>NC_061090.1:38707041-38744541 GCF_015104395.2 Macrobrachium nipponense
CGACGAACAATCACCCCTTAAAAAGTTATGATAGTCACTGGGATGCTGCTCCCGACAATGTCTGTAAAAGAGTTGTTTCCTTTCCTTTCTCTCGGACGTGTGGGTGGTGTGTTCGTGTGTGTGTGTGTTTATATACGAGTGTTTACGGAAGATACGGATTCAATCATAGTCATGTTAAAATCCCACATGTCCTGGTATCGGGTCAAGAGAGTAATGTTTATAGTCGGACCAAACAATTAATATTGATGTTCACTCAAAAATTATTAAAATTTTCTTCCCAAAAAAGTAACGTTTCTTGTCAACCTTAAAAAGTAATATTTCTTGTCAACCGCAGAAAATTAATATTTCTTGTCAACCCAAATAAAGTAATATTTCTTGTCAACTACAACTTGTCAACCCAAATAAAGTAATATTTTTTGTCAACGCCAACCCCCTCCCCCAAAAAAGCAATATTTAAGGTCAACCCCAAAAAAGTAATGTTTATAGTCAACGCCACAAAAAGTAACATTTATTGTCAACTCCAAAGAATAATAATATTAATGTTCAGCCCCCAAAAAGTAATATTCATTGTGAACTCCCCATACAGTAACATTTATGGGCAACCCCCAAAAAGTGATTTTTCCTGTCAACCCAAAAAAAGTAATATTTTTTGTCAACCCACAAAAAAATAATGTTTATTGTTAACCCCCTAAAAAGTAATATTTATGGTCAATCCCAAAAAAGTAACATTTATTGTTAACTCCCCATACAGTAATATTTATGAGCAACCTCAAAAAAGAACCAACGAGAAGGCAAAAAACAAAGCGACAATAATTGTTTGACAGAAAAGCGCCAATGGAGGGTACAACTTGAATCCCTGCCACTTCAATCTCGTTATCAACTTTCCCGAAACGTGCATTTCCTGCTTCTCTCTCTCTCTCTCTCTCTCTCTCTCTCCTCTCTCTCTCTCTCTCCGGGATAAATCTAATCGATATCATTAACGAAGGTTTGTATATTTTTTCCACCAGAGCCATTTGCGGGAAACTTTGTCCTTTTCAGTCGGTGAAAGCGGATTGTATCGAAAGAGAAGTCCCTCCTGTCGAATGCAGGTGTCAAATGGATTTCCTTTTCATTCTTCCCTCTGTCAGTTGTCTTGTCTGTCTGTCCAAATAAAATCTCTCTCTCTCTCTCTCTCTCTCTCTCTCTCTCTCTCTCTTTTCACCCCTTCCATCGCTCTCTATCCCCGTTCCCCCTTCTCTCTCTCTCTCTCTCTCTCTCTCTCTCTCTCTCTCTCTCTCTCTCTCTTACCTCTTATTTTATTTTACATTACTTACCCTACTCATCTCTATCTCTGTATCTGTCTCTCTCTCTACATCATTCACTCTTTTTATATATGTCTCTACATTACTCATTGTATTCAACTCTCTCTCTCTCCCTCGCTCTCTCTATTCATCAGTCTCTCTCTCTACATTACTCACTCTATTTATATGTATATGTCTGCCTCTCTACATTACTCATTCTATGCATCTCTCTCTCTCTCTCTCTCCTCTCTCTCTCTCTCTCTCTCTCTCTGACCATCCACGAGAAAAGGTCTGATGGTGACCTTGGAAGGATGGATGGAGAAGACCTTTATGGGGTCACTGCATTGCAGGACGTCGGTCGGAATATGGCTTTGAGCTTATTTCTGTTTATGTATTGTCTTCTGTCTCTTGTTAACTCGAGCGCAGTACATTGGGGATGAATGTGGGTAAATTTATGCGTTTATTCTGTTTCTTTTTCTTTTTTGCCTCACTTATTAACATGAGGAATCTTTGGTTAAGTGTGTTTATATTTTTGTTTACATTCATTTCCAAATCATTTGATACTAAGCCCTAAATCATTATTATTATTATATTACTTTACACATACACACACACACTAAAATATAGTCCTTAGCTTTAAGCCAGTTGTTTTAAGGGGCCTTTTATACTTGAGACGTATCCTGTTTTAACAGAAGAATTTATTCACACACTCGTATATGATATATATATATATATATAATATATATATATATATATATATATATATATATATATATATATATATATATATATTGTGTATGCATATGTATATGGTATATGAGAGAGGTAGAGACCATATATAACAATATCATAATGAATATATTTAACAAACACCAATCATACCCTCTCCTGACAAACCTTCACCTTAATTTAATTTTTTCTTCGTAACACTGATAATTACTTCCGCTCATCTCACAAAGACGTTTTTCCTTAGTATTTATGAAAAAAAAAAAAAAAACAAAAAAAAAAAAAAATATTTTTTCTCCATCATTCGGGTGACGCCTGGAAACGCAAGAGCAATTTATCCGTTAATTACGTTTTGACAATAAAATTCCTCGGTAAGAACTCTCTCTCTCTCTCTCTCTCTCTCTCTCTCTCTCTCTCTCTCTCTCTCTCTCTCTTTCTCTCCAGAGCCATTAGCCCGAGGTCACACAAACATGATATAGATACGACGGGAAAGGTTTAATTAACATATCTCGCACTGGCAGTCGGCCATCAGGCATTTCAAATGTCTCTTGATGTCCGGGATAAGTGGGATAGATGATTCTGTCGAGATAATGCCTTGATTAACTGTATAACAAGAAAACATCTTTGATTGACATTCAGTGAAATATTGGCAGTCATTTTTGCAATAGAAATACACTTTTTATCTCACACCATAGCCAAATGTCTTTGCTTAACTTTCATGGAAATATTCTCAATCATTTTTTTGCAATAGGAATAGATTAACCAAATACCTTTGCGTAACTTTCATGGAATATTGTCAGTCATTTTTGCAATTTAAATAAATTACTATATCACATCATAACCAATTATCTTTTCTTAACATTCATGGAATATTGTCAATCATTTTTGCAATAGGAATAGATTTCTATATCACATCACAGCCAAATATCTTTGCTTAACTTTCAGGAAAATATTGTCAATCATTTTTTTTGGAATAGGAATAGATTTCTATAGCACATCATAGCCAAATATCTTTGTTTCACTTTCATGGAATTTAATATGGTCAATCTTTTTTGCAATAGGAATAGATTTCTATCTCACATCATAACCAAATATCTTTACTTAACTTTCAGGGAATATTGTCAATCACTTTTTACAACGGGAATAAATTTCTACCTTGCATCGAAATGGAACTCAGGAGTGAGAATTCATAAGATCATAGCTTCCCTCCCCGACACACCCCCGCCCCTCCCCCTATGAATCCCGAGTTCGTTCCCGATGCGGGAAATGTATCGCTGCTTTCCTTATACATTTCAAGACTGTAGTTACGAGGGATTTGTTTTGGCCCTCTTATTTATTATGGGAAAAGGAATGGGTCTTTCATTTACAAAACCTTCCCACACACAAATACCATTACGAACCTACCTCTTTTTGCTCTCAGCATTAGGCAGTCTGATACCGCATGCAGTGTATCCTTTGCTTGTATCTGGTTCAATATTACTCAGTTTCCTAGGAGTTTGATCTTGGGTGCAACTAAAACGTGGAACTGTTTACTAGTGCCGTGTGCAATATTTTAGTCTCCCAAAGTTTAATTTAATACTTATCAAATTTTTTTGGACTGAAGATGAACCCAGGGAAGGGTTCGAAAGTTTTGTAAAGGGGTTTTAAATTATACACGAACTCGCAACCTTTTTTTTTTTATTATTGTGGACCTCTTAGAACAATATATATACTCTCGCGATAGAGAGTTTTTCCCAACTTCTCAGTTTGCTAAGACTTTTATCTTGGTTACAACTAAAACGTGCAACAGTTTACCTGAAGCAGTCGTGCAATCTTCTGATCTCCAATAGTTTAAAAAAACGAGGAGCAAATTCACTGTTGCTCTCTGCTGACGACTCCCGAATTCAGGCGTACTTATTTTATTTCCCGTTCCCTCAAATTTATTCATTTACCTGTTTATCACTTTTTCCTTTGACTTGTCACTCTCCCTGCAGAGGTTTATCAGAGTCTGTTGACCCAGTCCAGAAGGGTTTTGAACTGAGCATTTATAAAAAGACGAAAGAACCTATCAAACAGACTGAAAACAACTTATTTCCTTAGAGAATCCACATCTTCATTAACCTACCGCTTTAGTTGGATGTCTACGAGCGAGCAGTGCAAAGCTCCCTCTCGTATTTCTCACACATGACTGCACTGACTTAATTGCTTCGGCTGGGGCAAGAATGATCTCATTGCGAAGGGTTAGGGTGGAAGACGGTACGCATGTTGAATAGTACCGTAATTCGGTTTGGGACAAGCATGTAAATGAAGGTTGTTTCTATAGTGTTAAATGTAACTATTATTATTATTATTATTATTATATTATATATTTTTTTTGCTCTATCACAGTCCTCCAATTCGACTAGGTGGTATTCATATTGTGGGGTTCCGGGTTGCATCCTGCTCCTTAGAAGTCCATCACTTTTCTTACTATGTGCGCCGTTTCAGGGATCACACTCTTCTGCATGAGTCCTGGAGCTACTTCAGCCTCTAGTTTTTCTAGATTCCTTTTCAGGGATCTTGAGATCGTGCCTAGTGCTCCTATGATTATGGGTACAATTTCCACTGGCATATCCCATATCCTTCTTATTTCTATTTTCAGGTCTTGATACTTATCCATTTTTTCCTTCTCTTTCTTTTCAACACTGGTGTCCCATGGTATTGCGATCATCAGTAAAGGATAACATTATTATTATTATTATTATTATTATTATTATTATTATTATATTATTATATTATATTATCACAATAATAATAATAATAATAATAATAATAATAATAATAATATAATAATAATAATAATAATTTTTATTATCATTATTATTTATTTATTATTATTATTATTATATTACTATTATTTATTATTATTATTCCCGGAGTAGTTGCACAAGCAGTTGCAAGACTTTAAAACGATGACCTGGCATGAGCGACGAAGGAAAATGAAAGAGGAGGAGGAACGACCACAAAGTTTCTCTCTCTCTCTCTCTCTCTCAAACACCCCTCCTGACCAAACAGTCCATCCATTTCTCACCCATAAAATAATCATAACATTGCGTGGTTGCAAATAGGAGTTTTTGCAATATATGAGCATTTATCATTAATATAGCTAATAAAACTCGGCGATATGAACGTAGAAATATGATAATTGACGCGGCGAAAATGAAAATAAATTCCGGGATAAAGAAATTAATCAGTATAAAGACTGTTTGTGAATATACGGATACCATTTGTCACCCAAGTTGCAAGTATACAGTCGTTACATGAATATAGTTACTAGGAAATATGTGATATTTTCAGAAACGAGTATGCTACAGACTTTAAATTACGACATACTTATTATTATTATTATTATTATTATTATTATTATTATTATTATTATTATTATTATTATTATTATTATTATTGAACAAAGACCCCTGTAACGAGACCATAATATCAAGAATTAAAAACCATAGTAGTGTTAAAATACTTATACACAGTCTCCCTATATGATTTCTAACTGTGTGCATAAATATTTCTAACACTACTGTGACTTTTGATTATTATTATTATTATTATTATTATTATTATTATTATTATTATTATTATTATTATTATTATTATTATTCGGAAGCTGTACCCTATTCATAATGAACAAGCCCACCATAGGGGCACTGACTTGAAATTCTAGCTTCCAAAGAATATTAAGTTGTTCATTAAGAAGTGAGACGAGGTAGAGGGAAAAAAAGAAAGAAGAGATCTTGATTATTAAAGAAGAACAAATAAATTGATAAATAGATAAATATATGAAAATGCGCTAAAATGCAAGGTAGAATAGTATTAGGGTAGTAATACATTGTTTTTTCTCTTCTTAAACTTTTGAATTTCCGGTTGCACGACTTTGAAGAGGATAATTCGGAAATCCTTTTACACATTCTAAAAGCGACTCTCTCTACTCTCTCTCTCTCTCTCTCTCTCTCTCTCTCTGACTACCCTAAGGTGTTCCCTTTTTAACGGTATCGGCGTTCAGCAGCGTAGTTACGTTTAGGTAGTTTTCGTCGAAGACCCGTTTTGCAGACATTGCCTTCGAAGGTTGTTGCCATCTACGATCAATTAATCTTACGACGTCTACAAGGAACGTTGAAGTTCTCCGTTGAAGAGTGACTAGCTGAAATATAGTGGGGTGTTGCATCTTTTGTGGAGGGCTATCTATATCAGCGGCGTTTTACAAGTATAAGTATGTTTTGCGTCAAAGTTTTCATTAGTGCTGCGTGGAGGTTGTTCTTCAGTGTTCAGGGTAGGTGTTTTTTATGCATAATCCAGAGTATCTTGTGGATGTGTTTTGGTTATACTGAGTTACGTTTATCCAGTTTTAGAATGTTGGTACGTCGTACTACTTTGGGATCCTCGTTTAAAACGAATCAAGTTTGATTAATTTTATTCAAACATTGTTACGAGGTGTTAAATTTTTTATTTAAGTTGCAAGTTCCAGATAAATTTAACTTTTTCTGTAATACGAAGTGGATTTTCATAGTGACCTTTCAGTTTTACTATGCTTAGTGCTGGTCACTCATTTCATGTTTATGGAATAAATAAAAATATTTTTACTTTCTCTTTTAGTTTAGATCTATTTCAGGTGTATGTTGTCTTAACCTTCAAGACATTTTTTGGGGTCTTATTTGTTGACGTGTTGGCTGATCGACTCTTGTTTATAGATCGTTAGGTATACAGGAATATTTTTTGCGTATTTTTACTTTGCTGTACTGTTAACAGTCTAAAGATTGTAATGGACAGTTATAATAAAAGTTTTTTTATATCACGGAACTCTCAGCTTTCTTAATATTTAATATTCTTTTTAAATACTTTACATATTGTAAAGCATAGGCTTTATTGAATCTTGGTTATTTCACTGTCTTCCCTGACATTTTTTGTTTATCTAATTCTCTGAAATAATTTTTTCTGCAGTATTACTTTTTTGAAGTCTTAGTTAATATAGATTTAAATTGTCTTGCTTAAATACAGAAAATATTTGGCTATCTCTTTCAGGAACTGGTCTTTTCTTGAATTTTCTTGATCTATCGAGGACTGGATAACTTTAAGACAGACTTAACTGCTTTGAGGACATCTGCCAATAATAAGATATTCCTATTCAGGTGGGTAACACTTAACACTATGTTCTCTTGCTCGTACCCACGCCCCCACCCCTTCAGGGGCACCGCCCTTGAAGGGGTGGGGCATTCCATGTCATTACATAGCAGGGCTGTAATCACATGGGAGTGATACGAGCAAACTAATTACTTTTTAATTTTTCAGGTTAACATCTGAATCACTAAGTAGTTAGGTTACATTGGTATCCTAGGGTGATGTAATTTCATTTGGAATAAAAATAGGTTATTTGAAAATATAAATGCTAGTGGTTTTTGTTGTATAGGTGACATTATGGCAGGGCGTTTTTATCACTTGAAAAGTGAATTTGAAAATATTTGTCATTATTGCAGGGCTTTTATTATCTCTTGAAACTTTCAATTTGAGAGAATAATTGTTGTAGGCGTTTCTGGTATGATCAGTTTATTAAAACTAAAATTGAGTTAGATTTATTTAGTTACTGTAATTAAAACTGTCTAATTTTAGATAAATTACTTATACTTAATTTCACTTAACAGGATTTTTTCTTTGATTAATATGGAAGCTACTAAGGTTAGGGAGGTTTTCAACAAATTTGATTTTTGATTTTGAAAGCTTTTTGAGATTTTAATTCTGGTACAATTTAGTATATGGTAGTTAATAGAAATTCAAAATGTTTTACTATATACTAAAATTAGGTATTTATTCGGCTTGCTACAGTTTAATTCTACCAAATAGTGTTAATTTGTAGTTTTGTCCTTTAAAACTTTGATTACTCTTACCCATTTTTAAAGTTTATAAACAGTAAATTTTTAAGTTTTTCAGTTTAAACATTAATTATAAATCAATTAGTGCATTTGAGTTTATATCATTGTCAATCTTTAAAGTTAATTGCAGTAAGGCGGTTAATATAACGTTTAATTGCAGCATCTGTTAATTTTAGTTTAAAGTTAATTGCAGTAAGACAAACCTATTTTTTGTTTCATTGCATTAAGTTAATTTCGAATTTTAAGTTTTATTTTCATGGCAGTAAGATTAATTTGCAGTTTTTAACTGCAGTAAGCCAATGGAATTTCAAAGCGTTTTAAGTTAATTATTTTAATTTCTAATTTCATTGTAATACAAAGTAATTTGAGAATGTTTTAAGGTAATTGCAGTAAGACAAAAGTGATTTGTTTTAATTTCATTGCAATAAGAGTAATTTCGGGATGTTTTAACTGCAGTAAGCCAATGCAATTTCAAAGCGTTTTAAGTTAATTTATTTTAATTTCTAATTTAATTTTAATACAAAGTAATTTGAGAATGTTTTAAGGTAATTGCAGTAAGACAAAAGTGATTTGTTTTAATTTCATTGCAATAAGAGTAATTTCGGAATGTTTTAAGTTAATTGCCGTAACAGAAGTAATTTGTTTCAATTTCATAGCAATAAGAAAAAGTAATTTCATAATGTTTTATAAGGCAACTACAGCAAGACAAGTAATTTTTTATTTTATTGCAGTAAGACAGTAATTTCAAAATGTTTAAAGTTAACCGCTTTAAGACAAAATTAATGTTTAAATTTCATTGCAATATGACTAGTTATATTCAATATCCCAATAAATATAGTGCTTTTCTTAATTGGCTATCTCAAAATAGCTCGGAAGATTAATTCACTTTCCCACACTATAAAATATTAGATTGTTTATCACCACATTGTTAGGGGGTGAATCTGATCTTGCAGCCAGGAAAAGAAGCTTTTCTGTCGTCCCTTTTTAATGATTCCAGGTAAAGGCTTCGTGGGCAGATAACGAGGAGAAGTGACTTGCCAGAAAATTGGATCGACTTCTTGACAAGAGTCTGTTCGTATGACTGGCGTTGTTCAGGTGCTTTTATATGCTTGTTATAATTACTGGTGATGTCCCCCTGCACAAATTAAAGTAAATATATGCAGCTATTAGGTATTGGTAGATTTCGTCTGAAAGCTTTCTTCTGTACCATCCTGAGAATGTGCGTAATAAATTAAATTCTTATACTACATGTTTTTAAAATATCTAAGAAATAATTGCACTGCTCAAATTAAAGTAAAAAAAGATTGATTGATTGATGCAAAAATGTACTATGGCATCACAAAAGCCTAGGTCATGGACGCAGAATTAAAGTAAATATATGCAGCTTACTAGTTAATTGATATATTTAATCTGGAAGTTTCTTGTGTACCATCCCGAAATGTGCATAATTTAAATTTTTATACTACATTAGTTTTTCAAATATCGAAGAAATGTAATTAACTTTTGATAAAGCTGCTTGTTAATCCTTAAGTGATGATATTATTTTCTATGGAGGAATTCACATTCTGTTTGTCTAGAAATAGCGGATAATAGTAAATAAAATTGGAGAATGGTTAAAGGCTATTCGGTGTCTTTTTGTAACAAAATATAAAAAAAAGCACTTGCCGTATGATTTTAGTTTTTATTTATAAGCAAATTCAAAATGGTTTTATTTTGTAACTAAGCCATTTATAAGCAATGGCTCAAACTGACAGTCCTCAAACTGATATAAATTCTGACCAAGATAATATGGCTTCTAGTTCACTTTATAGTGGTGAATGATATTTATTAATGGTTAGGAATCTTTGGGAACCTAACAATTTTTATTCAAACTGATTCTGATTTAAACAAAATATGCATGCACCTTATCCTGGTTCATTAAGTATAAAATGGCAATATGTTTAGTTTTTTCACATAACAATTTACCAGATTCTTGTAATTTAATCTGAAGTAAACTAGAGAAATCTATAATTCCTTGGTTACAGGTTGCTTATTACTTACCACCAAGGTGGATTTTTACTTTGGCATAATGACATGTTTGTAGAAACTGGTTAAGGAATGACCACAGGTGAATAACTTTTTGAAACTTAGGTTACATTCTGAGCCCCTCAGAAGTGGCTATAAAAACACGGGTGTATAAATTTTGTAAATTGGTAAAATATAATCATTAAGTGACCAGTAAGCAAGACATTAGTGTAAAGGGTCGCACAGGGTACCAATGCAGCAGTATAATTATTAAAACCAAAGGGGTTGTTATCTGAAACCTTGGATTGATAAAAACATAAGCTGTGGGCAGGTTATAACAATGCTTTATTGATACTTGATAGTTAATGTGGACACACGACAGAGAGGAAAACTGCTTAATGGAAAGCAGATGAACGTGACAAACTCGAAAGGTTATAATTTTGTTATTCTCTTAACAATAGTGAAGAAATATATTCTGAAGTTGGTGAAGAATGCAAAAGTATTGCCTTATAATGTTAGTTTCTATAGTCTACTACTCTAGTTAGACTAGTTTGGGCTTACCATGTTTTGTGATTATTTATTTACTTTCTTTATCCCTCGAAACTCTCTCTCTCTCTCTCTCTCTCTCTCTCTCTCTCTCTTACTTATAGATGCAAAGGGGGCGTGGCGGGAAGGACCAATTCTTAAGAGGGGGCGTAGTCATTGAAAAAGTTAAGAACCACTGACATAATTAAAGTGAAAACATACATTACCAGAAAACGGATAAAAAAAAAAAAAAAAACTAAAGGCACATAACATACGAGTTCGCGTCACCTTTAATGTTATTTTGACAATTGCTGTTAATTAAGAATCTGATGTCTTTGAAAAGCTGGAGATTAATGATTAATGATGATAAAACTCAGTAGGTAAAGCTAGTTTGATACAATTACGACTACTTTAAGTTATTAGATTACGTTTGCGCTTTTAAATTAATTTTATTATGTCAGAAAATATCATACCTGTAAATAGGACATCTCTCAGTCATAAAACATGAAAATATTAAAGGAAACGTCGGGCCTAGTCCAACTCACAGGCTGGGAGGGTCTGATTGTTTGGGCTCTATGAATTCGCTTCCAGTTTGTTTATTTCTCTTCTTCTTCTTCCAAAGAGTCAACGAGAACTTTCAAAGGTTTACCGTTTGACAGCAACAACATGAAAGAAAGTGGTATGTTTCTTTTTGTTTTTAAGGCAGTTTCAATGTTTATGTTCCTTCGGTACCTTTCTTTAGTATGTTATGAATTACTTCTCTCTCTCTCTCTCTCTCTCTCTCTCTCTCTCCTCTTTTCCCAGTCGTTTATGCATTGCTTGATTAGAACATGTGATGATTATTGCTATTGTTTTTTGTCTAATATTTTCAGTACTGTGACCCTGTATCTATCTATCTATCTATCTAACTATCTATCTGTCCTGGCCATTAACAGCCTCAGTGGTCCACCTTCACTCCTTCCATTTTTCTATCTAAAGAGAGAGAGAGAGAGAGAGAGAGAGAGAGAGAGAGAGAGAGAGAGAGAGAGAGAGAGAGAGAGGAATGTCGCAACCACTGCAGTGGGATCAGGACTTGCAAGTGAATAACACGAGTTGCAACATGTTTAAAAGACTACCTGATATAAGAGTTTTCTCTCTCTCTCTCTCTCTCTCTCTCTCTCTCTCTCTCTCTCATGAAGGATCTGGCTGTGCGAGATTTTTTTTTTTTTTTTAGTTTTAGGTTATCTAAAAAGTATATTTAAAAACTCTGTCACGTACGTAATCACTCTCTCTCTCTCTCTCTCTCTCTCTCTCTCTCTCTCTCACACACACACACACTCATGAAGGATCTGGTAGTTTTAGTTAATTTAAAAAGTATATTGACCGACTTTGTCACGCATGTAATTTCTCTCTCTCTCTCTCTCTCTCTCTCTCTCTCTCTCTCTCTCTCTCTCTCATGAAAGCGCTTTTAGCTATACAAATTTTATGGCAGGTACGAATGCTCTCTATCTGCCTGTCTGTCTGTCTCCATCCGACAAAAACCAGAGGATGAAAAGAGAACGAAATAGTATTCTTAAAAGAATTATCCGAGCCAATCTGTCTCCGTGGCTCTTTCTCTGAAGCATTAAGGGAAAGTCTTTTACCTTTTTCTCTCTCTCTCTTATTGTCATGCTTTCTTCTCCTTCCTCTTCCTGCTTCCCCCTCCTGCGCGAATCCATTCCTTTTGTGTCCCTCCTACTACGTGTCCTACTTACTTAATCTTACCGTCAATACTTAGCAGAGGCGAAGGATTCTCTCACTATACTCAAAAAGCGTGTTCATAATCTTTCTTCTTATGTCATATAATATCGTAGGATGAATGAGTAACACATACACACTATGCACACACACACACACACACACACACACACACACACATATATATATATATATATATATATATATATATATATATATATATTATATATGTAAGTGAATGTTTGTATGTTCGTGTGTATGTTGGTGCGCAATAGATATCCAAACCGCTTGACTGATCTAGACAAAATTTTACCCAACTTATATTAATAAGGGTAGGTTTCAAACCCGTACCCCATTCACCTCCCTTTCCCTGTGTAACTTGTGTGGTAAACAAACTCTAAGGGTTTAGGATACCTCATTCCGTGCACTCGAGACCATAGAAATATATTATTGAAAATGGTTTCCAGTCAGGACAATAATACCTTGATAAAAGGGATAGTCACCACAGTAATACCTGGATAAGAGGAACAGTCACAGCAGTAGCACCTGGATAAAAGGGATAGTCTATACAGTAATAGCTTGATAAAAGGGACATTCACCACAGTAATACCTGGACAAAAGGGCAGTCACCACCTTAATACCTGGTTAAAGGGGACAGACAGCATAGTCACACCTGGTTCAAAGGGACAGTCACCGGAGTAAAACCTGTCAGGTTATGCACGACTTGAATGGTGCAAGTTCCACACAAACCCCTCCTCCCTTCCATTCTCCTCCCTCTCTTCTCCCTTCCCTCCCCTTCCATTCCCTCCCCCTTCCATTCCCTCACCCTCCCCTCCCTTCCACCTTCCCTTCTCCCTTCCTCCCCCTTCCCTCTCTTTTCCCTTTAACCTCCGCCTACGCATAGAGTTTCATTCAGAGTTTTCCCAGGCAGCACCGGATTGGTCAGCTTGTATATGAATATATTCATATAGATTTCTAGAAAGGTAGATAGATAGATAGAATCTTTTAACATTAATCGTGAATTTCGTTAATTCCCTGACATCGCAGACAGCAGTAAATGTATCCCGAGAGTTTCTCGCACGAAAATGTTTAACTGGGTCAACTTCTGAGCACGAAAAAAGGGAAAAAAATAACTTTCTCTCTCGATGTTGTCTTTTATTGTCATTCAGGCTTGCATTACCTCACTTGCTAGTTTAACCTCGGAAATTATATGAATTATTTCATAGATAAGCCACGAATTCTCTCCGTATCTTATTGATGAACCTTTCTAGAACATATAAATTAAAATAGAAAAAGATAAAATTTACTCCCACGGACGCTTATAAATATAAATACAACTGCATCCCTCATATCACATAAGTTTGCCTATATTTTTATATATCTCATCCATAAAGACAAAATTATTAACTAGCCCTCCTTTTGTGGAAGCAGCCGACTTTCTGGGCCTTACAGAATAAAAAAAAAAATGTAATATTAAATTACGTAGAAGCCTCCAGATAATAAAATAAAAAATGAAAAAAAAGGGTCTCAAATGAAATGAAACGAGATGAAGTCAAAGGAATACGAACTAATTAGGTTGGAGAAAGAGGGGCCAGAACATGCATATGAGAGAGCGTGTGCGTCTCCTGAGAGAGAGAGAGAGAGAGAGAGAGAGAGAGAGAGAGAGCGCCTTTGGAATGTTGGCTCAGTGTAAATTTTGCAGAACCACTTTCTTTTTAAAGCGGTTCAAGGAAGCTTTTCTTGTGTAGGATATTCTTGGGTGATAATCCTCATACGGAAACAGAATTCAGTTTGGTCAAGTTACTTTAAATTTTACATAGAATGAGAAGGGTTCTAGTCAGGAATTAAAAGCAAAAGAAATGATGTTGTTATATGTGAGGGCTAAAGGCTGAATAATAACAGGGAAAGGAGTATAGTAATTAAAAAATGATCTATGATCTATATATAATTATAATAGATATATATATATATATCTATATATATAGTAGGTATATCTATATATATATATACATATATATATCTATATATTATATATATCATTACATATATATATATATATATGCACATTATAAGAGAGAGAGAGAGGGAAAGAGACAGAGAGACAGATACAGAGAGACAGAGAAAATCTATTCAACGAAAACAAAGATGTACAAAGAGGAATGAGTTATGACAAAAAATAAATAAATACATAAAACAAATCGAAAACACTTAAGGCTTAATAAGCGACATCTCCCTAACATTCCCAACGCCATTTGGAGGAAAAATTTACAACTAGAATACAAAATAATTCAGAACGTTTACAGACGACCAGTATGTTACATTTTCGCCTGAACCTTTTAAAAGACAATGATTTTCCCCTGATGGGAGAGAGAGGTCAAAGATTAATTCGTTTTCTATATCGAATGGAAAATGGGAGCTGTTAATTTTTGGAACATTTCTCTTATTAAATAATAAATGAACATTTACGTATATTGACAGAATTTCGCTGGATTGGAATTGTTCGTTGTTGGTCTGATAGATGGGTCGATATTCCTAATTTAATTCATTCTCTTTAGTTGCAGTGGTCGAATGAATTCGGTAGTAGGTATGAGTACTTGCGTAAACACACATACACAAACACACACATATATGTATACATATACTTATAAATGTATATATAAGAATAGTATATATATATATATATAATATATATATATATATATATATTTAATATATATATATATATATAAATATATACACACACACACACACACACATATATATACTTATATATATATATATATTATATATATATATATATATTAGATATATATATATATATATATTTACAAACATGTTTTGATTTTTCACTGGATTAAAATGTACTCGTACCTCATCTATAAGACCAATCGATGATTTGTCTGTTTCGTATGAATTAAAGCCTCGCATTTCCTCCATTTAAAAAATAACACGAATCTGTAAACTTGATTAATTGTTATGTATACGTCCATTTCCAATAACGTATTTAAGATGATATCCATGCAACAGTAAATTCAAACACTGTAGTAGATTCACATTAACCGTGCATTTGATGTATAGGCCAGTCGGAAGAGGTGGAACATACATCCTGCCTATGTGAACTCTCGAGAAAGACTGAGAGTTTCCAGTCCTGTGATTGGCTCATCAACAGCCAATCAGGCGCCTCGTAAGGGACTGGTGGCCTAGACATCAAATGCACGGCTGATGTGAATTTACTATAGTATGCATTGATGCGCCCTTTCAAAGTAGCGGGCTACTTCCACACTCCTCGCTAGTAGCGTGCAATTGCGCAATTGGCATCGCCGCTCTGCAACCGTCCGGGCAATATTGCAGTCATGTTGCAACGCTGAGCATCCGATAATTTGTGACCGCTGTTTAATTGATGACTCAGATATCGGGAGACATTCTCCTGAGATGGGGAACCAGATCTTCCGGCGAGGTGTGACTAAGTTGCAAGAGAAAGAGGCTTTAAAGGGGGAATCGGTGACTTTTTGCCTTGATCTCATGAACAGCAGATGGGGAACGATTTTAAGTTCGTGGAGAGAGAGAGAGAGAGAGAGAGAGAGAGAGAGAGAGAGAGAGAGAGAGAGAGAGATGGAATAGTAATCCTACACTATTAATCCCATCTTCCATACGGCTTTCCTATCACCAACAAGAACAAGAAGAACAAGAACAAGAACAGTAACAATGTAGCTTGTAGGCTTACTCCCCGAGTAAGCGAAAAATCCGCAATAAAGGGTCATCAGAAATAGGATAAAAGACTACGAACAGGCAAAGGGAAACTAGGTATATATCTACTATAGTAATGGGCGTTATGTCTGTCCGTCCGTCTGTCATTCAATCACGGCCAAACGGCTGGTCTGATGGGCATGAAATTTGGCAGTATTATAGTGGGGACCTCTTAAGATGGTTTATAATGGGGTTTCATCCTACCTCCCCTCACCCCACCTCTCCGAAAGGGGTTGGGGTGAGAGGGGATTCCTTGAAACGGAGCTGGTTCTTCCTGTGAAACGAGGCTGGTTATGACAGTAGACTAAGTTACTTGACGAATTTTCATACGTAATTTCTGTATACATATGTTTGCTAGCCTAGAAAATAGTATTGATTCATTCCACTATACAGAATCATTTAGAATCTCAGTTCCTTCTTTCTTGCCTGCCACTCTGTCGAAGGAAACTGCAATAAACTAAGATGAAAATCGAAGATCACTGAATGGTTATCAGTATCAGAGCCTTAATATTTGATCTTTTCTTGTTTTTGTTAATTTTCTCCTCAACTGCTAGAGTTTCTTTTCATCATCTCCATTATTATCTCTTTCTCAAGACGCGTGAGAGAAACATCACCAATTCACAAAGGCAAAGACAAACCCACAGAGGCGATCGTCGGGAGGGAACGACCTCGTATATTTCATACAGATGTTCATTAAACTAGAATTTACGAGACAAACTTCCCAGTTTCTCACGACCCGCAGCCAATGCCATGAGATATACTGACGAAAAATTAAGAGACGCATCGGTCGACTTGAGCTGAGTTTAGCAATGTAGCGACAAATTGGTCCAAATGTTCGTTTTATGTTTTGCAAAGAAAACAAAACATCATGCGCCCAAATAGATGACCAAAGGGAGAACATACTTGGTACAGAGAGACAAAAACAAAGAAAATATAACCAAGTAACTACAGGCCTATCACCTGCCAACCAATAATGTGGAAGTTACTAACAGGTATCATCAGTGAAAGGCTATACAACTACTGAGAGGATACAAACACTATCCCCCACAAATAGAAAGGCTGCAGAAGGAAGTGCAGGGGCACAAAAGACCAGCTCCTGATAGACAAAATGGTAATGAAGAACAGTAAGAGCAGGAAAACCAAACTAAGCATGGCATGGATTGACATGATACCACACACTTGGCTAATAGAATCCTTGAACATAAATGGGGCATGGGAAAGCACCATCAACTTCCTCAAAAGTACAATGGGCCACTGGAATACAGTATTTTTAAGCTCTGGGATAAGACTAGAGGAGGTTAACATCAGGAGAAGAATCTTTCAGGGTGACTCACTGTCCCACTACTCTTCTTAGTAGCCACGATTTAAACCCGTACCCCCCTCCCCTCCCCCAATCCTCCTTCTCCTTCCCCCTCCCCTTCCCTTTGTAACTTATGTGGTAAATAAGCTCTACGGGTTTATCATACCTCATTTCATGAACTGGATACCATATGGAAATATAATATTGAAAATGCTTCTATTTCCTGTAATTGATAATTCTGTATCAAGGTTTGGACAGCCACCACACTAATGCCTAGTTAAAGGGACAGTCATTACTGTAATCCTTGGATTATATGGACAGCTAGTCCATTAATACCTGGATAAAAGGGACAGCTACCATAGTAACGACGCCTGGTTAAAAGGGATAGTCATCACAGTAATTCATGGGACCATCAACACAGTCATACCTGGATAAATGGAACAGTTACCACAGTAATTCATGGATAAATGGGTGAGTCAGTTCAAGGAGGTGCAGGAAAATTTGTCTGAGTCCTTCAGAGTTTTCCCGGGCAGTGCTGGGTTGGTCAGCTAGTAATAATAATGATAATCAAAATGCGCCCAGCCTATGAAAAGCAAAACTCTTTATATCTCTTTTAACTAAGCACCAACATGCAATTAAACCAAATCTGAAATGAATAGTACCTCTTTGGAACAAAAGCTTACATGAGTTTAATATCACTCTTTTAAAAATAAAATTCTTTAATATTGGTTTCCGGACCAAAATGCTAATGCAGCATAAAAGTTTAATTGTTTGTCAACAAGCAGAGAGGCTGTTGTTTCCGTAAACAGTTTGTATACAGACAGCACAGATGACAATAACAACAAACGCATAGTAACAAAGAAAGGTCACTTTCACGAACAAAGAAATATCTAAGCAAAGGACAATTCGATTTTTTTTTTCAAAGCTCGTTTTGAAATGTATTGAATATATTTAGTAAATGTAAAAAGGTATTTTGCTTTGAAAAAGGTATTTTTATCCCGGGTGTAGTACTTTTGATAAATATTCTCCTTCGCAGTCTTTTAAGTCTTTTGCATATATCAACATTTTGTACTTTCATGAAGTGTGCATTTAAAAAGGTTGTACTGAGCCTTTATCATTTATGTTCAATTGTTTTTATTTTTGAAACTTGCAACTGTTCCAGAATATTACTTAATAATCTTTGATGTTAACAATAATGATAATGCTGTATAAGTTGTTTGTTGAATTTAAATAGCAACCTCATCTGCAATGCATAAAAACTAAATGCGAAATATCCAATAGGTTTATAGCACCCCCAAAAATTTTTCTTACTTCATATGATTTGTGAAAATAAAAATAATTTAAATTTCACTTTCCAACACGAGCTTATTTGGAGGAATTCTACCTCCTTTCAGAGCCAAACTTGTCTTCATTTGAAGATAAACTCTTTTGACATTCAACGCCTTTTCAGTGTGAAGTATTTTTTATTTTTATTTTAGATGAATGTCCAGTGTTCAGGAACGTATTTCCTTGCTGGAATTCCCTCTTCTTCTTCTACTTCTTCTTCTTCTTTTTCCAAGTTTTAGGGGCCAAAAAATTGTATAGTAAGATATACGAATCGATAAACTGAGGAATGTAGTATATTTAATTTTCTATTTGGAACGGAATGATATTCTGATAAGTTAGCAGTCTTCTAAAGAGATTAAAATCTTGGAATATTTCACTAAAGCAGATACTTACCAGACCCCTAAATTAATTCATTGTGTTGTGAAATAGATGAATTTTTACAGCAATTAATATTATAGTTAGAACAAAACTATCCAATTCAAAGGATACGAAATACAAATTAGCTTGAGATGTAACCGTAGAATTAATTATAAAACCACAAATACATTAAGAGATCTCCATTTCTTTACCAAATTGAAGACAGACTACTGGACGGAAGATGAAATTCTGAGAAGTATTATTAGTGTAAAAAAATATTTGCCAAAATATCATGTTTTATGATTTTTCATCTCAATGAATTTTTCATAGCAACAAGCAGATGAGACAGAAAACACGAGGAATATGATAAAAAAAACTACTGGAGCTTCAAAACATTTGGGGCGTGAATTTTTCATATATGATTTTTTTTACGCATTTGAAATGTTTTCAGTTTTATTGAATTGAGTACAAATACCGAATGCGAGAACTTAAATATTTTCATATTTCAGCAATATTGCAATTACAATGCGCATTCGGGAGTGCTCTCCACAAGATTTGTGGATGGATAGATAGATATATATTAGGATATAGATGAGAGGTAGCGTAGATAGAGATAGGTTTTCATTTATTAATTAGCTATTAGATATAGAGAATGTATATATATGTGTATTAGTAGAGTAGATGATATATATCGCAGATTATAGAGAAGAGAGATAGAGATAGATTGATAGTATGAGAGTAGACGAGAGAATAAGATGACCAGAGAATTGTAGAAGAGATATAATAGAGATCTAGAGAGATATAATAGAGAGAAGAAGAGTAGATATTATAGAGATAGATAGAGATAGATATAGAGATAGTCGAGAATAATATAGAGAGATATATCTATATAGAGAGAGGAAGCGAGAAGAGAGAGATATGAGATAAACAAGTACATATATAAGGAGAGATAGACACCTATATATAGATGAATTATATTATATATACATGATAGGACAATCGAGATTATATATAGAGATATATACATTATATATAATATTAGATTATATATTGATAGTATATAGAATAATAGAGAGCTATAAGAGATAATATTAATGATTCATATTAGACTTATATATATAAAGAATATATCTATAGATAATATGATATATATATAGAATATATGTAGAATCTATGAATAGAATAGAGATATATATATCCTATATATAGATAATAATAATATATGATAGATATGATAGAAATGATATATATAGTAGATATGATATAGATATAGTAGATATAGTAAATTATTATAGAGAGATATATATATAGATAGAGATATGTTAATATCTATCGAATTATATATATATATAGCATGTATACATAGATAGAGATACTAGATATATATTATATAAGTGAATACGAGATTAGATATATTGATAGATTATAGATATAGATATATAACTTATTATATTAATAGATATATATATATACATATTATAGTAGAATTTTAGTAAATAGACCAAAGAATTTATATAATATATATACAGTATATATAGTAGAATATAGATACAAAGATATATAGCACAGATAAGAGAGTTATTATTGATAGTATAGACATAGGATAGAGATAATTATACGATATAGATATATCATTATTAGATTCATATTATAAGATCATATGATGTAGATACAGGGCTATTAGAAGATAATGAGATATATGAGATAGATAGTATAGTAAATAATCTATCGGTATGATATCTAGATTAGTTTTTTAAAAAAAGATTATATAGTATATATATAATAGTAGATAATATATATAGATATATATACTATAGAGGATGGTAAATATAATGATATGAAGAGATAAGAGAATGATATATAATATCATATATAATATCGATATAATTCTATAATATATATTATCGATTTAGAATATATATATATATATCATATATAGATACTGATATATAATAGAGAAGTAATAATCTAATATCCATCATAGTAGAGATATAGTAATGACTATTATATATATAGAATATCGAGATAGATATCTATATAGATTATATATAATAGTATAATAGATATATATATTAGAATATAATATATATCCTTTTATATATATAGATTATATGAATATATATAGATTATAGATGATATATATTATTTTACTATTATATATTATATTAAGCTATAGATTATATATATATACATATATATACAATAGGATCTGATATAGATATCTAATATAGATATATATATATATAGATATCTAGAAGATCAGATAATATAATATATATATATTACATATAGATATATAATATATATATATAATATAAAATATATAGATAAATATAAGTGAATATAAGTATATTATATATATAGATATATAATATATTAGATAGATATAGAGCTAGTATTATAATAATTATATATCAGTAGATAATAGAGATGATATATAGAAGTAAGATATATATATAGATATATATAATATAAGATATATAGAATATACAATATTTTATATTATAGCATATGTACATATATTATAGTATATATATATTATAGATATATATATAGTAGCATATATATATATATAAGTATAGAAGATATATATATAGATAATTATATAGAATATAGATATATATATAATATATATAACGATTATATATAAGCAAGATATATATAGATATTCGATGAGAGATAGATAGATATTATATAATAGATATAATAGATTAT
Source organism: Macrobrachium nipponense (assembly GCF_015104395.2). Taxonomy (NCBI): domain Eukaryota; kingdom Metazoa; phylum Arthropoda; class Malacostraca; order Decapoda; family Palaemonidae; genus Macrobrachium; species Macrobrachium nipponense. Next base: position 38,728,626 of record NC_061090.1, read on the forward strand.
ATATATTTATATATATATATATAAGAGACTATATATGTAGATCTATCTATATATATAGATATATATATATAGATATATAATACTAGATATATATCTATATAGATTAAGTATAGATATATATATATTAGATATATATATAGATATTATTTATAGATATATGTAGATATATGTATTCAATTTAGATAGAATATTATTATTATATATAGATATATATAGTAATTAGATATTATATCATACTACTATTAATATTATATAATATTATATAATCATATTTATATATATATAATATATATATAATATAGATAATATATATATATATATATCATATAATATATAGTTGTGTGTGTGTGTGTGTTTTGTGTGTACTGTATGTATGTAGACGCATGTATGTATGTATTTGTAGAGACGAGAGGGAGTAAGGAACATTATTATTCTAGGAACATTCCCACATTCTTATATGATTTAATACGACCATAGTGCCATTAATATAATAAAGAAGAAAACTCAACTTATGGTTAACTATTTGCTGAGAGAGAGAGAGAGGAGGAGAGACGAGAGATGAGACGAGAGAGAACCGAGAAGACGAGAAAGGAGAGAGAGACGTAGAGAAGGAACAAAAATGAATAAAAAGTTGACTAAGTTGTAAGGCAGCTGCAAGCCAAAAAAAAAAATAAAAAAAATATACCACGGAGGTAGATAAGAAGATAAACGAATTGTGTATTTATTAAAATAAGAAATGCATTACAAACTGCAAAAGAAAACGGATGCCTACACATTCCATGCATTCACACGTAACCATCTCGCCAAGGTCTGCATGCATCTGGAAAATGAACGATCCCAAAAAAATCACCTTGTCCGAATTTGTATTTGATCTTCAGAACGACGAATATATAATTGAAATCACGGACAAGGTTTACTATTAACGTTACGAATATCGAAACAATAAACCTCACACCGTCACTCGAGGCAAACAGCTATTAAATGCTCACTGTACAAAAATAAAAATATTCGCATAAACATATGAATTATGGAAGGGATAAAGCAATTTGTTAGGAATTCATATAAATTCATAAAATCCTTCCTCTATACTTGATGGTCTTTGAAGGAGTAGGGTCCATTGCATTTGGCTCCACCACCAATTTGGCCGGGTCCCTTGTATTTTGACAAAGACTGACGGTGAGGGAATTATTTCGGTGAGGGAATATTTCTGAATATTCGCTGCTTCTGTAGGTTGGATATCAGTCATATATTCCGTTGTTAATGGAGTCACTGACGGGAGAAAGCGCCTCAGTGGCGTGATCGGTATGGTGTTGGTGTGGATCCTCAGTTGCCGCGAGTTTTCGAATTTTCGGGCATTCCATTGATATGTGGAAGAGATACGTATTTCCTGGTGATAGAAGCTCACTCTTCGACGTGGGTCGGAAGTAACAATAAAAGCCGTTGGTCCCTTTTTGCCGAATAACGACTGGTTCCATGCAATGTAAAAACACCATACAAACAAACAAACAAACAACAAAACAAATAAAACAAACTAACGGGAGAAAGATGTGAGTGATAATTTTAGTAATAATTTTAATCTGTATTTAATCTGTATAGGAACATCTTGTGTCACTAATAAAGACTATACAAGCGATAGCCATTTCAACCTGAATTTTTATCTATTACAGCTGGGAAAAGCAAGGCCAGCAACCTGTTCAAGGGCAATTATACGTACCAACCGTTTCGACTACGGGCTCCTCTATGAGCAAGAGCCCGTTGCTGGCATAAGGCCAGCTTTAATTTCTTAACAACAACATACTGTTGCTATACTTGTATCAGCGGGGGCAGATCTGGAAGGGACGCAAAAACCCAATGTTACAAGTACATATTTCCTGTTTCTCTTAAATTTATTCTAAATTCATCTAGGTATATTTATCCTAAGTAGGTTACTATTTCCAACTTCATTTTCCATTTGGAAGAGTTAACATATGTTTCTTCGTCTTTCATGTGGAATACGAGGGAAAATAATCACCGGTTTCAGTAAGATAAACTTATGGAAATAACTTGAATTAAAGCAAACTTTGCAAATAACTCGTCTCAACCGGGACTGGGAAAAATCATTTGTTTTTGCTTCAAAGAATTAAATTCGCAAGACTTTTGTAATGTTTAAACAAAAGCTAAATTTCGAAAGTATTTCGTTAAATGATTATGAAAGGAACGCGGATAGTTTCCGGCACACAACTCAAAATGAAACACTAAAGTGATAAAGAGATTCCTTATTATAATGTTTCATGGTCCTGGGTGATCAGAAAGTTTTCTCTATCTGGTGAAAGCAGTAGGTTCCTAGATGATTGCAATAGGATTTAGGGGACGATACGCACGTGGGGTATGAGGTAGCTATAGGGGCTGGGGGTGTGATGGAAATAAAGTGGGGAGGGGAGGAAAAATAGCCAAATAGAGAAGAGGGGGTGGGGGGAAGGGGGGGGGGGGCGTTGGGGGGGGGGGGGGGGAATAGTTGTGTGTACTTACCGAAAGGACAAATTAATTAATATAGTAGGGGCATGATTTTTATCCGTTATGTTAGGAGAGAGAGGGAGGGAGAGAGAGGAGAGAGGAGAGAAGGAGAGAGACGAAGAGAGAGAGAAGGTACCAAGGAGTATTACAAGGATTGGGATGTCTCAAAGACTTCTATTAGTCCATCCGAGGGAGGACATCGTGTGTTTCACCTTTATCTTTAGAAAGAGGAAATAGTCTCAAGAGTCTCTCATCTCTCTTTCTCTCCTCTTACTATCTCTCCTCTCTCTCTCTATCTCTGAGGATTAACGATAAGAAATATGAACGAATATTTCAGTTATCATAAACAACGGACAAAACTCTTGATTCTGATGCTGACTTGGATCAGGCTGCGCTAATAAGCATTTTTTTGTTTCAAAGTTATTTCTCCTTTCTATTGTACTTGTTGGAAGCCTGGTTTTGAACCGGTCATCATATCTAAGATTTTTCTTTTTTTTCATGCGCGCAGGATATATTACAATACATAAAATACCATATAATCAAACTATATATTATATATAAAAAAAAAAAAAAAAATAAAAAAAAAAAAAATAAATATAAATAGATAGATATATAGATATACATATATGTCTCTGTATAATATAATAGGATTAGAATTATATATATATATAATAGAATATATAGATATAGTAATATATATTATGAATTGTATGTACGTATGGTATGTATGTATGTCTGTATGTATTGTATTGTAACGTATATATGAACCACACGTTACACATATTCTTTACAGAAATACATGACCATAATTAACGACAGAAAAAAAAATAAGAAAAAACAAGGCGATACTACCTAATTTATAAAAACAATCACAAAAACAAAGTACAATCTAACCAAAAAGCAGGCTAACCAAAGACCACAAGACTAACAATTTTAAGTTTAATATTCGTAAAATGTTCGAGCGATCAGATCTGTTTTCCTTCCATTCGCCTTCAAAGGAAACCCGTGGCTTCTTGAATCATGAAAATCATATATCTTTTTTTTTTTTACTTATCGCTTTACTCGCACCCCGAAAGAGATGATGATAATTCTATTAATCGTTGAATAGTAAAACTTATACAAACATCCGCGAGGGAGGAATATAGATGTTTTTCCTTCCCCCGGGAGAGTTTTGTTTGGAAATGAACGGGAATAATACTATTCATAAAACTGCTGGTGTGTCGTGTTCATGAGTAGGAGCATTTACGCCCTTGAGTTGGCCTGATATGATATATATAACTATATATAATAGATATATATATATATAATATAATATATATATGATATTATTATTATAATATATAATATATAAAAGCAAACACGAAAAACGCTTGGCCATACACACTAGATTGTAAAGGTTTTACCTCTATCTACCAACTCTCTCTCTGCTTCTGGTCTCTCTCTCCCAGTCTTCCTTAAAAGGTTCTCATACCTTTATCCCATTAAATTCTTGAGAGCTACATACGACCCGACAAAACAGCGGGGTATCGTGCGCACTGATGGAATCCCTTCAGAAAGACAGGGAGAATTTATTCAGGCCATTTTCAACGTCAACTAGACCACTTGAACGTCAGGAACTCCAGACTCTTTTGTTTTTTACCGAGCCACTACGAGTCTCTATCTCTCTCTTTCCCCTCGGCTGTTTCTAAATCTATTGTGTTAGTTTTGATTAGGATAATCAAAACCTATTGCACCATTATTTATTGCCAATGATAACCTTCTATCTCTCTACTCCTCTCTCTCTCTCTCTCTCCTCTCTCTCTCTCTCCTACAAACCACTGTATTGCAACATTGTAATATTTTTGTTTTTTTAGAAATTGCCAAATGTGCAGTTTGCATATATTTCACGAAGAAATGATTTAAAATCATGAGTTTTTAATGAAAAAAGTATTCGTTGAAATGGGAGTCCAAAACATTAGAAAAATATGTTACCTTATAGTTTCTGTTAAAAACACTTTTTCCCGTTCCGACCCTCAGATCTTTAAAAAACTACTGAGACTAGAGGGATGGGGGGACTGCAAATTGGTTATGTTGATCATTCCACCCCACCAATCATCAAAACATACCAAAATTGCAACCATCTTAGCCTAGGTAGTTTATATTTTTGTTTTTTTCACAAGGTTTAAAAAGCGAACCCCAAATTGTGAGTCTTCGGCAAACGAATAGGAGCAGGCCAACCATCGGGCGGATGTTGAAGTTCCGGTGTGGCCGCGGCTTCATACAAGCAATTAAAAAACTGGAGTCCCCATTTTCGGTTGGCCTTCGTTATACAACTACAAGAAATTCGATTGCCTCCTAAGAAACTTCGGCGGGCATTTTTTAACTTTTTTAAAATTTTCTTTCCACTTGGAATACCAGCTATCACGATTATCCTTAATTCCAAAATAAAACAATTCCATACGAATTTGCTCCCCATCTGTAAACTGAGCTCTTGACCATGACAAATTTCCTATCCCGTATTGAATATTTGAGAAGTCAAATATTAAAGAAAGTGGAAACGTCTTCCCGGAGCTTCGTATGTAGCGGGCAAATTAAATGGCCCTTTTACTCCCGCGCATAAATTCAGCTGACGCGTAAATCATCCATTAAAATGCTGCGGCGTTCATCATTTGCGTTTGGACTTCTACGATTTGGGTCAGTTGGAAGAATAATTTGGAAATTTGAGTCCAAATTGCAACCAAATTGGATTTGGGACATTATATATAACAAAATGTAGGAATATTTTGGGAAATTTGTATCCATAATTGCACGTAATATTTGGATACTTTTGTCCAAATTTACACGAATTAATTTGGAGGATTTTATTTTTATTCTAAATTGTACGAATAATTTGGACATTTGTGTTCCAAATTGGCCACTAATGATTTGAGGACATTGTAGCACCAAATCTGCACGAATTAATTTGGAAATTTTTGTTTTTTATCCAAAATTGCCACCCGGAAAATTTTGGACATTTGGTTCGAAATTCCACGAATAATTTGGACATATGTATCCAGGATTGGCGGGCGGAATAATTTGGACAAATTGCGTTAATCCGTATTGTACGAATAATTTAGGACATTTGTATCCAAAATTGAAGGAATAATTTGGGCATTTCCTTGCATCTATAATTACTCTCCTCTCTTTTCTGTCTGTCTGTCTGGTCTGTCTACTCTCTCTCTCTATGATCTCTCTCTCTCTCTCACTCTACTCCTCTCTCTTTACTGTTCTCTACTCTCTCTCTCTGAAACAGACCGGAACTGGACGATTCGTCGCACTATTTGCCTGTGTCAAACATCACAGACTCACTGAGGCTGAGATCAGAGTGAGTTTCGAGCCTTTAATATCTGTTGACCAAAGGATCAGGCGTTTCGCGAAGAATCGAATAAACACGGAATGATTTCTCTGTTTGGGCTCCGTTCGAAAATGCAAAGAATGTTGGCAAAGTCACACATGGAATGTGAAAGCAGTTTTTACAAGGGAATTAATTTATTGCATGAGCAAGAAAGTATAATAATAATAATGATAATAATAATAATCTATTGCATATGCAGGAAAATATAATAATAAAAAAACAATTGCAAATACAAGAAAATATAATAATAAATAATAATAATAATAATAATAATTATAATAATACATTGCATATGCAATAAAAATTATGGTTATTATTATTATTATTATTATTATTATTATTATTATTATTATTATTATTATTATTATTATTATTATTATTATTATTATTATTATTATTATTATTATTATTATTATTATGCAGAAGATGAACCTTACTCATATGAAACAATCCCACCAAAGGGGCCAGTGACTTGAAATTCTAGCCTCCTAAGAATTTGGTGTTCATATGAAAGAAGTAACGTAAGGTAATATGAATTACAGAGATAAGGGATAAGTTATAAAAAAAATAGATAAATAGATAGTTCCAGATTTAAGAAGATTATTTCACATATAATAAGAAAAATTCTGTTATGGCTTAATATAGATGGTTGAGTGGTATAATAAGTAGATTATTAGATATTTCATACATGTTGGTTCATTACACAGAGAATCCGCCTCGTAACCATCATATAGGTAAGGATTAGAGTTATTTTCTTGTATGGAGAAGTTATGTAATTAGGAAATCTCATCATTACGTACTGACTACATGGTGATATAACCCACAGGATAAGATTTGCTGGATATTTCCTCTTTATTGATTGCTTAAATACAGTGACATAATCATCCCATAGATAAGGCAAATTAAGAAATTGCTCTCCATATAAAAGTTACGTCATTATGACCAATACTTTTGCACTGACGGCGTAATGACACAGGGTGTCCATAAACTCCCTGTACCATTACAAGTATTTATTGCTCAGATTGGTACTGGGACTTTATGGACACCATGTATAACCCCTCCTGAATTCTTACCCTCCTATAAAGGATAGACGAGTAAAGATCATCCCCCTCCTCCCTCCGTTACCCATTACAGAAAACCGCATTCCAGTGAATATCTCCAACTCTATACCCCTATGGCTTTGATGTTCATTAAGAGGTTTGGCCAATATCCCCTGCTGGAAGCTGTAATGGACAGGAATGGGAATACCTCTCCTTCTGGAGTGTTAATCTATTATATTTGTTTGTTTATCAGATAGGCAGCGTGCGTTACGTAACTTCTGAGAGAAGAGAGAGAGAGAGAGAGAGAGAGAGAGAAAGGACGCAGCGAAGTGAATAGCTAGAGAGAATGAAATGCTACCGATGAATAGAGAGAGAGAGAGGACGCAACGAAAAAAATAACAGAAGTAAATGAAGTGATACTGATGAGTAGAGAGAGAGAGAGAGAGAGAGAGGGGGGGGGGGGGGGCGGAGGGTGGGGGGGGGGTGGTGTTGTGAACAAAGCAAAAAATGTACTGGAATAAATAACATTAATCGGAGCAAATGGAAGTATACAGAGAGAGAGAGAGAGAGAGAGAGAGAGAGAGAGAGATTTCTATGTAGTTAAAAGGTTTATTGTATTCTGCTGCTAAACATTGAAATTCGCCTCCATCGTCTGTTTTTCCCAATTTCATAACTTTTCTTTGTTTTTACTTCCCTTTCTGTCTTTTACCTCCTACTTGCATCAAGTTGCCACTTCCATCGGCGTCTGTAACAAATAATAATAATAATAATAATAATAATATAATAATAATAATAATAATAATAATAATAATATATCAAAACCTCACTGAATTAAAATATGTGCTAGGCTTATTATACATCTTCATAAGCAACAGAAAATCATCTCTCTCTCTCTCTCTCTCTCTCTCTCTCTCTCTCTCTCTCTCTCTCTCTCATTCTTCTTCTTCTTCTTCCTCATGACCTTACGAACACGGAAATCGGGTCGGTCAGATATTGATACCAGGATCATTACTGGTTTCCGATACCAGTTTCATAATTTTATCAGACGATACTTGTAGTACAAGGGGCGACAAATTCTCTCCTCTCTGTGGGGAAAGCAATTCATTATTATTCTTTCGCCTGAGGCAAATTGAACTTGAGTTCATTTGCCAAATATATCAGGAAGTTTTCATTCACATTTGGTCCATGTTGTCTTCTACCCAGCCCCATCTCTCCCTACCCCCAAATCTGCTTACTAAACCCCCATTCCTAGCGCCCCCCCCCCCCCCCCCCCCAAGATCTTTTCTGTGTCCACCGTTGGGGTTTGGTCAATTTATTGGCATTCATTTGCCAAATATATCGGGAGGTTTTTCTGTCACACCTGGTTCATGTTGTCTCCTAACCAGCCCCCACCTCTTCTTACCCCAAAATCTACCTATCAACTCCACCACCCACTTCCCGAGCCCCAACGACGTTTCTGGTATCCACCGTTGGGTTTGGTCAATTCATGGAGCTCTCCACCTTAGTGAGATAGGTTACGATTTCCTACCGTGCATTCACGTGGATCTATGCAATTTATGCATACGAGAAATGAGCGGGTATTTGCGTAATAAGCGTTTTATTGAAATCCACAAAATTACTGAGTATAACTTGTTAACTTGCAAGTATTTACATAGTATTTTTGTTAGCACTTGAGTTAACTCTTTCAGGCCCTATCTTTGGCCATTTCTCGTAAGGTTTGTAGGTGGTCAGACTGGGTTTCTTTTTCCATCTACAGAAGAAAACTTAAATATTTTTTTGTTTGGGTCGAAGTGTTGTTTGCTTCAAAGTTTTTTACTGTTGTCGAAATATAAAAAAGTTTTTATTTTATTTTATTTTTTCATACCAAGTGTTGATTTACTGAGTAGTTCTTCTGACAGATACAATGCCATATTACCACAGAATTGTTAAGATGGTTATGCATAGGCCTAATGTAGGCCTGGAGACCTTCATGCTAATGACAAAGCTTTTGCCCTCCAACAATTTTTCTTAGTTTATTTTTTCTATCCGCGGAAGTTTGTGCAATTATTTAGAATACTGGAGATTATCCTGTTGGTCGGTTAGAGTACAGAGGTCTACAGCAGGCTTCTTACTTTCTCTAGCACCTTTTTACGCAAGACCCCGTGCTGGCCTAAACGCAGCTTGAACTGAGCCAGTCACCTGAAATTATAGGTATTGGGAAATGAAAAGCTAAAACCTACTTAAGAGCAAAGAAAATCACTTAAAGAAATATGTTCAAATGTAGTCATAAACCTTACCATTGCTGAGAGAGAGAGAGAGAGAGAGAGAGAGAGAGAGAGAAAGATTGAGAGAGAGCAAGAGAGCAGAAGAGAGAGAGAGAGAGGAGAGAGAGAGAGAGAGAGAGAGGACAAACGCGGAAGGAATCCTTTGCAAAACGCAAACTTGACAATAGATATGAAGCCAAATCTTTCGTGTTTTATGACTGGCAAGACGAACTGTTTTATAAAGTTGGTTAGTTCCAAGGTCAACATTAAACTAAAAATAAACACGCAAAATAAAAAAAAATAAACTGACTCGACTTAGTAAAATAAAAATGTTTGTGTGACATAAAAAAAAGTTGTAACATTCGAAAGAAAACGAGAACGGCAGAAACACTGAAAAAAAAAGAAAAGAATACAGCGTCAAAACGCTGTGAAATATTTCTGGCCATAACTGGTAAGGTTATATATTGCAAGAGTCATAATGTCTGCACGAATTTTTTACGACCGATCTATCAATTGTTTTTTCATTGCATTTCTCTTTTTTCCGTTTTCTTTATGTGGTCGGGGGCTGAGAACTGGGAGAGGGAGGGGGGACTATTGTAAATTTAAATGACATAACATTTCGGGAAAATAAAACTTAGAGAGTTGGTGGACGAGTACAGAATTTTTATGGCCCCGTGGAACTGACCCCATCAAATAATAAAAATGTTACTCTTAAATAATTCAGCTGTGAAGACGAGATGTTTCGACATATTTATAAAAGATGATATTTGAAACGAAGGGTTTTCATATATATTTACTCAATTTGCTGTGATATTTCAGCTCTGAGAACTAGATATTTCGACATAATATATGGCATCATAAACTTCAAAATAACTTTGCCTATAAATACTAGCGAGTAAACAGACCAGTTATGTTGCCTAAAAGGTATTAGTACCTCTCTGGCCTATCAGGAAATACAACACGCACTCATTCTCTAAAACGTGGGGGTAAAAATATCAACAGACATCGCAAATGAAATACTCGGTATTATTCGCGTATCTCGGAACGAAATTCTGTATCGCTCGAATTTTTAGGCTCCATTCATGAATTGTCCATCGGCAGTGTTGGTCGAAAATAAACTTTTTGCGCGAGAAGATTCGTTTGTTTGTGGTTTGCTGAAAACAAAAGAGGCAATTTGTTGCTTTTTTTTTTTTTACCGCTGTCGAGAGAAAACTCTCTCTCTCTCTCTCTCTCTCTCTCTTTATTTAACCATTTAAAAGGTAACATGAATACGACTGGGTAACAGAATATTGATGCATGTTTTTGGAGAACGTAATAACTTTCAAATAAAACATAACCTAGTTTTAAAAGTAATTATTGTTTTTTTTTTTTTTTTTTCACCGACGGCAGCGTCAACATCCCGTGAGCAGAGTTAATCAAGAGTGACAGTTTGATACACGGGGTATTATTACGATTATTATTATTAGAGAATCTTATGAATATATAATATAATGAGTCACTTAAAATGCAGATGCGTTGGTACGAGATCCATTTGCGTGGAAAATTGAATAGGAGTAAAACAAACAGATGGTTAGATTAAATATACTGAAGTAACGCCTTATGCATGCTGTTAGATAATCTCTCTCTCTCTCTCTCTCTCTCTCTCTCCTCTAAAAATCAATCCTTTATGATGAAATTTTATGCAATTTACGTTTTTCTGGGCATTGATTATTTTTACACTGATCGACTTATAAGAATGTATATTGTGCTCTCTCTCTCTCTCTCTCTCTCTCTCTCTCTCTCTCTCTCTCTCTCTCTCTCTCTCTCTCTAACTTTATGATTTATTATCATTTCTTAATTAACATCGCGATATTCACGAATCAGTTTTATGGTTCAATTATCCATTCAGCTTAAGTGTGCATGAAATAGAGTTCCCATCTTCACAAACACCTACGTATTCAAAAACTCCTTTTTAAATTCCAATTAGTTAAAATACCAGTCACTCCTAATTATCACTCTCTGTTTATAGAAAAAGTTAATCGCTAACTATACGATTTATTATAACATCTTAGCGATGTTCACGAATCGGTTTTATGGTTCAATTATTATATCCCTTTAGCTTAGCGTGCGTTATCTGCACTTCACATCTTACAAAGGCCTACTTGTTCAACAACTTTTTAACTTTAATTCCAGTTAGCTGAAAGATCAGTCACTCCTCTCATTTTACCGCTATTTAAAAGCATTTTTAGCGTTATTGCTTCCGCCTTGCTAAAAAATAGTGCAACTTACTGCCTACTTTTGGAAACGCCGCAACATTTCATGTTTACATTTTTTTTAAATGTTCCAACAGGAGGAGAGTTAGAAAGTATGTAAAAACCCAAATGGGAGGAAGTTTTTTCTTTATATATTATTGCTTGGTGTAACTGACTCTGATGCGTTTTGTAACATAATCTCTTAGAGTAGTGGAATGTGAAGTATACCAAAATCGGTGTTTATGAAAATAAGATTAAAATGGAAGGTGGAAAGCTCTTCAATTCAGATAGCATTGATAAGTATGTTTAATATTAAATCATGATTTATATGGATAAAAACGATATTAAAATAAACAATAAAGAATAATGTTTTATATGAATAAAAAACAGATTAAATTGGCTATAAAAACATCCTGGATTCAAGTATTATTTACAAATTTGTTTTATTATTTAATAACAAAGTGAGGACAACATTTCATTTTGGAGTAAACCACAGGCTAGTTTTTATTTACATACCGCCCCTCTCTCTCTCTCTCTCTCTCTCTCTCTCTCTCTCTCTCTCTCTCTCTCTCTCTCTCTCTCTCTCTCTAAAAATCAATCCTTTATGATGAAATTTTAAGCGGATTTACACCTTTTTCTAGGCATTGATTATGCACTGATCGACTTATGATTTTGTATATTGAGCTCTCTCTCTCTCTCTCTCTCTCTCTCTCTCTCTCTCTCTCTCTCTCTCTCTCTCTCTCATTAATCCTTTATAATGAAATTTTATGCTATTTACGTTTTTCTGGGCATTGATTATTTTTGCACTTATCAACTTATGAGACTGTATATCTCTCTCTCTCTCTCTCTCTCTCTCTCTCTCTCTCTCTCTCTCTCTCTCTCTCTCTCTCTCTCTCTGTGGTCTGCTTTCCAGCTTTTTCATTTCTGTACATTTCTACAGACGATAAAACGCTGTGAAACAAGTTAGGAACAGAAAAACAGATGGATGGAATTCTAACAGAATTTGCTTTGATGAAATTCACCCCTAGCGAATAACTGTTCCATGAATTTTTAATACACGAGACACGTAAAATATACATAGAACATCCTCAAACATGAAATATGTTTCACTTTCTCAAATGACTCTCCTGTGTATATATGGCTCTTATATGAATGTATATATATATATATATATATATATATATATATATATATATATATATATATATATATATATATATATATACTATATATATATATATATATATATATATATATATATATATATATATATATATATATATATATATATATATATATATATGGTATATACATATATATATATATATATATATATATATATATATATATATATATATATATAATCTATTTTGATTACAAGACTTAATTATCTTTCGCACAGCATTCAAATGACAGAGCTGAATGCACAGAGGTCTACGTATTCCAGTAAATGTATCATAATTTGACAGTACTCTCTTGCATAAATCTTTAAAGCAAAGTATTTGGGAGCAAATTATAGTACTTAAATGACATTAAAAGCTAGGTAGGATGCTCGTATAAGGAACAGCTAGTTGATTATTATTATTATTTTTTTTTTTGGCTCTATCACAGTCCTCCAATGCGACTGGTGGTATTTATAGTGTGGGGTTCCGGGTGTTGCATCCTGCCTCCTTAGGAGTCCATCACTTTTCTTACTATGTGTGCCGTTTCTAGGGTCACACTCTTCTGCATGAGTCCTAGAGCTACTTCAGCCTCTAGTTTTTCTAGATTCCTTTTCAGGGATCTTGGGATCGTGCCTAGTGCTCCTATGATTATGGGTACGATTTCCACTGGCATATCCCATATCCATCTTATTTCTATTTTCAGATCTTGATACGTATCCATTTTTTCCACCCTCTCTTTCTCTTCAACTCTGGTGTCCCATGGTATTGCGACATCAATGAGTGATACTTTCTTCTTGACTTTGTCATCAACGTCACGTCTGGTCTATTTGGACGTATCACCCTATCCGTTCTGATACCATACTCCCAGAGGCTCGTACCACTTATTACTGCAAGGGTTTTGCCACTGAATCATGCCTCTTTTTGTACTGGTTCTGTGCAAGTGCCGGGCATTCGCTTGCTATGTGGGTTTATTATTTCATTTTTCGTATTGCACTTCCTACATATGGGAGAGATGTTATTTCCGTCTATCGTTCTTTGAATATATCTGGTTCTTAGGGTCTGATCTTGTGCCGCTGTTGTCATTCCTTCAGTTTCCTTCTTTAGCTCTCCACTCTGTACCCATTGCCATGTGTCATCGCTGGCTAGTTCTTTAGTCTGTCTCATATATTGTCCGTGCATTAGTTTGTTGTACCAGTCCTCTGTTCTGTCTCTCATTGTCCTGTCTCTGAGTATTTCTGGGTCTTCGTCTACTTTTATTAGTCCTTCTTCCCATGCACTCTTTAGCCACTCGTCTTCACTGGTTTTCAGATATTGCTCCAGTGCTCTGTTCTCGATGTTGACGCAGTCCTCTATACTTAATAGTCCTCTCGCTCCTTCCTTTCGTATTATGTATAGTCTGTCCGTATTTGCTCTTGGGTGTAGTGCTTTGTGTATTGTCATATGTATCCTGGTTTTCTGATCTATGCTGCGGAGTTCTGCCTTCGTCCATTTCACTATTCCTGCGCTGTATCTGATTACTGGCACTGCCCATGTGTTTATGGCTTTTATCATATTTCCTCCATTAAGTTTTGACTTGAGTATCGCCTCGAGTCTCTGCATATATTCTTTCCTGATCGTGTCCTTCATCACTTGGTGTTTAATATCCCCTCCTTCCATTATTCCCAGGTATTTATATCAAGTCTCATCTATGTGTTTGATATTGCTCCCATCTGGTAGCTTTATCCCTTCAGTTCTCGTTACTTTGCCTTTTTGTTTGTTGACTAAGGCGCATTTTTCTATTCCAAACTCCATCCTGATGTCCCCAGATATAATCCTTACAGTCTGGATTAGGGTATCTATTTCCTTGATGCTCTTACCATACAGCTTGATGTCGTCCATGAAAATCAGATGGTTGATTCTGTTGCCTCTTTTCTTGAGTTGGTACCCGGCATCCATCTTCTGTAGTACTTTTGTCATGGGAATCATGGCTACTACGAAGAGTAGTGTGGACAGTGAGTCGCCTTGGAAGATCCTTCTCCTGATATTAACCTCTCCTAGTCTTATTCCAGAGCTTGTAAGTATTGTATTCCAGTTGCGCATTGTATTTTTGAGGAAGCTGATGGTGTTTTCCTCTGCCCCATATGAATTTTCAGGCATTCTATTAGCCATGTGTGTGGTATCATGTCGAAGGCTTTCTTATAGTCTATCCATGCCATGCTTAGGTTGGTTTTCCTTCTCCTACTGTTCTTCATTACCATTTTCTCTATCAGGACCTGGTCTTTTGTGCCCCTACACTTCCTTCTGCAGCCTTTCTGTTGGTGGGGGATGGTGTTTGTCTCCTCTAGGTAATTGTATAGCCTTTCACTGATGATACCTGTTAGTAATTTCCACCATTATTGGTAGGCAAGTGATAGGCCTGTAGTTACTGGCTATATTTCCCTTACTCTTGTCTTTTTGTACTAAGGATGTTCTTCCTGTGGTCATTCATTTGGGTACATGGTGATTTGAGATACAATGCTGGAGTTGTTCTGCTATTCATGGGTGTAGGGCCTTGAAGTTTTTAGAGCCAGTATCCATGGACTTCATCGGGACCTGGGGCTTTCCAGTTTGGCATTTTCTTTAGTTGGTGTCTGACTGTGTCTGTCGTGATCTCTGTGAATCTTTGTTTTTATTCTCCCTGTTTCTTCTTCCTTGACTTATCATTATTATTATTATTATTATTATTATTATTATTATTATTATTATTATTATTATTATTATTATTATTATTATTATTATTATTATTATTATTCAGAAGATGAAACCATTCCATGTTGGTTATTTCAACGTCAGAATCTCGCTGCTTGAAACAGACAGAGATCTTTGTGAGATACGTATTTTATGACTAAGAAAGATTTTATGTATCTGTTGTTACTAAGACAGTTCGTATAACAAAATGTAAAGATTCATTAATACATTCCTAAATATTCATTCCTACTCCTTTCCATGACAGGGATGAAGGCTGTCAAATCATTACCAGAATTAATGCATTCCTAAATATTCACTTAATATTTAGGAATGAAACTGTCAAATCATTCTCAGAATAAATGTATTTCTAAATATTCCCTCCCAACTCCTTTCCATGACAGGAATGAATCCTTTCAAATCATGTTGAGAATTAATACGTTTTCTAAATATTCACTCCTACTCCTTTCAATGGCAGGATTGAAACCTGTCAAATCATTCTCAGAATGAATGCATTCCTAAATATTCACCCCAGCTCCTAGCCATGACTGGAATGAAACCTGTCAAATCATGTTCAGAATTAATACATTCCTAAGTATTCCCTCCCAACTCCTATCCATGACTGGAATGAAGGTTGTCAAATCATTCTCAGAAATAATGCATTCCTAAA
>NC_061090.1:38749541-38767041 GCF_015104395.2 Macrobrachium nipponense
TTGCCACTGAATCATGCCTCTTTTTGTACTGGTTCTGTGCAAGTGCCGGACATTCGCTTGCTATGTGGTTTATGGTTTCATTTTTCGTATTGCACTTCCTACATATGGGAGAGATGTTATTTCCGTGTATCGTTCTTTGAACATATCTAGTTCTTAGGGCCTGATCTTGTGCCGCCGTTATCATTCCTTCAGTTTCCTTCTTCAGCTCATCCCTCTGTAGCCATTGCCATGTGTCATCGCTGGCTAGTTCTTTAGTCTGTCTCAAGTATTGTCCATGCATTGGTTTGTTGTGCCAGTCCTCTGTTCTGTTTGCCATTCTCCTGTGTCTGCATATTTGTGGGTCTTCGTCTACTTTTATTAGGTTTGTTGTGCCAGTCTTCTGTTCTGTTTGTCATTCTCCTGTCTCTGTATGTTTGTTGGTCTTCGTCTACTTTTAATTCAGTCCCTTCTTCACCATTCCCATGCACTCTTTGAGCCACTCGTCTTCACTGGTTTTCAGATTTGATACCCCAGTGCTCTGTTCTCGGTTTTGACGCAGTCTCTATACTTAGTACTTTCCTCCCTCCTCCTTCCTTTCGTGTTATGTATAGTCTGTCCGTATTTGCTTTTGGGTGTAGTGCTTTCTGTATTGTCATATGTTTTCCTGGTTTTCTGATCTATGCTGCGGAGTTCTGCCTTCGTCTATTTCACTATTCCTCCGCTGTATCTGATTACTGGCACTGCCCATAGTGTTTATGGCTTTTATCATATTTCCGGCGTTTGAGTTTTGACTTGAGTATCGCCTTGAGTCTCTGCATATATTCTTTCCTGATCGTGTCCTTCATCTCTTGGTGTTTAATATCCCCTCCTTCTATTATTCCCACGTATTTATATCCAGTCTCATCTATGTGTTTGATATTGCTCCCATCTGGTAGCTTTATCCCTTCAGTTCTCGTGACTTTGCTTTTTTTTATATTGACTAAGACGCATTATTATTATTATTATTATTATTATTATTATTATTATTATTATTATTAAAAATACTCCTAGTATGTAGGTACATTCATACATACATCACATACACAGACACACACACACACACACACACACACATATATATATATATATATATATATATATATATATACTTATATATATATATATATATATATATATATATATATATATATATATATATATGTATACATACAAAAATTATATATATATATATGTAAGTATGTATGATGTATGTATGTTTGTATGTGAACAAGATGGTCGAAAGCTTTTAATTTCCTGTATAAGAAATATATATATATTAAACTACAGAAGGATTTTACATCATTGTGGTTTGTATCCCCATATATATATATATATATATATATATATATATATATATATATATATATATATATATATATATATATATATATATATATATACGTAAATAGCCACATGAAACGGTGAAGAATCAAAGACCAGGTACCAAGCGCTTTCGTGTATTGCGTACACTTCTTCGGGGTACTAAGTAAAATAATAGATAGAAACATAAAACAAGAAAATTTCACAGAAACAAAGATCAAAGCCATTAACAAGCAAATTATCGTTACAATTTGTCACTACCAAACACGTAAGAATACTTTAAAAGTGCTTAAGAACTGAAACTTCAGTTAGTATCACAGGGTGTTATACAGATTTTGTTGAAAAAATCAGTAATGCTCGCGTAAATTACGACTTTAAAATGATCAGTTTTGATGTTACCTCTTTATTTACCAATGTTCCAGTTGATGATTTATTGAACTTTTTAGCTGACGAATTAACAAAGTATATTTTACCTTTGGCTTCTGACAAAGTTTTAGAATTGATAAAATTATGCGTTAAAGATTGCAAGTTTGTTTTTAACGGAAATTATTACCATCAAAAGTTTGGAATGGCTATGGGAAATCCCCTTCCCCAGTACTTAGCAACCTGTATATGGAATTTTTTGAAGTAAAAAATATTACCTGGTATTTTGCCTAAGGGGGTTCTTTGGTTTCGATATGTTGATGACATATTCTGTGTTTGGCCCATGAGCGAAAATTTGAACATATTTTTAGAAAAGTTAAATAATTTGGTACCTTCTATTAAATTCACCGTTGAAGAAGAAAATAATTGTTCATTACCGTTTTTAGATGTTTTGGTTCATAGAAGGGATAGAAGCTTTGTGTTTGATGTTTACAGGAAACCTACCAATGTCTGTTCATATATCCACTATTATTCAGACCACCCTGTTACTGTAAAACTCTCAGTTTTTTTGTAGCATGTTTTTAAGGGCACTACGGATTTGCAGTACGGAATTCCTAGACTCCGAGAATTGTAAAATTTATGACGTAGGAAATAGGTTAAAATACCCACAGTTTTTAATTGACAAATCTTTGCAGAAAGCTAGAAATATTTTTATTCCGCTAACAATAGGGAGCCTTTTGTGAGAGAAAATATCTTAACACTGCCATATAATGTCAATCTTTCTTTTATTCAGAAATTACTGAAAACTTTCAAGATAAATGTGGTATAAAAAATTCAGGAACACTTCAAATATCATTGTGCGTAATTCCCCAAAACAATCTAGTGGCAGCATTTACACGATTCCTTGTGCTGGCTGTAATTACAAACTACCTTGGTCAAACTGGTGAAGAACTAGATTACCGTCTAAAACAACACCGTTACGCAGTTAGAACAGGACAATCGACGAGTGCTTATTTGTACACATGAATGATTTTAACCATAGTATAGACTGGATAAATGCATCTGAAGTAATATTT
Organism: Macrobrachium nipponense; assembly: GCF_015104395.2. Classification (NCBI taxonomy): domain Eukaryota; kingdom Metazoa; phylum Arthropoda; class Malacostraca; order Decapoda; family Palaemonidae; genus Macrobrachium; species Macrobrachium nipponense. The sequence goes on from NC_061090.1 coordinate 38,752,319, forward strand.
TGTAACCATATTGTAAAAAGTAAAACATTATTAAGCATTTTAACGATCAACTAATGAATCTGAGTTCAGGTCTTTTTAAATTTTTAAATTAGATAGTTACCTTGTTTATAAAATTGTAGGGAAAATACAATGTCACCTTTTAGCAACAGCCTGTTATACTAACTGCAGTTTCAGTTCTTTTTAAGCACTTTTAAAGTATTCTTACTGTTTGGTAGTGACAATTTGTAATGATAATTTGTTTGTTAATGGCTTTGATCTTTGTTCTGTGAAATTTTCTTGTTTATGTTTCTATTTATTTATTTTACTTTGTACCCCGAAGAAGTGTACGCAATACACGAAAGCGCTTGGTACCTGGTCTTTGATTCTTCACCTTTCATGTTGCTATTTACGTACATATTGTACGTGCTGTTTGGTGACTTATTGCTGATATATATATATATATATATATATATATATATATATATATATATATATATATATATATATATTATAGATATTTCGGGATTCTGTTATAGTCCTCTTTCAGTCTATTTCTTAATACATTTTTTAAATACATTTGTATCTCTATATAACTATGGAATTGTTTGTTCATTACTATTATTATTATTATTATTATTATTATTATTATTATTATTATTATTATTATTATTATTATTATTATTATTATTATGAACTAAGGAACCTCCGTAACGAGGCTGTAATTTTGACATTTAAAAGCCACAGTAGTGTTAAAATATATTATTGTACTGTCGGCCAAAAAACTCGTGGCAGAGTTTTATAATCTGTCGTTCACCTGCCTGACGCACGATTCATGCCTTATTTATCTATTTTTCTTTTCAAAGATGGAAGAAATCATGTGTAATGACGTTAAAAACAGTCACTGATATCTTAAGAACATTATGTTATGTTATTGTGTAAAACTATTTTCCATATAGCAAAATTGACGTGAACGAAACGAAGTGATAAAAAACGTCATATCACAATCATAGATATACATTACCAAATAGATAGGAGACACCTATCGCTAGTAGTATCGCATAAACATAGTCCTTAAATTATCATTTCAATATTAAGTTGAAGTTAATTAAACTATTCCATTTGTTAAATTTTACAGAAAACATTGGAATCTCACAAAATGCTATCAAATTTAAAAACAAAAATATTGCTTTGGATGTTATGTGCGCGGGAATCTAATGTCAACGTGTCATTTATCGGTCTAAGAAACATCCCTCGATGAGCGAGAGAGTTTTTGTTGGAGACATATCAAGAAAGCTTAATAAACCGGAGAGAATCATACATAGATGAATAAAATTGTTTCAAGAACGGCAAAATTTAGAACATGGGCCTAGAGGTGGAATACCTCGAAGCACCACATGTAATGTAAAAGTTGCTGAGCAACATTCATTTGTGAACTTTGAATTCTAGTGCCTCGTCACGACATTGCTGAACCAGGAATCATAACTAGCTCTACGCTTATGACTGGTGTCAGATGAATACTTTAGATGAAGAGGAAGAGATTTTTAAATCTACACATGAAGTTTTTGATAGTTGTCTAATGAATAAGTCTAATGAATAAGCAAACCTATCTTTGATGGATGAGAGATTCAGTTAGGCTTACTCTTTTTGTTTTGTTTTTTATCGGTGGCCAGTGAATACCACGGATAAGGAGGGAAACGATTTCAATGATGCATGCATTTTTTTATTCAAAACCTAAAGAATACATTTTATTGGGAGATACTTTATTAACATCGGCCTAATCCTTCCATCACTCCTATACGCCACCTCCGCTCTCTTCTACATCTTAGGCGACTAGATCTGACTTCTCACAACGAACTCCATCTCGTGAAAGCATCACTAACGATAACGGTTATTTTAAAATTCCCCGCACCAACAACGGACGCCTTAAAAAGCATGTTTATAAAATATTTTCTGTTCAAAGAAACTTTATTTTCCATTCCGCAAAATATGTGCATACACTCGTGTTACACACTGTAGCCGTCAAAGAGCAACCCTTGATTAAAGCAGTAGGTTTTTCTTGAAAAAAAAAAAAAAAAACATATGAAATAGACTTAAACGATAACGTCACCTTTCATATTTCTTATCCTTTCAGCTACTTAATATTCTTATGGTAGTAGGTCTAGTAGGTATACATGTGAAACTAATTTGAATTAATTTCTATTTAGAAGAAATGAATAGCTACAGAAAGATCAACCTAAAAAAGCTTTAAGGAAAGTAAGCCTTTCTTAATGTATTCGTCAGTTTTGACTCCCACAGCTTTTCAAGGTGTCCAAATGAAACAGGATGATATGCAAGGAATTCGATAAAAAATAAGACTGAATTATATTCGTTTGATTTTTTCATGATTGCTTTTTTTACTTCGAATAGCTAGGTCTGAGTTAATTATGTTAAGCAATTATGAAAAAGGATAAGAAGAGAGACGAACATGGCTAATAAAACAAGAATAATGGAGTAGTCAAATAAAGCAGATTGATATATGTATATATATATATATATATATATATATATATATATATATATATATATATATATATATATATATATATATATTATATTGTCGATTTAAATATTCATTAATATTACGTATCCGAGAGAGTATGCTGCTGAAAATACACTAGCTAATCATGTGGGAAAATCAGAAGTCCAATTTAGGCCCACTAAATGTGTCATGCAAATTATTTTATTGCTCAAAGGACAAAATTAGTTTAATTAAAACATCGTTTTCAAAAAACTTTAACGCCTTGACGTATTATTTATCGGCTGTAGGAGACGAAATTACATCACCCCAGTGCAGTACGATATGCTGAGTCAAGACTCGAGCGGTTGCAAAGCCAACTTCAAAATCTTCGGTATGCTGTCACGAAGCCAGAGTTGAGAATTAAATTAGAAAATCGTTGACCCATTGGTATATATTTTCCTTACTTTGCAAAATAATCATGTTTTTAATACGTTGAAATGAGTCTACTCAGTTTCTAATATAATTTATTTCAAGTATAGCACCTATGAAAGGAAATGTTATTTATTGTTAAGTAAAGAATCTGGCACCTGTATATGGCAATATTTCCATAATGAACAATGAATTAAGAAACTACGCCAATTCTTCGTTGGCCGTCTGTACAATGGTAAAAATACAAGGAGAGAAATTTCGGATACTGCTCCGTATCCGCCCTCTTGCAGTCCTACTGACGGTCAAACAATGGAGGAACGTTACAACAGTGAGAGAGAGAGAGAGAGAGAGAGAGAGAGAGAACTGGTTCAAGGCGGATGGATTTGAGTGTTGGTCAGGCAATCCCCGTTCGGTTGTTTCTGTTGGCGAGACGGCTGGAACGGCGAAGTGGTCGTTCAGGTGATTCCAGCTCTTTTATCCCAGCTTCAAGTCCCAGATGATTAAGGTTACTACAGCTTCAAGTCATGGCACCGATGGAGTGTATGTTGAGCTGGAATCACCTGAACGACCACTTCGGCGTTCCAGCCGTCTCCCCAACAGAAACAACCGAACGGGGATTACCTGACCAACACTTAATCCATCCGCCTTGAACCAGTTTTTCTCTCTCTCTCTGTCTCTCTCTCTCTCTCTCTCTCCTCTCTCTCTCACTGTTGTAACTGCCCTCCAATTGTTTGACCGTCAGTAGGACTGAAGAGGGATACGGAGCAGTATTCGAAAGTCTCCTTGTATTTTATCATTGTACAATATATATTTTAACACTACTGTGGTTTTTGATTGTCATATTATTATTATTATTATTATTATTATTATTATTATTATTATTATTATTATCAACATGATAAACCCATTATAAGTAATAAGTCTACACCGGCTAATGGCTTGGAATTCAAGCTTCAAAAAAAAAATGCTCATCTGAAATAAGTTACAGAAGCAAATAGGAAATACAGAAATAATAGTCATTAAATAGAAAAAAGATAAAGAAATAAATTGATATTAAAAAAGAAAAAAAGATAAATGAATAAATTATTAAATGACTGAGAGATAGATTTCTCTATACCTCACGTAATTCTATTAGTAATGACTCCATTTCATGTTAGGCACCGGAACGGATTATCATAACATTCCCTCATACGTCAAAGAATGATCCCAACCTAATTATAAGTTGATGGTTTGTGCTCACATGCATACATATCATATATATATATATATATATATATAATATATATATATATATATATATATATATATATATATATATATACTCACAGTAGTCTTATACAGTTTCATTGCCACATTTCCTGAATGATTAGTCATGAAATTGGCAGCAGATTGTCCTGTAGACTAATAATGTAACAGAAAGTTAGACTTATATTGTATCTTTGCCACAGGTGTTTACCTGAATGATTACAGTCATGAAATTGGTCACACGTTGTCCTGTAGACTAATCAGGTAAAAGAATTTAGTCTTATACAGATTCTTGGCCACAGGTGTTTTTCTGAAATGATTGATGCCAAAAATTACTGACGGGTTATCTTATAGAATTTATAAAGCATTGGAACGTATCCTTAAAAAAAACAATCACAAAAAGTTGAATTTTATGAAAAACATATGCAACAGAAAATAAAAAATAATAATTTAATTATTTACAGGCTAGCTGAATTTTTTCCATTTTTATTTTTTTACGTTTATCTGTTATTGATTACTTACATTTCCCACATTTTATCCGTCTTCCGTTCTTCTTCTTCTCGTTTCGTCTACGATATAATGATTACTGATTCATCCATCCCCCTACCCCCCCCCCACACTACAATAACGTCCTACCCCCTCCCTCATTCCCACAACCGCCTCAACCGCAATTTTTTACATATTGGCCCGCTATTCCTGACTGGTAATTCCAGCGATTCCAACCATCTGTTTGATGTATAGATGTATTTAAAGCTCTAATGCGGTTAATTGGGTGGAATCCTTTTAATTGCGCGTCATTTATCACCTGAGGTTAATTTCATGCCCTTTTCGTTTCGTCCATCCTCGCTGTTCAAATTCACTCATAAAAGAACGAACAAAAACGTAAAAGTGACATGTAATTATAGAACCTTTAAAGCTCGTGGGAGTGAGTGGCCTATATATATTTCCATTATTAAAGTTATTCCCAAATTGTTTTGTTTTTTTAAAGGTCTTCGAGTGATACATTGTTTTTGAAAATGTTCAGAGATATTGCTGGAGAGAGAGATAGAGAGAATATTCTGTGTCGCCCCCCCCCCCCCCCCCCCCCCCCTCTCTCTATCTCTCTCTCTCTCTCTCTCTCTCTCTCTCTCTCTCTACGGTATAATACTTAAATCTCGATAGAACACATTTGTTGATTAAAATGGAACAGAGTTTTTGAATAAGGTTCAGAGAGAGAGAGAGAGAGAGAGAGAGAGAGAGAGAGAGAGAGAGAGAGAGAAGAGAGAACTTTCCCCATGAAATCCTCAAGGATTTTGTGTCTGTTTTCATTGCATTTTCTGTCTTTCTTTTCTTACTTTTTTTGCTTTGTTTCATTCCATTTTCCTTCTTTCTTTTCTTGCTTCTTTGCTTTGTTTCATTTATCTTTGCTTCTTTCTTTTCTTACTTCCTTGTTTCCCTTTTCCATTTCCATTCACAAAATAAGAACCCGAAGCCTAACTCGAAATAGGCATCAAAATTTCCCCTGTAATCAACTCTCCAAATTTTCCTCGTAGGAGAATTGGATTTGAGCATCAACTAACCTAATCACCTTCTCCTTCCACCGGCCTTTAAAAATCCCCCTACTTCTGATTTCATTTCTTCTGTCATTCTCAGAAAGAAGGCGGGGCAAATCCCTTCGTAACTGGGGGACCAGGTGAATACGAATCCTTGGATTATTTGCTTTTTTAAGGAAGCTCACTCTTACTCGACGAATCCTGCTCCTGGTTGTCAGCAGGAAGTCTTTGGGATCAAATGGTGTGGTTTTGTACTTTTTTCATTACTCCACTTATATTCACTTGTAGTCATTCTCTCTCTCTCTCTCTCTCTCTCTCTCTCTCTCTCTCTCTCTCTCTCTCTCTCTCTCTCATTTGGTGTGAGGGGCTGCTTAATATTTATTCAAATGGGAAAGTTTAAGATTTTCTCTAATTCAGTTAATTATATCACGATGGGTCTCTCTCTCTCTCTCTCTCTCTCTCTCTCTCTCTCTCTCTCTAATTGTGTTGGGACTACTTAATATTTGTTCAAACGGGATAGCTTAATGTCTTTTCCTTTAAATCCATCAGTTAATTATATTTCAATGGATATCTCTCTCTCTCTCTCTCTCTCTCTCTCTCCTCTCTCTCCTCTCTCTCTCTCTCTTCATTTGGTATGTGTCTGCTTAATATTTATTCAAAATGAGAAAGATTTAGAATTTTTCACTACTTAAGTTGATTATATTTCAGTGGATTTCTCTCTCTCTCTCTATCTCTCTCTCTCTCCTCTCTCTCTCTCTCTCTCTCATTTGGTGTGGAACAATTTAATATTTTTTTAATTAGTTTTAGATTTTATCCTTAATTCAGTCAATTATATTACAATGGATTTCTCTCTTCCTCTAACATCCCCCTACCCCCCCAACCTTTTCTCTCTCCCTCTCGTTCCTTAAAGAAAACAGACTTGCATGTGTATATCTATTAAAGCCTTTCTTGTGTATACTGTCGTAACTGCAATAAGTTCTTTTGGTCAAAAAACTCTACGTTCAACTTCCAACTAAATTTCGTGCTATCACTGCTTAACCCCAATCAGAGCTAATTGCTATCTTTTTCTGAAGCATTTTCTTTCGTCGTGTGGGTGTATATTAGCGTGTTAAAATACTTTTATCTAATTGCAGTGAAAAAAAAGTAAAAAATGCGCCAGAGTGGCTGTTCTTTATCGTTGCCTGACTCACGATTATGGCTTATATTCAACATTAAATGAAATAAAAACTACTGAAGCTGAAGGGCTGTAATCTGGTATGTTTGATGATGGAAGGGTGAATGATCAACATCCAAATTTGCAGCCGTCTAGCCTCAGTATTTTTCAAGATCTGAGGGCGGACAGAAAAAGTGCGGACGGACAGGTAAAGCCATCTCAATAGTTTTCTTTTACAGAGAACTAGAAATAAAATAGGCTCTATAAACAGTCATAGCTCTTTTAATAAAACGCATACGTTATATACTTTCGCCCTCAGTGAAGAGCGGAGTTGAGAGTTTAAATGGATAAAGAAAGAAAATAAATACTTTAATATTAACCAGAGGTTCCCAAAGTATAAAACGAGAAGACAGCGTCTGCCGCCGCATCTGGCTCAAGTGTTATTATAAAACACCAGATGCTTTGAGGCAGCTGTGGGTATCAGGGACCTGACACCCCCTACCCCCTCCCACTACCCCATCCCTTCTCTTACTCTTTTTATCTCCTCCTTCTATCTTATTGGTTCTGTATTATTTGTTCTTTTAAATCCGCTCTGTAAGTCAGGAGAATCCTTTGACAGTTATAGAAACAAATAACTTTCGATTAATCTCTCGCAATTTTTAATTCTATCCTTTCTATGTTAGAAGTCTCTTATGTATCCTTCTGGCCAACAGAGAACTTCCATTTCATTTCTCTTTGATATAAGTACACTGCATCGAAGAGTTATTTTTGGATCCTAAGAGAACATAATGTTAACGTCGTGAATTTCAGTCACACCTTCCTTGGACTAGTCTAGTGCTTGAATCACTTAGTCATATCCCCGCTAACTTTCTCTCTCTCTCTCTCTCTCTCTCTCTCTCTCTCTCTCTCTCTCTCTCTCTCTGCTATTTCTGGTTCATACCCTTTTCTTAATATCCATGTCCATCTCCTTTGAACAACTTAATATCATTGCCTCTTTATTTTAAAATAATCTGACAGAATTGCCTATATTGATTAAGTTTAGTCATATGCTACCCTAATTCCACCCCGCCCCCCTTCTCTCTCTCTCTCTCTCTCTCTCTCTCTCTCCTCTCTCTCTCTCTCTCTCTCTCTCTGCTGTTTCTGGTTCATATCCTCAAGAGACCCATAAAGAAAATATACATAAACAGACATATTCCGACAAAGAAAATGAATAAGGTGAACCTTGTGAATATCCTAATTGATGAATTAGGAAAAAGAATGCCAAAAGCATGCAAACTGTGTAAGGTGTGGTATAGCATAGTTAATCCACAAAACTTAATCAGAAAATATGCTGCATGTAACATTCCGACAAATCCACATGTGCTGAGGTAATGCAAGATATGAGAAAAGATACAAGAATATTTTGCTCAACATGTCTATCATGGATAGACAATGTTATTAAATCAAGATTGAATGTACAATAGTTGAGGATGAAGAAGAAGAGAAGAAGAAGAAGAGAAGAAGAGAGGAAAAAAAAAACGGAAAGAGAAGAAAAAAAAACGGAAATGACAGAAAAAAATAGGAAAACAAAGAACAAGATAAAAAGTATGGATGCAGAGATACTCATTGATACTACATATGAGGCAATAAAGCAACATACTACGAAAAAAAATAAATTACGATATGACAACAAAAAAGAAAATCCCGAGAGGCTCTACCCAGATCTACACAATGACGGGAAAAAATAGACAAAAAAGACAAAGTCTGCAACCTTTTGAAAAGAGGGAATTGCAGATTTGGAGAATGATGTTACTACAAATATCCTAAGGTATGTCACAACTATGAAATATATGGTAAATGTGCATACCTAGATGGCTATGAGGATGATTGTAGAGATCTGCAACCAATAATATGCAAAAACCTAAAAGAAGGAAAAGGATGTAAGTTCGACAAAAAATGTAATATATGCACCCCGTAGCCATGAATCATAATCAAATAAATAACCAATCAAGTAATAAAATCCAAAATAAGAAAAGAAACAAATAAAAGAGAGGAATAAAAAGAATATCAGGTAAAAGAAAAAAGCAAGCTATCAACGAGATATGCAGAGGTGTCAAGCAAAAACAATTCAAAGCATCAGCTCCAAGATTCTACTCAAGAGATAATAACTATGTTTATTTTGCAAGAGGAAATTGCAGATACGGAGGAAAAGAAAATTGCAGATTCAGACACAAAATGAATACTTATGAGGAAGGAAGATCAAATATTATGGAAAAGTTGGATTTCTTAATGTCAGAATTTCTGGAAATGAAGAAAAGAACCACATACCAGAACAGGAAAGAGACATGGGAAAATCCTTATTATTACCAATATTAAATGAAGGAGAAAACACGCAAACCAATCATAGTGATGAATGCGCAGGGTTTAGTTACTAGTAACTCAAAACTAACCCAAATTGAAAAGAAAATAGATATAATGAATATAAGTGAAACCTGGTATTCCCAAGAGACTGGGAATGATGATCAAATAAAAGGGCTCCAAACTTATAGATCAGATAGAAAAAATAGGAATCAAGGGGGAACCGCAATATATGGGAAAGACAAAAAAACAAGGACAAATATATGATAAATATAGTAACTCACAATGTGAACTTATAGCGGTAGAATTTGAATCTGAAAAATTAATGAACATAGTAATATATAGACCTCCTAATACTAAAGAGTTTGACTTAATAATAGAAAAACAAATTGGATGATATAGTAGAAATCACAAGGACTGGACTATTCTCCAATCTGGAGACTTCAACTTTCCTTTCGTAGACTGGAAAGAACGAATAGGAGATTGTGGTTGTACTTATACATATAAAAAAAGAGAGTAATAGTAGTGCAGAAGATAAGAGGCAATTCGAAAAGCTATTAGATATGCTACTAGAATACAACATTCAACAAATAAATCACCTGCCAACAAGAAAGGAAAATACTTTAGACCTAGTATTTGTGAACGAGATGAATTATGTTAAAGAAATAATAGTTTATAATGCGAGTATTTCAGACCATAATGTCATAGAATTAACAGTCCATTCCAAAGCAAGTGAAAACAGAGATAAGCAAGAAATGAAAAAGTGGGAAGGATATGGAAAATACAACTTCTACAGTAAAAATATAAAATGGTCAGAAATAAATGAAGAATTAAACAAAGATTGGGATAACATTTTTTGTAAGTGATGACATAAGGATAAATACGGAGATATTATACAAAAATATTAGAGAAAATAGTGGATAAATATATACCGAAGAGAAAAGTAAACATCAGTCATGCATACCAAGAGACAGAAAGATATGTTCCAGAAAATCAGAAAGTGGAAAAAAGGTCTTGCAAAAGAAAAAAATGCATGGAAAGTTATAGAACTAAAAAGTAAGATAGACAAAATGCAGAACAAAAAAGACTTATACAATAACAAAAAAAAATGAAAAAAAAAACGTTGACTTGGGAAGAAAAAAACCCTAATAAATAACAAAGTCACAACTCCCAAACTATTATACTCATACGCGAAAAAGATGAATAAAAGAAGAATAGAATTGGCCCTCTAAGAATTGAAGGGAGATTAAACGAATGAAAAAAAGGAAATTTTGCAACATATTGGCAGAAACGATATAAGAGAGAATTCACCCTAGAATAGATAATGAAGATAATGATATAGAAGTAAGGGATGAAAATAGTGAATATTTAGCTGACATAGATATTAATGAAGCTGATATTGTGCAGGCTATTAATGAAATTAAAAATTTAGCTGCAGCAGGGCCTGACGGAATTCCTGCTATTTTGTTAAAGAAAGTAGTTCATTCTATCGCAAAGCCACTTGCATGCTTATTAAGACAAAGTGTAGATACAGGCAAGATTTATGATGAGCACAAATTAGCATATATTACCCCTACTTTCAAAAGTGGATCAAGACTAGAGGCAAGTAATTATAGGCCTGTGAGTCAAACATCACATATTATGAAAGTGTATGAAAGGGTAATGAAGAAAAATATTATGAAACATTTAATTTAATAAAAAAATAATTTGTTTAATATGGGACAACATGGTTTCGTACCCGGAAAAAGTACATAAACCCAACTGTTAGTCCACCGTGAGAACATATTCAAAAATATGAAAAGCGGAAATGAAACAGATGTGGTTTATCTAGACTTTGCAAAAGCTTTTGACAAGGTAGAACCATAATATTAGCGAAGATAATTAGAAAACACAATATCGTGGATAAAGTAGGACGATGGTTAAAAGAAGTTTTACACACAGAAACAGATAGTTATTGCAAACGATGAGAAATCGGATGAAGCCAAGGTAATATCCGGTGTGCCACAAGGTACGGTGTTAGCTGCAATACTGTTTGTTATTATGATTGAAGACATAGACAGTAATGTTAAGGATTCGGTAGTGAGTATTTCGCTGATGACACAAGAATAAGTAGAGAAATTACTTTGTGATGTAGATAGGAACGCTCTACAAAGAGACCTTAACAAAGTATATGATTTGGGCAGGCAGAGGTTAAATTAGGATGCGGTATTTAACTCTGATAAATTTGAATCAATAAATTATGGAGACAGAGAAGGAAAGCTATATGCATATAGAGGACCTAATAATGAGACAATCATAAATAAGGAAGCAGTTAAAGACCTTGGTGTGATGATGAATTGGAGCATGTTATGCAATGATCAAATAGAAATTCTGATGGCAAAATGTAAAGCAAAAATGGGAATGTTGTTACGGCACTTCAAAACAAGAAAAGCTGAACACATGATTATGCTTTAATAAAACATATGTTGGTGGTCCACTTTGAATATTGCAATATGATATGGTACCCACACTATCAAAAGGATATTGCACAAATAGAGAGTGTACAAAGGTCCTTTACAGCTAGAATAGAAGAAGTTAAGGACCTTGACTACTTGGAAAGACTACAATCCTTAATATTATATAGTCTAGAAAGGAGAAGAGAACGCTACATGATATTCAGTGCATGGAACAGATAGAAGGAATAGCAGAAACATCATGGAACTAAAAATATCAGAAAGAGCAAGCTGAGGTAGATTAATAGTGCCCAAACTATACCAGGAAAAATAAGGAAAGCACAGGACATTAATCCACTACGCATCCAGCAGCGATAATGCAGCGTCTATTCAATGCGTTGCCAGCTTCATCTGAGGATTATATCAGGAGTGAGTGTAGATGTGTTTAAGAATAAAGCTCGACAAATATCTAAACTGCATCCCAGACCATCCAAGATTGGAAGATGCAAAATATACCGGAAGATGTACTAGCAACTCTCTGGTAGACATTAGAGGTGCCTCACACTGAGGGACCTGGGGCAACCCGAACAACATGTAAGGTCTGTAAGGTAAGGTCTTTATATCCATGTGCATTTCTTTGAGCAACTTATAATCATTGCCTCTTTATTTTCAAATAATCTAATGTCATTGCCTCTATCTTGTTTAAGTCAATTTTTTCTTGGTCACCTGAAGTGTTAGTAAATGCTAGCTGTTTCAGAATGAAGAGTTTTGATATCTGTAAAAACGCATCTGGTTGCAATGCCTTTGTTTTTTTTCATCTCTTTGAAAAACGTGTTACTCATCTCTTACGAACTTTTGTTGACCCTCTCTTGTCACAGCGTTTACGCAACACCTGTTTTGTACTGTCGGCAGAGACAGAGAACCAGAGCTTTTCTCGACGAGATTAATCAAATCCCACATCCGTGAGATGTTGCCACCTAAGAGAATAAACAACGCATGACGAAATCATATTTCTAGCCTCTCTCGGGACTGGTCAAGTTGTCTTACGCGTACGGTCGAAAGGAAGCGATTCTAAACTCATGTTTTCTTGTTTTATTCTTTAAAGGAGACTTTAATCAAGAAGTTTTAAATTCAAGAATTAAAATTGCACGTTCCTGACGATCATTAAGTGATAGGGTAGGGTTAATCATCATTGCCTTACCTGAGCCATCTCAACATGGGGTAACCTTCACACTTGTTTAAAATGTAATTGAGTCTACCTGGATGAGCTGCCCTTTGTATGATTTATGAAGATTTGGATGTAAACCCAAGCAAGCAAGCATCTAGGCTCTATCAGCCATTCAAGGCTTGAGTCAGTGAAATGGGCGGGGGTTGGTGGGAGGGGTGGGGGGCGGGGAGTGAGTGGGTTGGTTATAGCAAGTTGGAATAAAGGAAGTGGGGATAGAGGTGAAATAAAAAAAAATGCTAAGCGCTACGTTCATACGAAAATTAGCTGCCTGAACTTTAGTACTATAAACATCTTAGAATGATATCGTTAAAGAAACATTGCTACCTTGAGTGACTAATCTTTGAGTAGTCTAGAATTAGGGTGGCTGTTTAATACTGTACGTTTTAACTGACTAATGTAGTCAAAAACACGTTTTAATATATTTGGATAAACTTAGAGATCTGAAGAAAGGTTTAAATTAGTTTAAGTGTATAGCACATGCTGTTAGCCAAACATGACTCATACACACATCATGAAAATAAATATTCTTCGTGTATGTGATATTTATGTATACTAAATATTGACGAATTTTAAGATACGAAGAAATTGCAGAAACTATATAAAGCCACAAAAAAACATGTCTTGGCAAAAGTGGAACTTTTAGCTAAATCTTTGCATGTGACTCGTTTCGAACAGAATGGAAATGCGTAATCTCGAAATGCCTAAAACACATCAATTTTTTGCACGCCAAAGAAAGTTAACTATATATAACGAACGCAGTGTCAAGTGCAGGGACTTTACACATGCAAGCAAGCAGCCGTTGCTGAAATGTATTCGTGAAAATAGCAGTCTTCTGAACTCTTGAGAAAGAGCTGGGAGGTGTTGAAGTTTTATTAGATTAAAAATACAACAAGAAAAAACAACGAGTTTTCTGTCCGGTTGTGACCTAAGCCACGGCCTCATTATCAAACTCTTAACCGCGGCCCATGAAGCTTAGCGACGGTCTGGTGGTGGTTTATGTTGTTGGTACCTAAAAATGCGCCTAAGAAACATTTGAGTTTTCTGTCCAGTTGTGGCTTCAGCTGCGGTCTGGTGGTGGCCTATGTTGTTGGTAGCTAAAAAATGCGCCTAAGAAACATTTGAGTTTTCTGTCCGATTGTGGCCTCAGCCACGGCCTTATTATAAAACTATCTCTTAGCCGCGGCCCATGAAGCTCAGCTATCGTCCGGTGTGGTGGTGAACTATATTGTTGGTACCCATTAGCGCTGCCTGAAATAGGTATTATGGCTAATTTTAATCTGAAAATAAAATAAAAAAAACTACTGAGGCTCGTGGGCTGCAATTTGGTATATTTGATGACTGGATGTTGGATGATCTACATACCAATTTGCAGCCCTCTAGCTTCGGTAGTTTTTAAGATCTAACGTCAGACTGACAGACAAAGTTGGCACAGTAATTTTCTTTTACAGAAAATTAAAAACTGTAAGAAAAATGACTACTTTAACTTTAATGGATGACTATGAGAAATTTCTTGATTGTATCTTAAGATGCGTGAAGCTCAATCATCTGGAATTATCAAAATGTAACACAGATATCGAAGGAAATTGTAAATCTAAAGTATCATGTAAAAGATTTCATAGAATTTTTTAATAATAGACAATTCTCAAAATATTATTATTGGTTCATTAAAGAATGATTGTTAAGAACTAAAGTTACTTATACTAGCAAACATATGTATACAAAATCATGTATGAAAATTCGTAAAGTAACAAAGTCTACGGGCAGAACCAACTCCGTTTCAGGGAATCCCATCTCACCCCCACCCCCTCGGAGGTGTGGGGGGGATGTAGGATGAAACCCCATTAAAATCATCTTAATGGTCCCCACTATAACCCTGCCAAGTTTCATGCCC
>NC_061090.1:38772041-38774541 GCF_015104395.2 Macrobrachium nipponense
TAGTGCATATGGAGAAGTCTTGGCTAAGACAATGTGAGTTGGGAATTCTGTTATAAGGAGTTATGGCACATTAGTGATTATTTCTAGAATTTTCTAGACAGTTTTTATTTGCCGAGTTTTTGCCCTTTTTTTTTAGCAGTTATGCTAAATGGAGAGAGTTTTATAGTTTTTGACTATAACATTGAGTTATTCTCTGGAGAATTGAGATATATCATTTAGTTATAATTGGAGGTATATATTATTTTGGAGTTATAATTGAGATATATTATTTTGGAGTTAAAATTTGGGATATAATATATTAGGGATATATTTTTGGCCAATTTTATATTTGCCAATAGTGATGAGAGCTATGTTTAGTTCAATTATTTTGCAGCCATCTTTGTTGCAAATTGAGACACATTTTTTTGGAGATTATGGGGCAATATTTGCGAATGTGTGAGTTAGTTGCCTTGAGTGCACATCTTTTTGGAGGTATATTTTTTGGAGCCTTGTTTTGTTCCACATGGAGTTATTGGGGAAATAGAGGTAAATATTTTGTATTTGCCGAAATAGAGGTGATTATTCTTTATTCCTGGAGTGGTGATTTTCTTTATTACACATGGCTATTGGAAAAATAAGAGAGAAATATAAGGGGAGTGATTATTAACTAAATGGAGGAAATATTTTTATATCCGGAGTGGTGTTATTATTAATGTGGTGTCACATATATATGGAGTGGAATTAATCTTTGGCGGGTGACCCTTATTTTGTGGTTATGGGAGTTTTTTTTGAGCCAAGAGGAGATTTCTGTGGTTCTTTCTCTTTGGTTTCGTGATTATTTAGAGGCGAGTGGCATTACTGCATTACAAGTCCTATGGAGATGTGTGCATTTTTTATGTTCACAAGTGTGTTATTTTTGGAGGCATATAATTGGGCTGTGGTCATGTGAGAGAATAAGTCTTCGAGACAAATGTTTTTTTAACACATTGTCATATCCTAGAGTTAATTCTGTGAAATGTGTCTGTTAGACCTTTTTCGTAGAATCACGAGTTTTCTAACTTATGTGTCTGACTAGACAATTTTATGCAGCAGTTTGAGCATACGTCCGCAGGTGAATTTTTCTGTTGACAAAGCGATGTGATGAGCGTGTGCTGACATTTTTCTCTGATGATGATCGATCAAGAATTTTCGCAATATCTGGAAATGTTGACAATAGCATTTTACGAAAGCGCATGTGTGAGAGTTCGCTTTCTGGCCTTGTTGGTCGATAAAGTTGCGATGTCGAGAAATTCCGTAACTTAGATGGAGCATTTCTTGAAAAAAGTGGGGAGTATGTATCATATATATATAATGTGTTTTGTATGGGGGACATTTATTTGTGGTTATCTTTATTTTTATTTTTCTTCTTTTTCCTACGAGAGATGTAATTTGGGGATTGAGTTTTTAATAGCATTCTTTTTTTTGCCGGGAGATGTGATTATCGGGAGTTGGTTATTTACGTAAATGGGAGTTTGACATTAAGTCTCATTGTGATTAATTATTAAGCAGTAAAGGGGTTTTTGCTGTTAAACATTGGAGATTTTTACTGATTTTGTGGGTTGTTCAGATATCAGAGCTTGAGAGAACATTTTGGGTCTGGGTGTGTTACGTGATTCTTTTTTTTTTTCTCCTTGGGCTCATTACGATTTTTTCTTTTTTTTTCTTATGAGAACATTCTAGTTTGAAATGTGAGTACAGAAGTCCGTGGAGTTGCTGTGATTTCTGAGTTGTGTGTGTGCTGATGTGTGAGTTTGGAGAATTGAGTTGAGAACTGATTTTTTTTTGTTTCTTTGAGAGTTGTGATAATGACTTATGATTTAATAGTCATATTAGATGGAGTTCAATGGGAGACGTTCAGTTAGTATTTCTGACCTTTTGAGATCATGTTTGATAGAAGTAGTATGTCTGGGTTAATTTTCTTAGATTGACCAGTGACTTGACTGACATACTAACACACAAAAAAGTCATTTCTCGACGCCAGCAAGACGTTCACCAGCCGTGCAGAGAGGTTGCTGCTGTGGTGATTACGAGAGTTTCCACGTGGTCGATCGCGAAAATTCTACAGCGTGGTGTCTTTTGGGATCTGTAGAAACCGTGAGAAGTCTTCTACGATGAGGGAGGCATTCCGTCTTCCTAGAGTCTACTGTCTGTGCAGCTAGTTGCAGACAAGCAAAGAGAGATATTCGAGAATCCGAAATGTAGAAAAAATGAGAGAAATGCGTCTAGTGTTATTTGGAGATATAAGAGTAACAGCCTTTATTTTATAATGCCAGAGACATGCAGTTATTACTTATATTTTATTTTAAGCCGGCCAATGTGTTTTATATTATATAAGCAATTTTGCTATGCAGGGGCGGGGGCTAGCGTGGCTAGTGGCCGAGCCATGTAGGCCCTAGGGTTTTTGATTAATAATATATTGTCCATGTGTTCCCTTTGACCTATGGAATGTGAAGAACAGAGTAGAGGCGACGACCCGAGAAAG
>NC_061090.1:38784541-38787041 GCF_015104395.2 Macrobrachium nipponense
TTGAATGATATATAAATGAATCACGGTTCGATGTGATAATTATTCATATATATATATATATAATATATATATAGTATATATATATATAGATATATATATATAAAATATATATATATATATACACTGGAACCTTGACATACGATTATACGATTGCCCTAATATACGGATATTTTGATATGCAACCAGAAAATTTGCGAAATTATATGCTTTGATATTCAACGAAATATCTGAGATACAATTTGTGATGAGTGATAGTTGTATAGGCAACCAATAGATGGCGTTGGTGCTGCATCGTTAACACGTCGTTGTATAGTTAGTTGTATTTATGCCTATTTTTCGTGTTATTTTGTTCTTTTTTATTATTAACCATGGGTCCCAAAGCTAAAGACAAAGCAGGTGATAAGAAAAACAAAAAAACCCAAGAAAATTATCTCGATGGAAGAAAAAAATATGAAATTATAGCAAAGCATGAACATGGCGTTCGTATCGTCGATTTTGGCAAACGAGTCTGGTCGAAATCCTTCTACAATATCCACGATCATCAAAGCAGAAAGAAGCTATAAAGAAGCTGCAACCTTTTCAAAGGCATCACCAATTATTTCTAAACTACGAACTGATTAAAAAATAAAATTAGTTTAGCAATGTTATTTCATTGTGTTTATTACGTAGTTATTAGTGTACATACGTAAATGAGAGCAATCGTTCCCTGCCACCCTGGGCCCACGTCATCTTTCGTTGTGTTAAGTAAAATTCCTTTCTTTTTTTTTATTGTTTTTTTTATTAAAAATTTATTATCATTTATCCCATTACTATGTTATTTTATCATTATGTGTGCTATTACTCGTTTATTTGTGTATAAATTGTGCATATTATATGTAATTTAGCTGTGTTTTGGTGTGGTTTCATAACGTTAGATCGGATTAATACAGATTTACATTATTTTTAAATGGGAAAAAAAATGCTTTGAGATACAACTGTTTTGATATACGACGATGGTAACGGAACAAATTAAATTCGTATGTGAAGGTTCCAGTGTGCGTATATATATATATATATATATATATATATATACTATATATATATATAATATATATATATATATATATATATATATATATATATATATATATATATATATATATATATATCGCACACTGATAATGTGAAAGTGTTTTTATTCAGAATTTATTTTTACGTCATAGCTCGAAATCTGGAAGTGAAAAAATCTCAGATTAACTGAAATCAAATACTTAATTAGTGTGTCTGTATGTGCATAAACCTATATATATATATATATATTATATATATATCATATATAATATATATATATATATATATATATATATATATATATAATACATACATATTGAAAGTTGATGTCCATGATCGATATCAGGTTACCATAGGCGACCCAAGATAATGTGAAAGTGTTTTATTCAGAATTTTATTTTTTACGGTCATAGCTCGAAATCTGGAAGTGAAAAAATCTCAGATTAACTGAAATCACATACTTAATTAGGTGTGTGTCCTGTATGTGCAATAAATATATATCAATATGAGATTACACTTTCCCACTGAATGAACAACTTTTTAAATTTATTTCCACTTTTTATCTGGAAAAATATTGGCTTAAAATATTATATGTATAAACATATATAAACACAAGATTACACTCCCATTGATAATCAACTTTTAAATTCTTACCATTTTGCCCTTTTTTATGTTTTTCTTAATTAAAATATCATATTGTATAAATATATATAAATCCAAGACTGCACTCCCATTGATAAACAACATTTAATTCATTTACATCTTTTAATTTCGTTTTTGGAAATCCAAACATCTTTTATACGTGGACAATCCGAAAATTTTCATAACCTTCTAACAAACCGGCCAATGTGGCAAAGTATCCATTATTTACATGATCATTTAAGAGAGGTTTTTTTCCTCCTCACCAATTCCATCTTAATTGTCCCACATTCTCTTCTGTATCAGCTATGCGCATTGAAAACGTTGCCAGCCTCAAGGATGGCGAGCATAACGATTATTTGAAACAAACGACTCGATGCAGTGTGGAAATTTCTCCCCCTCCCAAATTGCCTCATGAATTTTTTTTTTCTTTTTTTTTTTAAACAGTGTAATGTCAGTGGCGAATCTAGCAGAATTTTCCAGGTCTATTTTGCAAACCATTTTGCTTGGCAGAAAATGTTTAAATATCATATCACTAATTTTCACATTTTCCTTTAGTGCTTCTTTTTTTTGCCTTCGTGGTTTTTTTTTTTTTTTAATTTCATGATCTCTTTCGAGAAATGATTTTGCTGGTTTTATATTCACTTGAAATTTTTCATTAGCCTTCCAACGTTTGACCTTTTTTTGACCTTTTTACCCTATAATATATATATATATATATATATATATATAATTATATAGATATATATATATCTATATCTAATTATATATATATAAATTATAAATTGTGGAACAATTTCACAATTTAATT
>NC_061090.1:38797041-38804541 GCF_015104395.2 Macrobrachium nipponense
ATTCCGTCTGGAAATTAAATTTAAATAAATTCTAGAACGTGTTGCGTGAAGCTGTCCGGTGACAAGATTAGTGTGAAAATAGTAAGTAATAAAGCTTCTTACTAAGTTACTTTTATCAAGTGAAATATTGTAAATCAGATCAAGATGGCAGTAAGTTCCAACTGTTTGTTTGATCTATGATTGAGATTCAACCAACAGCCATACCCAAAAAGATGCAAAGGCCCATTCATAGATATTAATTAGAAGGATATGAGCCTTCAAAATTGGGTGTTTCTGGAACAAATCAGCAGAAAACATCTTTAAAATAACTGAAGAAGTTCCAAATACAAAAATCCATGTGGTCAAGAGACTCATAAAAAGAAAAGATTACATAAATCAACATATTCCGACAAAGAAAAAAAATGAATAAAAGGTTGAACATTGTGAATTTCCTAATTGATGCAAGGAAAAATGGGAAAAAGAATGCAAAAAGGCATGCAAACTGTGTAAGGTTTGTGTGGTATAGGCTTAGTTAATCCACAAAACCTTGATTAGAAAATCTTGCTGCATGCAACCATTCCGACGCAATCCGCCCAATGTGCTGAGGTAATGCAAGATATTGAAAAAGAAAGAAGCAAGCAATTATTTTGCTCAAACAATGTCGATCATGGATAGAACAATCTTATTAAATTCAAGGACTGAATGGTACAAATAGTTGAGGGATGAAGAAGAAGAGGAAGGAAGGATGAAAAAGAAGATGGGAAAACCGGAAAGAGAAGTGGAAGAGAAAGCAAAACAAAACTGAAATGACAGAAAAAAAAAATAAGGACAAAACAAAGAACAAGATAAAAGTTATGGGATGGCAAAGAATACTCAATTGGATACTAACATATGAGGGCAATCAAAGCACCATAGATAGGATAGATAGATAGATATTTTTTATTGACGACAATAAAAAATAATATGAACTTTTTACAAAAAGAAAAAGTATTTGGTTCCAAATTACAAAATTAAGTAACAGGTATATTTTTGGTACAATTCCTTATACAAACTAAATGAATTTCAATTACACCATATATTGTACTAGAACTAATACAAAATACATAACGAAAAATAAATTACGACATTGACAACACAAAAAAAAATTCCCGAAGGAGGCTCTTACCCAGATCTGAACAATGATGGGAAAGGAGGAAAAAATAGACCAAGGGGAACAAAGCCAAAGTCTGCAACCTTTTGAAAAAAGAGGGAATTGCAGATTCGGTAGAAAGATGTTACTACAAAAACATTCCTACGGTATGTCAACAACTAATGAAATATATGGTAGATGTTGCATACCTAGGACGGCTAATGAGGATGATTTTGCAGAGAATCTACGTCCCAAAAATATGCAAAAAACCTAAAAGGATGTAAGTTTG
The DNA here is from genome assembly GCF_015104395.2 of Macrobrachium nipponense. Classification (NCBI taxonomy): domain Eukaryota; kingdom Metazoa; phylum Arthropoda; class Malacostraca; order Decapoda; family Palaemonidae; genus Macrobrachium; species Macrobrachium nipponense. The sequence goes on from NC_061090.1 coordinate 38,798,439, forward strand.
ACAAAAAATAAAAAATGCAAATATATGCACAAACTCTGGTAGCCATGAATCAAAATCAAATAAATGAATCAATCAAATAATACAAAATACAAAACAATAAGAAACAAACAAACAAAAGAACAAACAAGAAGGAACAAAGAATATCATGTAAAGGTGGGAAAGGGAAAACTAGCCATCACCGGGGGGGGGGGGGGGCGGGATATGGTTGTGTCCGCAAAAAATATTTCCAAAGCAATCAGCCCCAAGATACAATTCAAGAGAAAGAAAACTGTATTTATTTTGATGAATGAAAGAGGATATTGCAGATATGGAGAAAATTGCAGATTCAGACACAAAAATTAAAAAAATAATTTTTGAGGAAGGAAGATCAAAAATATTTATGGAAAAACGTTGGTTTCTTTTTAAAAAAAAAAAAAAAAATGTCAGAATTTTGGAAATGAAGAAGTTCCGTTCGCATGGACCAGGTGGTTTTTTCGCGCTCGGCTTAACCGATCTGGTGGTCCAAAGTTCGAATCCACCCGACTCAGGCCCAACTGCGGAATCAGAGGAAGGAATTTATTTCTGGTGATTAAGAAATTTCATTTCTCGATTATAGGTGTGGATTTCGATACCCCCACAATAAGCTGTAGGTCCCGTTGCTAGGTGACCAATTTGGTTTTCTAGCCACGTTAAAAACAAATTCTTAATCTTCCTTCTGGCCACCAGCCCTGGGAGAGCCTGTTAATTAGCCTCCAGTTGTTTTCTGGTTATGGTAATTAAAACTAAGATATACTTAACTTTAACTGGAAATGAAGGAAAAGAACAACATACCAGAAACAGGAAAGAGATGTGGTGGGAAAATCCCTTATTATTATCAATATTAAATGAAGGAGAAAACACGCAAACCATCATAGTGATGAATGCGCCAGGGGTTTTAGTTACGAATAACTCAAAAACGGAAAATAGTGTATCTTAGAAGAAACTAACCAAAAAATTAGAAAAGAAAATATATATTAACTGTATTAAGTGAAACCTGGTATTCCCAAGAGGGACTGTGGAATGATTATTCAAATAAAAACGGGCTCCAAACTTAATAAGATCAGATAGAAAAAATAGGAATCAAGGGTGGGGGAACCGCAGTAAAAATAAAATTAAAATTGTCAGAAATAAATGAAGAATTAAACAAAGATTGGGAGGGAAATTTTAGTTAAAGTTTTCGATGAAGTGATGATATAAGGGGTAAATACTGGAGATAATTTAATAAAAATAAAATAGAGATAAAATAGTGGATAAATATCTTTACCGAAGAAGAAAAGTAAACATCAGTCATGCATCACCAAGAGACAGAAGGGATCTTGTTCCAGAAAATCAGACAAAGTGGAAAAAAGGCGCTTGCAAAAGAAAAAAACCAAAAAAATGCAGGGAAGGAAAGTTAAAAAAACTATAAAAGTAAGATATAAAAATGCAGGAAACAAAAGATTTATTTACAATTAAAAGAAAATGAAAAACGGGATTGCTTGAAGGAAAAAAAACCCTAGTAAATATCAAGCAACAAAACCCAAAACTATTATACACGTAAAAAAAAAAAACGCGAAAAAGATGGAAATAAAAGCCTAAAAAAAAAAAAAGAACTAGAAACTTATGGCCCCTCCCTTAAGAATTGAAAGGGAGATTTTAACGAATGAAAAAAAGCACAAAATATGCCAACATATTGGCAGAACGATATAAAGAGAGAATTCACACCCTAGAATTGAATAATGAAGATAAATGATATTAGAAAGTAAGGGACGAAAAATAGTGGAATATTTAGCGTGACGGAGATCTAGTTAATGAAGCTGATATTGATGCAGGATATTAATGAAATTAAAAATGAAGCTGCTGTAGCGGTCCTGATGGTGTCCTGCTATTTTGTTAAAGAACAAGTAGTTCCATTCTATCGCAACAAAGCCGCTTGCAATGTTATTAAGACAAAGTGTAAGGATAACAGGGGCAAGATTTATGATGAGGACAAAGTTAGCATATAGTTGACCCCCTACTTACAAAAGTGGGATCAAGACTAGAGGCAAGTAATTATAGGCCTGTGACTCTAAACATCACATTATTATGGAAAGTGATGAAAAGGGTAATTGGAAGAAAAATAATTATGCAAACATTTAATAAAAAAAAATTTGTTTTAATTCTAGGACAAACATGGTTTTTACCCACCAAAAAAACAAAAAGTAACACCAAACAAACCCAACTGTTTTAGGTCCCACCGTGAGCAACATATTACAAAAATAGTGAAAAGCTGGAAACTGAAACAGAATGTGGTTTGATCTAGACTTTGCAAAAGCTTTTGACAAGGTAGACCATAAATATTATTACGAAGAAAATTAGAAAAACATAATATAGTGGATCAAAGTTAGGAAGAATTTTTTAAAAGAATTTTTTACACAACAGAAAACTAGATAGTTAGTTGCAAACGATGAGAAAATCGGATGAAGGCTAAGGGTAATATCCGGTGTGCCACCCAAGGTACGGTGGACTGTTAGCTGCATTACTTTTTGTTTATTATCGATTTGCAGGACATAGAACAGTAATGTTAAGGACTCGGTTAGTGAGTAGTTTCGCCGAATGACACAAGAAATAAGTAGAGAAAATTACTTGTGATTGAAGAATAGGGAACGCGCTACAAAGAGACCTTAAACAAAGAATATGATTTTGGGTCAGAGGTAAATAGGTATGGTATTTACATCTGATAAATTGGAATTCACGTAAACTTATTGGAGACAGAGAAGCGGAAAGCTACATGCCATATAGGGGATATAATAATGAAACAATCACAAATAAAAAGGAAAGCAAGTGTTAAAAGGGGACCTTGGTGTGATGGATGAATAGGAACATGTTTGCATAATGATCAAATAGCAATTCTAATTGGCAAAATGGTAAAGCAAAAAATGGGAATGGTAGTTACGGCACTTCAAAACAAGAAAAGCTTGAGCACAGCACCATGATTACGGCGTTTATAAAAACATATGTTCGTAGTCCAACTTGAATATTTCAATATGAGATGGTACCCAATAACTATCAAAAGGATATTGCACAAATAGAGAGTGTACAAAAGTCCTTTAGCTAGCTAGAACTAGAAGAAGTTAAGGACCATTGACTACTGGGAAAAGGACTACAATCCTTAAACCTTATATAGTTATAGAAAATGGAGAGAAGAGAACGCTACAATGATAAATTCAGGCCATGGGTAACAGATTGAAGGAATAGCCGAAAATATCATTGGAGCTAAAAAAATATCAGAAAGTGCAAAGCCAAACGTAGATTAATAGTGCCCAAACCCAAAACTATTACCAGCGGAAAAATAATGAAAGCACACAGGACAATTAATCCACTACGCAGAAAAAAAAACCAGCATCGATAATGCAGCGTCTATTCAATGCGTTGCCAGCTCATCTTGAGGAATAATAATCAGGAGTGAGCGAAGATTGTGGTTTAAGAATAATCGCGGACAAATGATACTAAGCTGCATCCCAGACCATCCAATTTGGAAGGAAGGATGTAAAATCTTACCGGAAGATGTACTAGCAAACTCCTCTGGTAGATCATTAGGTACCTGGGGCAACGCGAACCATGATGGTAAGGTTATGGTAAGGTAAGGTCTCCTCTCTCTCTCTCTACTCTCTCTCTCTCTCTCTCTCAAAAACGTTTCAAAATTATGGATTTTATCATTTCATAAGAGTACTACCTTTCGAAATAAATCTGAAATTTTTGACTGGTATATCAAATGTCAGTAAAGAAACCCTTTACATATTATTTCTCAGAAAACGATGAAGTTAACTTGATGGAATTTCTATGTGTGCATATGGTGGCAATCTGTTCGGATTTTATCATTGAATTATTTCGTGTCACTTCTTTTGCGAACGAAAAATCATTATTGATACTAGTGAAAAGCTTTTCAGGATAGAGGGAATGAAAATCCATTTAACAAAGGTGTTCTTTTTTAAAAGTTCACATTATGTAAATTATATATTTGCCTTACCAAAAGAAGAAGATTGTTTTTGAATTTCTGTCTGTTCTTTGTTGGTCTATGACGCATTAGGATGGTTTAAGAGTTAATGCATAAGTAATCCATCCCAATAAGTTGTTTAGTTATTTTGCATCGGTTTTGGTAGCTTTGCGTCATATTCTTTCTCTCTCTCATCCTCCTTCTCCTCCCCCCTCCATCCTCTTCCATCCTCCTCCTGCTGACAGTTTTAAAAGTGAGATCAAAGCCAACAATTTATTCTTTCAAATATACGTTCATGGAGCAAAGTGGGCCTGTTCTAATCCGCATTAATTTCCATGTTCCGTCGTTTTTTAATCAGAAATTTATTGGAGGTCTGATGCCCATGAGAGGAAATAATACTTTGATTACCTGATCCATTAATTGAAACAGAAAACTGCTGCCTCGCCTAAGTCGCGCAGAAGTTGCCCAGAAAAGCCCTGATGTTGCGTTGCCGAAACTTTGCTGTTTTAACCGTTGCAAAGTCCGGCCCCGTTTCTCTTGCGGGAATGCCAGTTTGTGGGAATAAACTTGCAGATCTATTTTTTGTTTTTGTTTTCTGGGAAAGAAAAACTGTCAGTCCATCCCCAGAGTTTAAAAAAAACTATTGAGGCTAGAGGGCTACGCATTAGAATGTTGATCATCCACCCTCCATAATCACCGAAACTATACCAAATTTGCAAGCCCTCTAATAGCCTCCAGTAGTATTTTCATTGTTTGTAAAGTTAGCCATAAATCATACTCCTGACAGCGCTAAGTAGGTACCAACAAAACAGGACACAACCGACCGGACCGTAGATGAGTTTTTATGGGCCGGTGCCTAAGAGTTTTTGGGCCTGGGGAAGAGCACCCACCACCTTACAGCAAACTCGATTTTGCACCGAAGAAAACTTCTTTATTTTTTCTAAAAAGTGGGATACTTTGTCCAGAAAACCTACCCCCTACCCCCTCGGAAGATCAATGTATTCTACTGTGCGGATCAGAAACCGATAAACCACAGAGATTCTTCTTCCTCCAACAAATACCCAGGGGAGGGGAAAACCAACAACATTTCCAGAGGTTCGCGAATCCTTCAACTCGAAACGTTTGCTTTTCCAAAACAACGTTTCTGAGATGCCTCTCACTACATTAAAGAATTAGGTCTCCGAACGCAAAAAGCAATTTCTCCCGAAACCTGAATGTAAAAACAAGCTAAGACGATGAAAAGATGATGATGATGAATGATTCGACTGGAGAACCAATAAGACGAGAAGAAGGAAGAATTTTTGGACACCTCTTTTCGAAGGTTAAACAGAGATGCACAAGAGAAGTTTACCTTGAAGAGTCGAGATTCTAGACGCGTGGGGTAACTTTAAACTTTTTATTTATTGGACACCAAAGAAGTTAATGATCCACTTCGTAGTTATCTGTTGTGGTGATTGACCCGAGTTCAAATGTAGATTAAATGGAATCTAAGGCAAACAAAAAATAAAAAAAATGAATAAAAAATAAATAAAAATAAAAAATAGAAACAAAAACTAAAAATAAATATAATAAAATAAAGTTAGAAGCGTATGCAGTTTAAGTTTTTTTAAAATCTAAATTTATTCCCTCTTTGATAATAAAAGTAAAAAAAAATCATGAATTTGAATTCAACCTGTGATTTATGTTTAACCCAATTAAAAAATTAATTAATTAATATTGAATTTTCATTAATGGTTCAGTCTGTATGCATCTTACTCTTTTCTCCTTTTTTCCCCCCCAAATATCGTCTAATTAAATCCCACCCCCTACTATTCATTTTCTTATATTGATAAACATGTTCGGTAGGTTACCACATTTTATTTAAATCTGGATAATACACTATGAATAAAAGTAGGGACCCCTTTTAACTTCTTTTCCGCCCTTAACTTCCTTGGAATGGCTTTTTAAAGGGTTCCCCTTCCTGGTTACAGCATTATCCTGATACTCGACAATGCGATACCGCCGCCCCCCACCCCCCCACCCCCCCCCCCCCCCCCAAACCCCCCCTAGGATTATAAGCCTGAATATCGTTAATGAATATTTTAAAAACCTCGTGAATTAATAAACCAATTCTTATTTACACCCCTGCGT
>NC_061090.1:38809541-38812041 GCF_015104395.2 Macrobrachium nipponense
TAGTGCTTTGTGTATTGTCATATGTTTCCTGGTTTTCTGATCTATATTATTATTATTATTATTATTATTATTATTATTATTATTATTATTAATTATTATTATTAAAAAGAATGGCAGAATAAAGCGAGTTGATTTTTTATATTGTTTTTCTATTTTCTTTACAATTCGCTTCTCAGGCTCAGTGATGTTTCTGAGTACTGGCCAATATTCATATTGGAAATTTTCCACAAAATTATGATGCTTTTTTTTTAATTTGTGAAAATTCCAATACGAAGTTTTGGCCAGTTACTCAGAAACATCGCTGAGCCTGAGAAGCGAATTGTAAGGAAAATAGAAAAAAGTAATATATAAAATCAACTCGCTTAATTCTGCCATTCTTTTTAAACAGTATTTGCCTAAAGAGGGTCTCCTACCAAAATATTATTATTATTATCATTACTACTACTACTACTACTACTACTACTACTACTACTACTATACTACTACTACTAGTAGTAGTACTACACTACTACTACTACTACTACTACTGAAGCATTGTTGATTTATTAGTTATTATTATTATTATTATTATTATATTATTATTATTAGTTATTATTATTATTATTATTATTACTGAAGCATTATTGTTAATATTATTATTACTATTATCATTATTTTTTTGGAAGGGGTCTATCACAGTCCTCCAATTTCGACTGAGTGGTATTTATAGTGTGGGGTTCCGGGTTGCATCCTGCCTCCTTAGGAGTCCATCACTTTTCTTACTATGTGCGCCGTTTCTAGGATCACACTCTTCTGCATGAGTCCCTGAGCTACTTCAGCATCAAGTTTTTCCAGATTCCTTTTTCAGGAATTATTATTATTATTATTATTATTATTATTATTATTATTACATGGATGCGAAAGAGAAGAGAGAGAGAGAGAGAGAGAGAGAGTTTTCGGGCATCAAAGAAATTATCTGGTTTCGTTCGTAGCTCCTGCCTTTTGCAGGCGTTTTCTCTCTTTAAGAGTTTTTTATATATTGTGTCATGAAGGTAGTTTTCTGCTGAACGTTAATTATGCACCAAAGCGTCCTCTGAGATATACATCGGAATATGACCTCTCTGCAATATATGCAGAAGGATCATAATGCAGAAACCCGATTTTAAGAACGTGCAGGGGACGAACGCAGTCGATCGTATGCGTATAGTAACTATTAATACGCAAAATATTATTAAAAATGCAAATAAATTGAGGATATAGTCAATGAAAAGCGTTTTCATGTAACCTCTCTGTAATTCCCCCACAGTTGAGTCATTTTCAGGTACATAATTCGCCGTTTTGGTTAAGAGAGGCTTATTGGTTCCTTGGGAAAATTCTAAATCTGTTTTCCATCAGCTGAGAGAGAGAGAGAGAGAGAAACGTATATATGTATATATTTATGATTATCATTATTATTATTTTTTTATTATATTATTATTGAAGATAACTTAAGAGTATTTTTCTTGGGTGCAAGCCTTATGATGACTTTAAAAATACACTTAAAGTCTTTATGTTCTACACAAGTTCTGTCCTCATAAATGTATGTATGTGATACTAATTACACACACACACACACACACACACACACACACACACACACACACACACACACATATATATATATATATATATATATATATATATATATATATATATATGTATAAATATATGTATATATATATATATATATATATATATATGTATGTATGTATGTATATGTGTATATATATATATATATATATATATATATATATATATATATATATATATATATATATATATATATGTATGTATGTATATGTATATATATATATATATATATATATATATAGTATATATATATATATATATATATATATATATATATTTATATATAAACACTGATATGCTTATCACACTGCATGCGATTATGCGATTACGTTAATCGTGTGATTATGCTAATGCACCAACTACTAATCACGTCGGCGACATTAGGGCAATCACAAACGGGCATAAAACTCCGAAAATGAAACTTCGTTGTAATATCCACATGCACTTTCCACGTCGGAATATCTATACTTTTAGTTCCTGTCGAATGACCAAGAGCTACTCCTAGTACTCTCTTGCAAAATGAAGCAGAGTCAAATGGAATGAATGATTAATTATTCAGCTAACGCCACTTGCATGATAATTAGCTGGACACTCTGACCTTTTTTTAAATAAGTGATTTCACAAGGGACTGAGAGAGAATGTTTGATAAAAGCCAGATTACGGTTCTGGGAAGGATGGAAACTTGAACTGGGAGGCTTGACCTTTATGCTAATTATATGAATTGTGTGAGGAAATGCAATCGAATATAATGAATGAACTTGATAGTGGGGTTGACAATGGGGTTTTAGTTTTCTGAAAGAAACCTATTGAATTGGCGTTGTCTGTTCGCCCCCAGGTCTTAAAAACTACTGAGGCTAAAGGGTTGCAAATGATATTTTGTGAAAGTATCAGA
>NC_061090.1:38824541-38834541 GCF_015104395.2 Macrobrachium nipponense
GCTCTAAGTATAATTTAGGCAATTTATCGCTTCTCATTTAAGAGAATCTGTCATATACACTAACCCATCTATTGTAACGTTTTCAGCAAAGCAGATGAGGCAAAAATACTTTTATTTATCATATCTCATTTAAGAGAATCTCACATTCACTGATTACATCTAATAGAATAATGTCAGGAAAGTAGAAACGGCAAAAATACCCTTATTTGTATACTAAAACGTTTGGTCTTCCTAAGTACTTTGAAATGGAATTGATTGCGCAAAGTGAAAGCAACCTTTTCGTTCTTTTATCGTCTTAGAGGATAGTCTGTAAATCACGACCTTTAATCAGCGAAATTGGATATTTCAGTCTCGCGGAGAATAATTAAAGTCTCATAAACCAAAAAGTATTAAACGGCACGCTTCTCGCCGAAGATGGCGGGCGAGAAATATTCGCGAATGCCGGATATAAAAACACAAAGTGTCATATTAATCCATCAAGGAATAAGCGAAATATTTTCTTTCAGTGACGATATCTTCGTTCGTTTTCGGCATATTTGGTGAAATATATTCCACCGGTCGTGAATTTCGTGGTAAGACGACCCTGCAGCAGAGATTTGCCTAATAAATATTTGATTCCTTTATCCACAAAGCAAGATATATCATCGTTTGAGTATTAGTGTAATTCCCCACTTTCTCTCTCTCTCTCTCTCTCTCTCTCTCTCTCTCTCTCTCTCTCTCTCAGCGAAAGATATAAGATATGGTCATGGATCTTTCTTATGCTTTTCAGAAAATGCTTGTCCATATGTAAGTGAGGAATTTACGACTTATAATCCATCGTATATGAAAAACTCTGCATTCTCTCTCTCTCTCTCCGTCTCATCTCTCTCTCTCTCTCTCTCCTCTCTCTCTCTCTTCTCTCTCAGGCGTTGCATAGGTAACCCCATTGTTCCACATTCCTTTCGTGGCCTTTGCCTTTATTTGTATATTCATTATCTTCCAAATTTTCGTGATTCAGTTTATATATATACATATATATATATAATATATATATATATATATATAATATATATATATATATATATATATATATATATGTATATGTATATATATATATATATATAGTATAGTATATATATAATATACATATATTTGATATAGATCTAATAATATATATTAAACACTATCTACGATTACTCTCTGATCTGAGAGTTCGTAACCGGAAGGAGAGAGAGAGAGTCCTCTCTCTTTTTCCAGCTCTCTCTTACTCTCTTTTACTCCCTGTCTCTCTCTTTTTCCAGCTATCTCTCTCTCTCTCTCTCTCTCTCTCTCTCTCTCTTCCATTCCCTGTCTCTCTTTTCCAGCTCTCTCTTGCTCTCTCTCATTCCCTGTCTCTCTCTTTTTCCAGCTATCTCTCTCTCTCCCTCTCTCTCTCTCATCTACTCTCTCTCTCTCTCTCTCTCTCATTCCCATGTCTCTCTCCTTTTTCCCAGCTCTTCTCTCTCTCTCTCTCTCTCTCTCTCTCTCTCTCTCTCTCTCTCTCTCTCTTCAGGAAACCAGAAAACGACCTTTGGTATTTCCTTTACAAATATCACTATTGAATTTCAATAAAAATGCCGTGGCCTTTTATATTTTTCATATTTTTTCTTAAATAATTATAATTTATATCTACGTTTCAAGAGTAGAAAATACGATTCTGTAGAAGTAGTTACACACACATACACACACACACACACACACACATTTTTTGCGTTTGAGGTACAATATATCTTTCCATTACTTTTCGTAACTGTCTATCATGCTCAGAGTTCAAAATAATTTCTAGGGGAGTAACTTTACATACGTATACACACACACACACACACACACACACACACACACACACACACACACACGATTTCACACAGGATCCTCTTAATAAAACTGTCCTAAATTATAATTCAAAAAGATATATTTGTTACTGTCTCAAAACATATTTTAAAATGATCACCTTCCTTTCATTTCCTACCGGTCGTTTCAGAGACGGATGAAGGCAATTGGAATCATTCCTACAAGTCCTATTCATTACTTGAATGATTCTCCTGTAGGATATTACATTCACATTAGAGAGAGAAAACCTTCTCCTTCTTCCTCTTCTCCTTCTTCTTCTTTTTCTTCTTAGGTTCCTTAAAGCCATCTGGACAGGAAGAGGGAATTCGAACTCACTCGCTCACTCAGCTTGATAGTTCCTTTTTCCTCACTCGCTTTTTAAGGAACATTTTCTTCTTCTTTTGTAATTATTTTTAACTTATGGAGTGTTCACTTGTTTAAAGGGAAGTTCTTTAAAGAAGGAGTGTTCATTTGCTTGAAAGGAAGATCTTTACAGAATATACGATAATTACGAGCTTTTGACTTTTTACTCAATTATTATTTACTTTTTGTTGTAAATAGTTTTTTTTCGACAAGTATTGATCATTTGCGTTTTATTGTAAATGGAATTTTTCGACAAAAATAATATTTCTATTTTTTTTAAATAGTTTTTTTTCGACAAGTATTTCTCATTTGCATTTTTTTTAAACATAATTTTTCGACACAAATAATATTTCCCATTTATTTTTGTTTCAAATAGACTTTCTTGACAAATATTCCTCATTTACTTTTCGTTATAATTAGACTTTCTCGACAAATATTTCTCATTTACTTTTTGTTATAAATAGACTTTTTTCCACGCAAATATTTTTCATTTACTTTTTGTTGTAATTAGACTTTTTCGACAAATATTTCACATGTACTCTTCGTTGCAATTAGACTTTTTCGACAAATATTTTTCATTTACTTTTTGTTGTAATTACATTTTTTCGATATTAATACCTATCGTTTTTCATACGAAATCAGTTTCAAATCCAAAAACAATCTTATGTTTCTTTAATATGTTCTGATATTTTAGCCAAAATATAATGAACTCCAGACTTTGAATCTAAACATTTAAACCATTGGTTCTGAACCTTCTTTTTATCACCACCCCCCCTCAAAGACTTGGTCTTTCCTTCCACGCCCCCTTTGCATCTATGAGCAAACTTCATCCCAGATCTGGAGGAAAATAATAATAAAAAAGGAAAACATTGAAACTTAAAAATACAAAATACAAGGAAATAGCAAGAATATATTTAGGGAATGTTTTTAAAATTTAAAAGGCTTTAGGAGAAATTTGTAATCATAATCAATAGAGGATTACAACTCTTCACTACTGACGAAAGAGAGAGAGAGAGAGAGAGAGAGAGAGAGAGAGAGAGAGTTTATTCATTTCCCTAATGGGACAAACAATTTCCGTGCTGTGCTTATATCTTAGAGAGAGAGAGAGAGAGAGAGAGAGAGAGAGAGAGAGAGAGAGAGAGGAGAGTGGGGGCGTGTGGTGTTGTTGACCCAGGGTGGAGAGAGAGAGAGAGAGAGAGAGAGAGAGAGAGAATGGAGCGCGGTGTTTGTTGACGTAGGAGAGAGAGAGAGAGAGAGAGAGAGAGAGAGAGAGAGAGAGAGAGAGAGACATATAGCGCAATATGGGGAAAGTGGATTCACTCATTTTCATGTTGCAGTGACAAGTGGTGTCATGCAATCAAGTCGTTCGTCCTCTTTCCTTTACGTCCTTTTGCAGGCCGGCGGACATTTCATCGCCTCTGTCGACATCCTTCGAGGGATATTTCCCCTGCGGAGGAGCTGATTTGGTTCCTGTTTCACATCCTAGAGGGTCTATTAATTTTAGGTTCTTAGCTACACGTCAGTACTCGCTAGGGGTTTATGTGAGTAGTCTTCTTTTTTTTTTTTTTTTCGCTAGATGTGTCTCATTGTAACTCTGAAATGCTCAGTAATACTGAGAAAGGTCTATATCAAAATTCATTCCCTTATTCGTTTATTGTTCACTTACTCGGGGAGTAAGCCTACAAACTACTTTGTTGTTGTTAAGGGTGGTAGGAAAGGTCTATGAATGAGCCTAAAAAGGTCTGATGAAGTAGTATTAGAATTGAGTTATAAATACAAGATCTTTAGGATAGGGTATTTATGATTTATTTATTGTAATGAAAATGTAAAAGAAAAAATTATCTTCTTGTTAAACAGTACAGAAAAATTATTTCTAAGAAAGTGTAGCATATTCATTTTATATTACTTTGGTGAAACCAGGCTCTATTTGATTGTAGATTTTAGCACGTTTTAATTTGCGTAAAAAATAAGGAATATAATGTTTTCAACTTATGCGTTAGGGAAAAATCTTGCATGCTTCCCGAGTAAGCTAGAGATCGGATCACACCTTATCCAATGCTGATGAAATATATAAACTTTAACTCGGCCGAATCTATTGTGTATCATATTACAAAAACTTAGTAAATTGTTTATAAAGATTCTATGTCCGTATTATAAGTTATTTTTCATTAATCGTTTATTTTTTATGTGCTGATGAAATACAGAAACTTTACCATGTCCCAATCTAAGGTGTATGATATCTCTAAATATAAGTAAAACATATATTATTTTATGACTATTGTAATTGGACTACTCTAAAATTCCTCAAAAATTAGCTCGAGGTATATTTCATTATATTTTTCTCAAATTACATTGAAAATTTTTTCTCAAAATACATTGAATAATTTTTAAGTTGAAGTAAGAAACGCATAAAAAAGGTTTCATATTCATATATTATATTCCTGGGATCATATTTTTCTTTTTGAATATTCAGATATCAAATAACGTGAGAATACTTGCCGTGAGTTATGTCATACATGTGTAGATCAAAAACTATAATATTCTGAGCCATTTATTATTCATATCGAGAATTACACTCCTCTGCTGAATTTACCATTTCTCTTGTTTCAAATTTTATTTTGTTTTTGCTGTTATATAATTCAAATATCGTCTTGCAGTGTCATTAAAGCTTCCAAGAAATAGCATTATTATATATTCATGAATAAAGAACTGAAGCGAATACATATCTTAATGAGAGTAACTGGAATATGCTTTCAAAAATTGGCAATTAATCTTTCACCGTTATTGCTTGTACAGTATCAAAATAGTCTTAGAAAAAGCAAAGGCTAAGTGAAACATAATGCCCATTATGGTAGGAAATTCTTGGTTAAATCTTTCACTTCGACCTTTGACCCCTTAGAATTAATATAACGTTCACCTTTAACCTTTAAGAATTAATTTGACCTGACCTTAGACATCCTAGATTTAATTTAACGTTGAACTTTAACCTTTAAGAATAAATTTGACTTAAACATTTGACCTCCTAGAATTAAGTCATCATTAACCTTTTACCTTTAAGAAGGAATTTAACCTCGACCTTTGAACTCCTGAAATTAACTTAACATTGACCTTTGACGTTTAAAAATGAATTTCATCTCGACCTTTGACCTCCTTGAATTGATTTAACATTGAACTTTAAACTTTAAGAAATAATTATACTTTGACATTTGACCTTTAATAATGAATTTAACCTTGACCTTTGACCTCCTAGAATCAATATAACATTGACCTTTAAGAATGAATTAAACTTTGACCATTAAATTCACCACATCAAATGTTGAATCCCATCACACATAGATGATACATATGAAGCATATGCTCTCAGTGTATTTGTGGAAATTGTAATATTTTGAAAAACTTGAGATGGCTGAACACATAATGTTCCTGGCAGGCAGACAGATACACAAATTATCATGAACGGAAAAAAATATTCAAAACAAGTTAAACAAGAGACAGGAAAATGCGACATCAGTGAACCCTGAGTTAACTTAAATCGATTATCAAACGCTCAAATAAACGACGAGCAGAGTATAAATTACACTGACCTAATGATATGCAGGAATAATCGCAGTTAATTTTTGTTCTCCTCTATTTTCATGTGCCCAACAGGCAATTCGCTACTATCTCATTTTGTCTCGGTTTTTAGTCTTTATGAAAATGAAGAGAAAGTCAGGGAATTATATTTTCGTGGGTGGTGGGGCACTAGCGGATCCTGGGGGCGGGGGTACCACCTGGGCACGTGCCCCCTAGGAAAAATAATGACAGAATAATGATATTAAAGAATTAGATAATAATGATATATAAGAATGGGGAAGAAATAAAAGATCTAATATAGAAATAATAATAAAATGTTGAGATAAAAATAATAATAACAATAATATTTGCAATAATGTTAATGATAACAATAATGGATTCGGTATTTTCAGATATACATACATACATACATACGTATATATATATATATATATATATATATATATATATATATATATATATATATATATATATAATATATAATATATATCTGTATATATATATATATATATAAAGGTTTTTTGCACGGAAAGAAAAAATGAAAAAGCGAGATAGTCAAGTACTTTCGGTCTGTTCGGACCTTTACTTGAGCAGTAAAGGGTCCGAACAGAACCGAAAGTACTTGGCTATCTCGCTTTTTCATTTTTTCTTCGTGGCAAAAAAACCTTTATTATACATAGCATCACGTTTTATATACTTCATGATCAATTAATTCATATATATATATATATATATATATATATATATATATATATATATATATATATATATCTATATAGGTGTGTGTGTGTGTGTGTATGTATAAATATGAAAATTGGTGTTCCCTATGAGATTTTCTAGAATCCGCCTGGGGTGTTGCGGAGGGGGGGTGGGGGGGGTTCCGTCTTAGCCAGCTAGCCCCTGTGGAGAAATTATGTGTAAGACACAGCTTCATAATTTGCAAACGAAGGCCAATGTACACACATAAACACATACACAAACACAAACACACACACACACACACACACACACACACACACAAGCACACACACACACACACAAACACGCGTCCCCTAAAAAAACAAAAACAATTAGCTGACAAAGGTGATAAGGTAAAAGTACTATATAGCAAATTTAATAATAAAAAGAGAGAGAAAAATAAGGTAAATTAGGTGAAAATTACTGAAAAAAATTAATGAGGGGAGATGGATAGGTCATAGGACGTTTGAATACTATATTGGATACAGTTATATTGAAAAAATTAAAAAACAAAATAGGTTTTAAAAAATCATTTGAAAATACGACACCAGCTTTACTGATCCCACCTCTCTCTCTCTCTCTCTCTCTCTCTCTCTCTCTCTCTCTCTCTCTCTCTCTCTCTCTCTCTCTCTCTGATACATAAGTTCTTACACACCTGATGGTTCCCATGAGAGGATTCTTTCAAATGTTCTAAATATTTAGGTAATTTATGGACTCTCTCTCTCTCTCTCTCTCTCTCTCTCTCTCTCTCTCTCTCTCTCTCTCTCTTACAAGTTCATATACAGTTCAGGATGTGATTTTAACTCTCCCTTACTCTCACACAAACATACGCACAACTTCTTGCTCATGCGCATGAGCGCGAAGGAAGATAAGTTTATTGTGACGAGCATTTTTGAACTAGAAGATAATCATTGAAATAAATCGCATCAAAGGACTATTAACACAAAAAACTAAAATAAAAGTCAAGAAGTAGTGAGTAACATTTTCCCCCATTAGCAAAAAAAAAAAGAAATTATAAATAAAAAAAAAAGTTGCTTTGGAAATGGAGAACTTGGGTCGTTGGAAAGCACAACTTCCAGGTAACTTCAGGAAGGAAACTTTTATTCTCTCGTAAGAAAAAAAAAAAGTAGAAAGAAAATAAGAAAAAGAACCAGAGGCACTGACACCAACATTGGCCCCGAGTCTCACTTGGGCAGAGGACAAATGGAAAATGGATTAAGGCTTAAAGATTGGGGCATGAAACTGCTCTTGTTGACTCAGTTTGTCTTCTGCATTGATTTTCTTTTGGGGGGTGGGTGGGGTTCTTTTGGCCCTTGAAACCAGCTATTTAGTCTTCATAATTACATTATTTTTAAATCTCCTATACCAAAACAAGTTAAAACTTTGTTTATGCTTTCTAAAATTTTACTTCATAAAGCTTGATTTTCATTAGAACCGTTTAATTACTCATCTTTAAACCAGCCATTTAATCTTCATTATTACATCAGTTTTAAACTCCCTAAACGGAAAAGGTTAAATCATTGTTTGTAATTTCGAAAATTTACTTAATAAACCTCGATTTTCATTAGAGCCATTTAATTATGCATCTCTATTTAAATGGAACGTGCCCTTTAAACCGAAAATTTAATTTTCATAATTACACAAGTTTTTAAACTTCCTCAACCAAAAAGGATAAATTTTATTCAAAAAAAAATTTTTGATTCATAAACCTCGATGTTCTTTAGAGCGATTTAATTAACGATCTTTAATCAAATGGCATGGGCCCTTCAAACTAGCCATTTAATCTTCGTTATTACGTCACTTATTAAAAATCCTAAACCTAGCGAGAATAAAACTTTTACGTTTTAACAGCAATATTCAGCATCAATAATCTCAGATTGAGGCTCCTGCCTGTCCCACCATAAAAATGAAATTTCAGAATATTTCAACTAAAGGTTATGATGAGAAACGGAATCTCGGATGAGACAGACTCGAGACAAAATGAAAATGAATTTTTATATCCCCAGCCTCCCTGCTGATTACTTTCCTCGTCTTCTTTTGTCTTCTGTTCATCTTTCCTCCAGTTTTTATGTGTGTAGGGGGAGAGGGGGCGTTTGGGGACGAGGGGCGATGGTAGGGGGAGACGATGCAGAGCGAAAGGAGACAAAAGAATGACCCAAAACATTTAATCTTTATGCCACACTTGGGATTAATTACGAGGACATGGGGTTGAAGCTTGGCGCCAGAGGAAATCTATTTGCTTAAAGATAGACTCATCTTGGGAAGGATTACGGTCCAGAGAGAGAGAGAGAGAGAGAGAGAGAGAGAGAGAGAGAGAGAGAGAGAGAGAGAGAGAGAGAGAGAGAGTTCCATATGGAAAGACAAAAGAACATCAGTTTCGCCAAGAATCTGTATGAGGTCACAAAACTGATCTCAGTATTGTCTTCAGGAAATATTCCACCCCTCACAATTCACTTGGAACCCAATTTAAAAGTTCCACTCTCTCCCTTTGAGACTCCGGTCGAGGGTTAGAAAATCACTCTCTCTCTCTCTCTCTCTCTCTCTCTCTCTCTCTCTCTCTCTCTCTCTCTCTCTCTCTCTGGTCATCCATTCCTATCCTAAGGCTTCAGTCATTAAGTTGGATGATAGCGGATAGTAAATAATGAATGGACTGAAAGATGAACACAATAATGATGAAAGACACAGTACAATGCTTTCGTTTTTAAAATTTACTGCTAATTAAGTAAAAAGCTTTTGAAAAATAGTTAAAGGTTAGTTGACAGCGGACAGAAATATGTAGACAACGATTTAGTGTCGTGGAAAATAACACACAGTGAAGGATATGGTCCACTAATAATAAATTTGAAATTCGATTATTATTATTATTATTATTATTATTATTATTATTATTATTATTATTATTATTATTATTATTATTATTATTATTATTATTATTATTATCAACCAGATCACTGATTCACATTTCAGGATTTCTTAAAGACAGACCAGAGGAACTGTCCTAAAAAAAAAGGGGGGTGGGGGTGATGCGAATATTGGAGCAAGAGAAAGTTCATGAATTTGGATATCAACGTCATTAGCTCTTGCCAGTAAGTACAGTACTTATACGCATTTTGTATCTTGATTTTTATGATCACCTTTTTTACTCATTTCATCATTTCATTCATATTTATCTTTTGGATTTTTGTTACGATCTCAGATCGCCGTGTCCTTTTTCAATTCAATATGTGTACAATGCCAAATAGTAAAACTTATTTATAGTCGGTTACTCATTCATGTGAATTACATTCTCTTCGTAATTAACCACTCGTGACCTCACAAAAGCTAACTTTTTTTTCCGCTTGCCTGTTTTCGAGAGTCGCAATTCGAACTATGTTCTCAATTAGCGTCCTGTTAATGGCGTCTCCGAGAAAAAAGAAGTTTATGTCGTAAATCTTTATAACTTGATAAAGAAGATGAAGGACGAAATGACGTCTGCAGA
>NC_061090.1:38839541-38847041 GCF_015104395.2 Macrobrachium nipponense
CAACATGAAATGGATTTTCAAAAATTGGTAAAAGTCTTGATTTGGTTTATAATCAAGAATATTCAAAATTGGGGTTTAATTTACAATTAAAAATATCAAAAGGTTCTACAATTTTTAAACGTCTTCACCATGAAATGGATTTTAAAAAAGTAGTAAAAGTCTGGATTTGGTTCACTATCAAGAGTATTCAAATAGGGGTTTTAATTTGTAATTAGAAGTATTAAAATACGAGGTTTAAGTTAGAGTGAAAAAAAACGTGTTTAATTTATATTATTTCTATTGTTTCAGGCTAATATACATTTTAAAAATTGGTTTACAATCAAGAATATTTAAATGGGGAGTTTAATTTATCATTAAAATAAGAGGTTTAAGTTAGAGGGAAAAATATATATAATCATGTGTTTAATTTATATTATTTCTGTTGTTTCAGTCTAATATACATTTTAAAAATTACAATATACTGTAATTATTCCAAACGCCTGAAATTATTATTACCGTGAATTTCGCATAAGTAAAAAAAATGTTATATATTTTTCGAGATAAAACGTAGCATAAATGATGGATATATTGTATTTTACATGGAATTATATTCCATTTTAAATGCAGTATACGAACCTTGCCTTCGACACAAATTTTGCCATTAGAAATAAAGAAAATGTCGATATTGATTATTCTGAAATTTGAGGCGAACTATTTTCTAAGTTTTGCAGTCTTGCCAAAAAGTGACGTTCGAAGTAAAACCTAGCAAAGAAAATCAACTTAAATTATGGGAAAAGCTTTTAGTCAAAATAAAATAGAAAAAAAAAAAAAAAAAATTGAAAACACGGGACAGAAAAGATAAGCTTTCGCTCCCGTCTTCATCTCATTGTGCCGCCCGCCCCTAAAAAATTCATTTGTTCCTTCCCAATTCATCTCATCATGAATTCAACAGCTTTGCAATTTTTCTGTCTCTTCTTCTTTTGCGAAATTTTTTTTCACTTTCCTTTTCGTTCCCTTCAGTAATTTCTCACGATTCTCATTTGGGTTTTTGGTGGTCAGTCAGAGATTCTCACAATTATTCCAAGGAATAATACATATATAACAAAATATTCTTAATAGTTAATGAACATTAGAATACGTTTTTCTAGGCGTGAACAATTCCCAGTATGATCATATTTTCGTGTTTTAACGCAGTCCTGTTTATGGGAATGGATTCCAGTCTTCTCGCTCTTCTGTTTATTATAAAATGAATTTGACGAGGACAGCAGCAATCGAGAAGGATTTCATAAACAATATCAAAGCAATGTGAAAGCAAAGAAGAAGAAACGAGTTCCCGTTGTTTTTGTTTTTGAAGCCTGAGATATCTGGTCATCTTCGAGAGGGGGGGGACATACAGAATGTAGAAAAACATCGCCTTTGAGAGAGAGAGAGAGAGAGAGAGAGAGAGAGAGAGAGAGAGAGAGAGAGAGAGAGAGAGAGAGAGAGAGAGCTGAATCTGCTCTGAATAACACCACCAGTCTACTGAAATGGACATAACACGAAGGGGAAATTGTAAACTGTCAAGAAAAATATAGATGAAGCTTCGACCAAGGACGAAAAAAATTCCCATTATTGTTACGTAACCGATGATGCGTTACAGAATCATGAGAGAAAATGCTGATATATTCCTTATACAGTTAAAAACATAGTAAATACTATCACTTACAGTATCACCATCAATTAACAGATTGACAGAAACCTTTCAATAGTGACACCAAAGGTTCATAAAAAGACAGATCAGAATAAATTATGAAAATGAATATTTTCCATTCTGCGTAATGTTTTTCCTATACAAGCAATAGTTTTAATATATAAATTAATCAGTTTTGTAAGCAATAAAGAAATTATTTATTAGTTTACTGAGTTAATCCAGAGCCCAATAAGTTAACAAATAAATAATTCAATGGCCAATATCTTAGAAGGAAAAAATATGAGAAAATCACGGAGTCATTTTGCCTATACAAATTCATAAATATTCCAATGCACTTTCAACAAATTGACAAAACTCAAAATTCAGAGAGAAAAAGAAATTCCACAGAAAACGAGAGAAAGAAAGTTGAAACAAAGCAACTAAAAAAAAAAAAAAAAAAAAAAATTCCACCAGACATTGCGTCTTTGGGAGGGAACTGATACCACGGTGAAATTCTCTCGACACGGCGGAGGGACAAATTGCAATGAAACGAGGATTGTTGGATACGGCGCCTCCTCTGTGGTCTCTCTGGACCGAGGAGAAGAACAGTAAAGAAAAAAAAATGCGTTTCGTCACGTCGAGTGGGACCTTGGAACCTTCAGACTTCATTAGTTTTTCTCGTGGCGTAATTTGCCCCCCAAAAAATGAATGTCGCGAATTTATTCTGATGTTATGCAAGGTTTACTTCCCTTAGCCTAATTAGCGTCAGAGCAGGGAATGAATCATAGATAATCAAGCATTAAAGAATGGAAGCCTTGGAAGTGTAATTATGAATAAATGAAGATAATTTACACCCACACTTAATCTAAATCCAGAAGGTTGTCCCATTTAGTGACATAAAAAAACCGCGAGAAACGAAAAAGTAGATAACATAGATCTATTTATTTCATAAAACCAAAATTTCCATCAAAACAATCATTGTGGGCACAGTTTTCTGTGTAGAAAATGAAGAAAATGGTTACAGGTCCACAATAATATAGCATGTGAGTATATGGTCTTCAATGGATATTAAAAGCTTTCGAACCTTGTACAAGGTTCGAAAGCTTTTAATATCCATATATCATTGTGGACCTGCAACCAAAGCAATCATTGTTTGAAGGATTCACTTTATCCAATTCCTTCGACACTCAAGCCAATAAAGGCGATTTTAGTAAAGAATCCTCTTGAAAAATGACCCCTATCAGGGTCTTTTCCGGGGGAAAATCCATTAAACCCGAGAAAGTGAATCTTTTTCGTACCTGAGTAGGAACAATTATCTTGCAATCATTTACATCTGTGTAATCGGTAATGGGACTCTTTGCTGGCCATAGATGACATTACATTACATTGCATTTTTCGTGTAAAGTAGTAACCAAACTTATTTAAATAGAATAGATTACTTCATCACTGTTTGACAAGCTAGCTAATGAATGTTTTGTCAGTTTAAAAGAAAGCTAGACAGAATCATTAGGGCACTGCGAATGAACAGTAAAACCTGCTCCTAGAAATAAGTGAGCACACGATGTCTGTTTTAAGGATGGACTAACAAGTCTTTGAGACATCTCTGTCTCTCTGTCTCTCTCCTTTTGTACAGAAAGATAATATCAGAAACATCCACAAATGCCCCTTAAGAACCAGCATATAATTTTTTTTTCTCTCTCTCTCTCTCTATCTCTCTCTCTCTCTCCCCTTGTACAGAAAGATATCAGAAATATCCACAGATGCCCCCGAAGAATTATTTTATAAATTCTCTCTCTCTCTCTCGCTCTCTCTCTCTCTCTCTCTCTCTCTCTCTCTCTCTCTCTCTCTCTCCTGGCCACAGACAAGTCCCTCGCCATTATATCTTCAGGGTGACTTAAATTCCCTGACATATATACAACCTGCGAACAATTTCCCAAAACTGCAAAAAAATATATATTTCTGTTCAATGAACGTATCTTTTTTAGAAAGGTATTAACATAACCACGCTGACCGAACAGAGACCTAAAAATCCCGTGTCTCTTGAGAGAGAGAGAGAGAGAGAGAGAGAGAGAGAGAGAGAGAGGAGAGAGGGGGGGGGGGGGGGGGGAGAGGATGTTTGCCCTTTTTCTCTCAGGACAATAGAGATACATTTACATAGGACAGGAAATACGGATGGCATAGTAAAAAGACAATGCAGGATATAATCCAGTGAGAGAAAGAGAGAGAGAGAGAGAGAGAGAGAGAGAGAGAGAGAGAGAGAGAGAGAGAGAGCGTCTCTTTCTCTGAGAAAGTAAAAAAGATACTTTTACATCAGAAATGAAATACCGAATACTTTGGAAAAAGTCCATACTGTAAATAAAGCAGAGAGAGAGAGAGAAAGAGTAAAGGCTCATTTTTTTTCCAACCGAAGACAAGAGATGCTTTTATAGAGGAAATGGAAGGTGGAAAGCAATGAAAAAATACAACACTGGAGATAAAGAAGAGAGAGAGAGAGAGAGAGAGAGAGAGAGAGAGAGAGAGAGAGAGAGAGAGAGAGCGTCTAATACCCCCCTTTTTATTTACTTACAAAACAAACATGCTACACTTGGCAGCTGGTCCGATAATAAAAGACTACACAGAACAAATGTTCTTGTATGAAAAGGACCCAGACGTCATAAATAACAAACAATAAAGAGTCGAAAGATAATGGGACATTGTTTCCCCCGAGAGGACAATAAAAGTCCAGAGAAAAACGAATAAAGAAAATATTGGTCATCCAAGATGAACTGGATGACTTCTCTATACGGGAAAGTTATGGCTCTGGTAAGAGTGCAGGTAAATGAGTCAATAAATAGGTAAATAACATTACAGAGAGAAAGAAATGAAGAAAGGAAAACCGGGTAAAATGTAAGAATTTATTTCAATCAGTCTTTTTGGTTTTGAAATTACAGTCTGATAGACTGAATCCTATTTTGTTACAGAGTATTTTCATGGATTTGTCAGTGTAACTTATTACTATCTGGACGATAAATAGATAAATAACATTACAGAAAGATAGAAATTAAGAAAGGAAAATGGAAAATATTTCAGATTTTATTTCAATTATTCTTTTTGGTTTAGAAATTACAGTCTGATAGACTGAATCCTATTTTGTTACAGAGCAGTATCATCATGGATTTGTCCTTGCAACTTATTACTATCTGGACAATAAATAGATAAATAAAATCACAGAGAGATAGAAATGAAAAAAGAAAAACGGGTAAAGATTAAAATTTTATTTCAGTCACTCGTTTTCATTTTGAAATTACAGTCTGACAGACTAAATCCCATTTTGTTACAGAGTAATATTTTCATGGAGTTGTCCTTGTAACTTATTACTATCTGGACAATAAATAGATAAATACAATTGCAGAGAGATAGAAATGAAGAAAGGAGAACGGAAAAATATTTAAGATTTTATTTCAATCAGTCTTTTTGGTTTTGAAATTACAGTCTGATCGACTGGATCCTATTTTGTTACAGAGTAATATTTTCATGGATATGTCACTGTAACTTATTACTATCTGGACAACAAATAGATAAATGAAATTACAGAGAGATAGAAATGAAAAAAGCAAAACGGGATAAAATTAAGATCTTTTTTAAATCACTTTTTGGTTTTGAAATGACTGTCTGGCAGACTGAATCCCATTTTGTTATCCAGTAATTTTTTTATGGATCTGTCCTTGTAACTTTGTTAAAATTTTTACATTTGATTTATTGAAATATCAATTTCTTTTGTTTCTACTATATAGACCTTTCGGTAATTTTTGTCGACTCTTCTCAGTCTTTCCTTAATAAAGCCAGATGAGAGGGGCTTCGAACTATAGCTAGATCAGTGAACGAAATTTTATTATTTATGTTTATCAAAATAACTGTTGACAATAAGTACATCAAAAACTAAAAAAAAAAAAGTTTATGTTGTATAAAAGAAGACAGTAATTCTTAATTTTATGTTTTTGAAGTCTGCGATTTCCGGCCATCTTCGAGAGGGGGGACATTCAGAATGTGGAAAAACATCGCCTTTGAGAGAGAGAGAGAGAGAGAGAGAGAGAGAGAGAGAGAGAGAGAGAGAGAGAGAGAGAGAGAAAGCTGAATCAGCTCTGAATAACACCACCAGTCTACTGAAATGGACATAACACGAATGGGAAAATGTAAACTGTCAAGAAAAATATAGATGAGGCTTTGACCAAGGACGAAAAATATTCCCATTATTGTTACATAACTGATGATGCGTTACAGAACCATGAGAGATAATGCTGATATATTCCTTACACAGTTAAAAACATAGTAAATACTATCACTTACAGTGTCACCATCAATTAACAGATTGACAGAAACCTTTCAATAGTGACACCAAAGGTTCATAAAAAGACAGATCAGAATAAATTATGAAAATGAATATTTTCCATTCTGCGTAATGTTTTTCCTATACAAGCAATAGTTTTAATATATAAATTTTTTATTAGTTTAATGAATTAATCCAGAGCCCAATAAGTTAACAAATAAATAATACAATGGCCAGTATCTTAGAAGGAAAAAATGTGAGAAAATCATAGAATCATTTTGCCTATACATTTTCATAAATATTCCACTACACTTTCAACAAATTGACACAAACTCAAAATTCAGAGAGAAAAATAAATTCCACAGAAAGCGAGAGAAAGGAAGTTGAATCAAGCAACTGAAAATAAAAAAAAAGATTCCACCAGACATTTCGTCGTTTGGGGGGAACTGATGCCACGGCGAAATTCTCTCGACACGGCGGAGGGACAAATTGCAATGAAACGAGGATTGTTGGATACGGCACCTCCTCTGTGGTCTCTCTGGACCGAGGAGAAGAATAGTAAAAAAAAAACAAAAAACAAAAATGCGTTTTGTCACGCCTTAATTAGACCTTGTCGTCCCACGTCGAGTGGGACCTTGGAACCTTCAGACTTCATTAGTTTGTCTCGTGACGTAATTTGCCCCCCAAAAAAGAATGTCGCGAATGTATTCTGATGTTATGTAAGGTTTACTTCCCTTAGCCTAATTAGCGTCTGAGCAGGGAATGAATCATAGATAATTAAGCATTAAAGAATGGAAGCCTTGGAAGTGTAATTATGAATAAATGAAGATAATTTACACCCACACTTAATCTATATCCAGAAGGTTGTCCCATTTAGTGACATAAAAAAAACCGCGAGAAACGAAAAAGTAGATAACATAGATCTATTTATTTCATAAAACCAAAATTTCCATCAAAACAATCATTGTGGGCACAGTTTTCTGTGTAGAAAATGAAGAAAATGGTTACAGGTCCACAATAATATAGAATGTGAGTAAATGGTCTTCAATGGATATTAAAAGCTTTCGAACCTTGTACAAGGTTCGAAAGCTTTTAATAGCCATTAAAGACCATATACTCAAATGCTATATTATTGTGGACCTGCAACTGAAACAATCATTGTTTGAAGGATTCACTTTATTCAACTCCTTCGACACTCAAGCCAATAAAGGCGATTTTAGTAAAGAATCCTCTTGAAAAATGACCCCTATCAGGGTCTTTTCCGGGGGAAAATCCATTAAACCCGAGAGAGTGAATCATTTTCGTACCTGAGTAGGAACAATTATCTTGCAATCATTTACATCTGTGTAATCGGTAATGGGACTCTTTCCTGGCCATAGATGACATTACATTACATTGCATTTTTCGTGTAAAGTAGTAACCAAACTTATTTAAATAGAATAGATTACTTCATCTCTGTTTGACAAGCTAGCTGATGAATGTTTTGTCAGTTTAAAAGAAAGCTAGACAGAATCATTAGGACACAATGAATGAACAGTAAAACCTA
>NC_061090.1:38852041-38854541 GCF_015104395.2 Macrobrachium nipponense
AGAGAGAGAAAAAAAAATTTGACGCTCTAATAAATCAGTGAAATTAGACCAATAACTTTAATGGGTGCCTCTCCATTTCACTATCTTAACTCTAATTGCAGTCTCTCTCTCTCTCCCCTCTCTCTCTCTCTCTCTCTCTCTCTCTCTCTCTCTCTCTCTCTGATAAGGCTCCCATGTTTACAGTCCGTTCCTCCACTCTTCTCAATTAGCAGCTGCTCGTGTTCTGGGTCTGTCCCAAACGGCAACATCACATATCTCAGCGGAATGGGAGGACGACCTCTTTCCAAGTCTTCTTTTTCTTCTTCTTCTTCTTCTTCTTCTTCTTTCTTCTTCTTCTTCTTATTATTATTATTATTATTATTGTTGTTGTTGAAAAACGTGATACCGATGTTAGTTTTTGAAAAATATTGAGCATAAATATATATATATATATACCTATATATATATATATATATATATATATATAGATTTATAGGATAGATATATATACATATATATCATATATATCAGTATATATATTATATATATATATAGATATAGGATAGTATATTATGAGATATAGTAGAGAGATATATATATATATATATATATCTACGATATATATATATATAAAGACTATATATATAGATATATATATATATATATAGAATATATATATAGATATATCGATATATATATATATATTCTTATATATATATAGATATATATATAATATATATATGATATATATAGATTAGATATATAGACTAGGAGAGATAGAGAGATAGTATATAGATATTATATATAGATAGATATAGACAGAGATAAGAGCTGTAGGGAGATATATAGTATAAGATAGTATATTATATATATATATAGAGATATAGATAGAGTATATATATAGATATATAGAATAGTGAGATAGATATATATATATAGATATATATCGATAGATATATATATAGATAGATATATATCTATCATAGATAGATAGATATATATATAGAGTATATATAGCGATATATATCTATAGATACTATAGATAGATATATAGATATTTTTTAGATAGATAGATATATATAGATATAATATAGATATGTATAGATATAGGATATATATATATAGATAAAGAATGATATAGATGTAGGATATATAGATATATATATCAGGTATATATATATATTATATATAGTAATAGATATATATAGAATATTAGATATAGATATAGATATATATAGATATATATATAAATAGATATATATATCTATATATATAATATATATATGACTATATTATATATATATATATAGATAATATAGATAGATATGATATATAGATATGTTAGGATAGATAATAGTATATATATAAATATATATATTATCTTAGATATATATATATATATATAATAGAGATATATATCGAATAGATATATCTGTATATATATAATATAAAAATATATAGTGACAGATAATATGAGATATATAATATAGCTATATATAATATATACTATATATAGATATAGAGATATCGCTACATAGAGAGTATATATATATGTATATAGGTATATAGAATATCATATATATGAATATATATAGAAAGATATATATATATAGATATATATAGATAGATAATATCTAATATATATATACAGATTATAGATATAATATCTTAGTAATATATAGGTATGATATAGATATTAGCAGAAGCTATAATATATATATGAGATATGTAAAACATATAGATATTAGATGGATGTAATAGTATATAGATAATATATATCACATATAAAACATATATATATAGATATACCCCATAGATATATAGATATAATATATATATATATATATATATAGAAAAAGATGTATATATATGTATACTATGATATATATAGAATAAGATATATATATATATAGATATCCCCATTAATGATATAGATTATTGATATATATAATAGATATAGATAGATATATATCTAAGATATTATATAATAATATATAGAGTATAATATATATCTATAGATATATATATATACGATTACGAATATATCTATAGATATATATATATAATATAATATATGAGATAGATAATAGATATAATATATGTGAGATAGATAAATATAGATATAGATAATATATGTAGATATATATATCTATAGATAATAAGATAAGATATATAGATAATATATAGATAGAGGAAATATATATATATAGGATATAGAGATATATATATATATATAATAAATATATATAGGATCTATTATTTGATATATATAATCCTATTATATATATAATATATATATTATAATAATATATATATATCTATCTATATATATTATATATAATATATATATATGTAATATAATATATTATTTATATATATAATATATATATATTATATATATACTACTAATATTATAATATATTCCGTATACTAATATATATATGAATATATATCTATTATATATTTATATATATAGATAATATATAATATATATATATAAGGATATTAAATATATATAATA
>NC_061090.1:38867041-38868851 GCF_015104395.2 Macrobrachium nipponense
ATTTGTTTATACATCCTAGAAGTTGGCGAAATACGGTATGATAAACCAGTAGAATTTAACAGCATAATTTAATGTCGTAAACCGTATGTTACACTCTACGGGTCTAGCATGCCACATTTCACTACCTCCTCTGCTGTATACAGACATTGGCGTAGCAGACACCTCTGATGTACCTATATTTCTCTACCAAAACATAAACAGCGATCAGTTATTATACAAATATTACGTAGAAGGAAAAAGAATTATAAGAGAATTGAGAATACTCGACGTAAAATAAACTCGAATAATAATAATAATAATAATAATAATAATAATAATAATAATAATAATAATAATAATAATAATAATAATAATAATAATAATAATAATAATAATAATAATAATAATACCGAGTTAACACAATTGGCCTCTGTGTTATGTCTTCCATTAATCTCTACTATTTTTTTTAGAAAGGCCCATGAAATGTGACGAATTTTTCTTTCATATATAGGACGATTTTTTTTTTTTTTTCAGAAAATGGAACAACTTCTGTTCACAGAAAAAAAAGGGCGAGTTTTTGCTTATAGAAACAGGACGATTTTAAACAAATAAGACTACTTTCTTTTACAGGACGCGTTTCATTCTCATGAATGGAGCAAATTTTGCCAAGAGAAATAGAACGATTTTGTTTTTTTCAAATAGGACGAATTTATTATTATTTTTTTTTAAATAGGACGACTTTTACTCTCAAAAATAGGATGAGTTTTCCATATCCTCCCCTGAAGAGACGGCTCAGCGTTCAGACGAATCCTTCGATCCACAGCGACTGATGAATCTTTCAGCCGATTCTTAATTGGACGGAAAGTTGAGGCGGAATTGTTGATAACTCCCGAATTCCAACTGTCATTTTTCACAGCCTTTTTTAATTAAAACCAATGGGAAGTTTTTTTTTTCTGGGGACCAGGAAGGGCGGAAGGGTGTGATTGAACATCGTGGGGGGCCTGTGACACACGTCTCAACTTTCTCCTTTTGATAAATGCTAGATATTTTCTCTTTCTTTCTTTTATTTTCTCTTATTTCCTCTAATTCTCTCTTGGCCAGTTTATCTATTTAATTCCATTCTGTCTTGACAACAGGCAGTGAGCTTAAAAGGACCATATATTTATATATATTTTTAATTTCAAATCGATTTCTAGAATTATGGTGACCTCTAACCACGGTAGTTTTTAAGATCTGAGGGCGGACAGAAAAAAAGTGCGGACAGAAAAAGTGCGGACAGGAAAAAGTGCGAACAGAAAAAGTGCGGATAGGAAAAAGTGCGGATAGGAAAGAAAAATGTGAGGAGGAAAAAGTGCGGAAAGATAAAAGTGGGGACAGGAAAAAGTGCTGACAGAAAACCAGTGCGTACGGAAAAAGTGCGTACAGGAAAAGTGCGGTCAGGGAAAACCGCGGCCAGAAAAGTGCGAACAGGGAAAAGTGCGAACAGAATAAAAAGTGCGGACAAAATAAAGTGCGGTCAGAAAAAAAAGTGCGGACATAAAAAGTGCAGACAGAAAACTAAAGTGCGGAAAAAACTCGGCACAGAAAAAATGCGCGACGGCAGAAAAAAAGTGCGGGCAGAAAAAAGTGCGGACAGGAAAAAGTGCGGCAGAAAAAAAGTGCGGGACATAAAAAGTGCGGAACACATTAAAAAAGTGCGACCATGTCGGACATAAAAAAAAGTGCGGACAGGAAAAAGGGCGGACACAGAAAGTGCGACAGAAAAAAAAATACGGACAGAAAAAAAGTGCAGACAGATACAAAGTGCGGACAGGGAAAAGTGCGGACACAG
>NC_061090.1:38869351-38881851 GCF_015104395.2 Macrobrachium nipponense
GGCATGGAAAGGAGCTAGCAAAACATTTTACTCAACTAATGACAAACTTGAATTTTGTAAGCATAACTTTCTAAAATTACCCTATGATGAAAGGTTTTTTAGATATTCCTAGAAATTCTAAAGCTTTTCAACATAAATGTTGTTTTCAGTATATACTGTCAAAGAGTTCAGTCATCAAACAAAATTCTCCTAAAGATCTTCCTAGGCTGCATATATGAAATTCCTTGCAAAAAGTGTGATAAAGTCTATTACGGAGAGACCGGTAAAAATAAATCTCTTTCACAACGTCTCAAACAGCATTAATATTCTGTGAGAACTTGGCAAATATCGAATGCATTATTCATACATATGAGAGATTTAGACCATCCTATTAACTGGAGTCAAGCAAGAGCCTTAATCCCATATAATGACACAGTTAAAAGGAATATCATTGAATCTTGTTTCATCAAGTCAAATATAGAAATGTTCTAAATTTTAAGTCTTTTTGGTTTTATTTAAACTTGATGCTTTCATAATGAAAAAAGTTGTAGATAAAATATAAGCAACAAAATTTTATTTATTCAGTTTTTTTACATGTTTTTGGACTGCAAAAGATACTTTGGTAATTTGGGTTAGGGTCAAATCTGTTTAGGTTTGTGACGGTGTGATATCCGATAATCCTGGATTATCTCTTTTAATTTTTACCCTTTGGACAATTAACCATCTGGTATTCTTGATCTTGTTTTGTACCTGAGACCTTTCTCTCCAATTGTACTTCATTAGCCCCTTGACAATGTCAGAGTAAAGACGAAAGCGCTTGGATTTCTGACTATCATTTTCCTGTGGGATTCGCTTATTATATATATATATATATATATATATATATATATATATATATATATATATATATATATATATATATATATACATACATATATACATAGTATACATATATACATAATTATAAAGGAAATGCAGTCAGCGGTGGGAGTAACGTGAATTTGTTTTATACAAATCAGAATGAGTAGGAAGCTATTGAAATACTGTCCCTCTGAGCCTCCTGAACAAGGGAGCGGACGATCCTTGTAAATAAATCGGAGGGAAACGTTCGTTACCAAACGAAAAATGTTCCTGGAATAATTGTCATTCCTCTTTGTGCGTCTTTATTGCTTCTGTCCGCTGATCTTCTAATTAAGATTCTTGGAACATCCAACACTCGGGCGTTTTCCTTTAATAGGGTCAAGCTCACGCGGTTGTATTCTCTTTAATTATTCAAGGGGATCTGTGTAACATTCTATTATCATTGGTGATGTAAGGTCCATAAACGAATAATGCAACAGTGATAAATACTATCTATTTAAAACATACTTTCATGAATTAAAAGAGCCCTTAACTGTGTTATGATTAAAACGAGGTAATTATATAAAGCTTTTGCAAGATTAAGTTCACACGTTAATTAATCAACACAGAAATATTTCCACTTCATGAAAAAAGTATGCTTATTCAGTGTCATTATTAATCAGGCATTTTTCGTTTTCATGCGAATAAATAATAATAACAACAAAACTCTACGCAAGAGTTTTGTTTTTGAATGTCGTATAGGGTCCTGAATTCTTCTGCATTAAAATTTAATCATTTTATGATATCGTTTGGCCGAAGACAAATCCTTTCAGGTTGTACATATATTAATTGCTCTTTTCAGATTTTTTGTTTTTCGAACTAATGCGCAAATAAAAATTATATGCAAAAAGGTAAATTGATCATATCTTATTATTATCAACGTATTTTTAGGAAGTAAAATTACCAGGATCCTTTTATATATTCTTCAGTGTTATAGAATTCTTATTTGGTGCTGCTGCAGATTATAGATATTTGGGAAAACTTCAAACATTTTCGATATTAAATTCATTTACATATCATTTGAACGAATGACACACACACTCCAAGATATTCCAGATGATATCTTCCTTCTTTCATTTCCAATTCAGCCATTGCCTTCTTGCTGGAAAATGAACGACGTAAAGGGTCCAGAAATCACAGGCCATTAATAATTAACTGCAGATAATGGGTCAACTATTTGCTGAAGAATATCGCGTCAGCTATCGAGTTTCCATTTACGTATTCGGTGGAGCCGTTTCAAGGGAAATTGAATAGTGTATTCCAAATATTCTGATCCATTAACTTCTGGACATGTTATTACATTGGGGTGACAGCATTTTTGGGCGTTCGTGGAGAGACTGTAAATATATAATATATAAAATAATATATATATATATATATCTATATATATATTATATATATATATATATATATATATATATAATATAATATATATATATTATATATATTAGGTCATACATATCGTAGTCTTAGAAAGAAAATGGAAATTATACTCAAACAAAGACCCTTATATATGCTAAGCCCTAAAGATTCCATCATTGTTACCGAGGAATAAAAAAAAAAGTGGGGTCGAATTCCATCTGGCCTAAAACTATTCACCCAAAATGAGCCAGAGAGAAAATTTTCGAATATGAGGGTAACTTTTCTATTTAAATCCCCATTTCGGAAACCGATATTTCCGGCTGTTAATGACCATTTGATGAAGGTGGGGCGTAATGACTAATTAACGAATTACGTCATACAAGGTAGACTCATTCATAATACTGAAGATTCCTTGATTTCCGCTTTTGTTGATAATTGATAATTTAATCTTATTGATGACAGATGTCTTATAGAATATCTTCTGTATTTACTTATTTATTGCCATTTAATAAATTTATATTACATCTTTAAAATATTTTTTATTTTTTTTTTTTTTTTAATTTTATTTATTTATTTATTTATTTATTTATTTAATTATTTATTTATTTTTTATCTATCTATTTATTTATACTTGTTTATTTATTTATTAAGAATTAATTTTACTTATCTATTTATTGAATAAAGAAATAAATTTATTTATTCATTTATTTTTATTGCATTCTAAACGGACCTACTACAACGCGTTACTGGTCTGGTTCGAGTCCAGAGGTCTTCACTGGAAATTGAGTTGAAATATTTATTATTATTATTATTATTATTATTATTATTATTATTATATTAAATAAGA
Organism: Macrobrachium nipponense; assembly: GCF_015104395.2. Classification (NCBI taxonomy): domain Eukaryota; kingdom Metazoa; phylum Arthropoda; class Malacostraca; order Decapoda; family Palaemonidae; genus Macrobrachium; species Macrobrachium nipponense. The sequence continues at coordinate 38,872,440 of NC_061090.1, forward strand.
TAGAGAGAGAGGAGAGGAGAGAGAGAGAGAGAGAGAATGAAATGAATCCCATAACCGAGTTACTTTGAAAAACTTAAACTTTCTTAAGAGAGAGAGAGAGAGAGAGAGAGAGAGAGAGAGAGAGAGAGAGAGAGAGAATATCTCCCATAACCCAGTTACTTTAAAAAAAATTAAACTTTCTTAAAAGAGAGAGAGAGAGAGAGAGAGAGAGAGAGAGAGAGAGAGAGAGAGAGTCAAATGAGTGTCCCCCATAACCAAGATATTTAGAGAGAGAGAGAGAGAGAGAGAGAGAGAGAGAGAGAGAGAACGTAATCTAGGGGTTCATTTCCTAAGTGCAAAGAACGTATTCGTAAATTGTGTGAAATCGCTTCTCAAGTTTCATACTCCACTCGGTGCAATTTCACAAGAGCTTTTTCGCGGGAGCTTTTTTATGATAACCGCGTGACGAGTACTTTCATCTTTGTATATTTGGATCCTAAGATTTCCTTCTAATTTTTGTCTTTTACTTTTTTAAACGGAATTTTTTTTTTCGAGGTGGGTTTATGCGTTCTTTCATTTTGTATTTTTAGATTCTAAGATTTCCTTTTTATATTTGTCTTTTACTTTCATAAACGAATCTTAATTTTTTTTTAGTGGGTTTATGACTTACTTTATTTCTGTTTATCGTGATCGCTCTGTTTCGTCATTGTTTGAAGAGTGTTAATAAATTCCTTACGTTTTTAAAATTAAGGATAATTCAGTTAACTTTAAAAGAGACTTACAGTCATGCTAAATTTACTCTTACATCTCTGTTTTGTGCATGAACTCCCACAGGATAGAAAATTTTAAGAAAAATTTAACAATATAAAAGACTATTGTTCAAACTAAGTACGAATAGCTCTACAAAGCAGTGCGAATAAAACGACACAGATTTCTCCTCTCGTTCATAAACAGAAAAAATCCCAACAAACCGCAGAACTGACAAAGTCAATTATGTAACGCTCAACACACTCACTAACCCTGTTTCTTCTAACTGAAAACAAATACCATAACGTAAAGCTTTTCATTTTAGGAACTATATGCCACTGATACTGAGCTCTTTGTCAATTTATTATGGTCCCAATACGAGCGCGAGGAAGAGGACACGGAACGATGGAACGAAACGATGGAGTTCTCAGGTATCGTTTTTTATTGCCACTGTAAATTTCTGAAACGGGGAAGGGTTAACGACTCGGCCATCTACGTGATGCGTCTTTATCACGCAGGAGGGACCCGATGCCCTTCGGTAAGGCGGACATAAGAGCCCAGAGAAACATGAAAAAAAAAAAAAGCAATTGAAAAATGGTCGAGTTTTCTTGTACATCCACTACAGCGTATATGTAATCAAGGCCACCGAAAATAGATCTACATCTTTCGGTGATCCCCGTATAATGATGTATGAGCCGCTGCCCGTGAAACTTAAACCACGGCCCGGTGGTGGCCTATCCTATATCGTACCCAGACGCACCATTATGGCTAACTTTAACCTTGAATAAAAAAAAGACTACTGATGCTAGGGGGCTGCAATTTGGTATGTTTGATGATTGGAGGGTGGAGGGTCAACAGGCCAATTTGCAGCCCTCTAGCCTCAGTAGTTCTTAAGATCTGAGGGCAGACGAAAAAAGTGAGGGCAGCAAAAAGTGTGGACGAAATAAATGCGAACAGTAACAAGTGTGGACAGAAAAAGTGCGGGATACAGACAACGCTGGTGCAAAAGTAAAAAAAAAGAAAAAAGAAAAAACGAACAAACAAACAAACAAACAAACAAAGACGTGGAATACTCGAAGATATTAAGAATAATTACGGAAACAGTAAATCGAAAGTGGAATGTGTTTCATGAAGGAATATGAAAAGAATAGCGGTTTTAAATGATATTGTAAAAGTTTTTGTATTAAATAGTATGTGGTGTGCGACAGCTAAGATTATCTTGAACAGCGGTAGTTGTACACAGATAGACAGAGCTCAAATAATGATTTGATATCTTCGTCTGTCGATTACCATTAATGACTAAACTTCTAAATATTTATCTTTTCATTTACTTATGTAATTTTCGATAATAGTTATCCTATTAGCAGTTATAGGAAATGATATATATTTTAACACATACCTGGACTGGTTCATAAACGTCATGTAGTCGCCTCCCAAAGAAACGAAAACGTTCAGAAATGACAAGATGAGAAGATTTACATTATGATAAAAAACTGAGAGGAATATGTAACAAACAGAATTAGAACTCGGAGTGGAGGCTGCATTAGAGGGACGGGGGACAGGGAACGGGGGTGGTTGGCAGTTGGGAGTCGGTGTTGGGGGACGGCGGGAGGTGGAGAAACCACCACTAGCTGCATGGCTGCAGTGTCTCTCTTGAGAGCACCAGTAACATAAAAGATATATTTTTATTCCTTACTGCACAATCAGGTAATGTCACTCTCGTGGCCGGCACTGTAACATCAGCTTTGAATTAATTAAGTTCTTATGATTCATGATGTGATAAACAAAGCAAGAAATGTATAATTAAATCGCGTTAATCAGTGTCCGTTGCTGTGTATCAAAATGAAAGTCATTCATGAGGAAGAAACGTTGATTCCTGAGAGATGATGATGGATTGAAGATATTCCTATAAAAAATTCAATTTTTAACAGTATTTTAATATTTCATTCAATATATTTCTTTATCGTTCCCACACATAAAATAAGGTTTAATCAAAGTGAAATAAAGTATATATTCAAATGAAAAAATCAGCTTTTAGAGCAATTCGTAGTTCTTTACATCTCCGTCTCTCTCTTGTGTAAGTAACTTAAGTCCAATTACTCCAACTAACTAGAAATGCAAAGTACGATAATCGTCCTCAAGAAACGACGTCTTTTCGACAGAAAATTTTCGAAATGCGTCTCCGTTATTCCACTTCTCAAACACCCAATTCAGATCTGTTAAAATCAACTTTGATTTTCTAATAGAGCTGCATCAACGCAGATACCCGATTCCATCGAGGAATAATGAATGCAGGGAACGAACTCCAAAAAAGGATTTCGTGTCTCGTTACTAAAAGTTCTCTTGCAATAATTTACATAATCATCATGATTATTCTCATCCCAGGCCACCGGCTCTATTACATGAACTCACATTATGTGCCTGTTATTAAAAGCTGCTCCATAAACATTTTATGATTGTATTTAACTCGGGTTTAATGCTTGATATTGATTTTTTCATTGCATGAGGTGGCAGTTTTCATTGACCCCATGCATTATACATACACTTTGCGTTAGTTAATTATAGTTGGACTCTCTCTCTCTCTCTCTCTCTCTCTCTCTCTCTCTCTCTCTCTCTCTCTCTCTCTCTCTCTCTCTCTCTCTCTCTCTCTCTCTCATCAGTGGTTACACTTTAGTTAGGTTACATTTAAAGACATGAAGTCCTCTCATATCAACACGAATAGAACTTCCTATATCTAATGCTACAGCACAATCTGTCTTTATTCTTCAAAATTATCATAAATATCAAAACGCTTAAAACGTATGATATAGGACTTTCCATCATAACGTACCATGTGTATATTCAGTCAAGAACTTAGTATCACGTCGAATTCTACTATGTATGTATTTTTAAAAATTTTGAATATTTGACATAATTTTATAATATTCCGATACTCAGTTTGGTGTAGCAGTCATATGAAGTATATTCAAACATAAAAGGCTCATTTATTATTACATTCTCTCTATTTTAAGTCCTTTTATATTCTGTATTTCTCGATTTTTATACTCTTTATTCTCATCTTATTCTGCCTTTCACGATATTTATATGCCTCCTTTGAAGAAGTTGGGTTACCAGCACTTGGGAAAACACCACACGGCATCCATTTTGCACTTTCTTATTAAATATTTATAAAAATGGAAGACAAAACATCCTGTGTGGCAGCAGCAAGGTGATTGGTTAATTCTGGGTCGTTGATGACAGTACATGAAGCTCAAGCCTCGAAATTAAAAAGTTTTTTTTTTTTTTTTTTTTTTTTTTGGTGGTGTAGTTTGGTGGTATGAAAAGATGCAGCTATTTGGCTGCAGATGTTTCTTCTGAAAGAGAGAGAGAGAGAGAGAGAGAGAGAGAGGGAGGGGGGGGTGACTATTCATTTCACTATGCACTGCAAAGTAAGATCTTACTGTATACTTTCATCATGTATTTAATTAAAAAAAAAAGCGTTGCTTTGTTTGGCATTTTTAATCACGGTTATCTCTTGTGTATATTAATATCATTCCCATTGGGGTGAAATATTAACGGCACGTTATAACTCTTTAATTAAGTAATATTCACGACTGTGTACGTCAGCACCATTAATACTGAATGTCATCTCAAAATGTCAGCTCAAAGTCTTGATATCAGACATTATCATTCAGAAAATGAAATATCCACTCTTTAGCAATAAAGATTCAACTTAACATGAAATTAACTTAATAATTACATGAGTAGATTATTCATTTTAAAAAAAAATCCACCTTGCATTTTGATGTTGGGGAAGGGAAATCCTAGACTTGCTTTTACTCTCTGCTTTCCTGCTTTTGAAGACGGAAATTCTGCAAGCAAATAAATTCCGCTTTCAAACGCAGTTTCAGCCGCTTGAATCCCGACCTCTGAAATGGGAGAGAATATTTTTCATGCTCTCCTTGCCATCATCATGGCCTGAATATGGCTAAATAAACCGAGGTAGAGGACTTATATAGTTTCCCGGAGTCGAGGTTGGGGTTAGAGGGGGAGTATGATAAGTTATGGAACCGGTATTCCTGTACCTTGCGAAAGGAAGGTTTAATGTAATAAAGAGCGAGATCTTGACTACCGAATGCAAACAAGAAAAAAAAAAAAAAAAACGAAAATTTCGGGATTTGTATCACATCAAGAATTATTCTAAACCTGGTGCAAAACACACAAGACCAAGTCTCTCTCTCTCTCTCTCTCTCTCTCTCTCTCTCTCTCTCTCTCTCTCTCTCTCTCTCTCTCTCTCTCTATTGTATAATAATTTAGTCCTTATTTATATTAGTTTACCATGATTTGGATTATTTCATTACTTTTGTAATCTACGTAAAAGATTTATTATCTATTTCACTCACGAAATTCTATATGATTGCCAGCTCTAGTCCAAAGAGAAATTGGTTCTTATAATAATAATTACCAATAATTATTGATAATCACAATAATCATCAATATCTATAGACACATTCGTTGACATTTACGTAAACTGCAGAGTGGCTATGATATCCAAACATCGATTTGACGAAGAAAGTATTTCCCCAGTCGAGTTCATTCCACCCTCCCTGTTGAGAATATCAACGTAACTTTCATGTTTAAGCCTAAAGGAACTGGTACGAAGTTGCTAAGTGCGTCAAAAACTTTCGCAAAACATCATTCCTGTCTTTTACCAACATTACCATTTCTCTGTTCTATTTTACATCAGAAGTCTCGTAGGCTTGGTGATTCTATTGAGCTCTTGCGAGTAATTTTGCATAAATTAGAATACTTTAGCATCTGCCTGTCTCTCTCTCTCTCTCTCTCTCTCTCTCTCTCTCTCTCTCTCTCTCTCTCTAGCTATACATTTATCTATCTATCTATCAATCTATCTATCTATCTATCTATCTGCCCGTCTGTTTGTCTAGCGTATCTTCTTTTCAGTGCCTTTATAGATTCGTTGGATTTTGTGGTAGGTATTGGGTAACAATTAGACCCAATAGGTGAAATTAAAAAATTAATAATCCAAACAGGGAGGAAGTTAGGAACTTGCACTTGATACTTTGCATTTAGGAAGTCAAGAAATGATGTGATTAATTATTGCTCGACAACATTTTTTTCATCCTTGGGGCCTTTAGTTGTCATGATTCTAGTGAATGATTTGAAATGCGTATTATGAGGCGCAATCAATGTATTTTACATTTCTTTCATTTCAAAGGGCTTATTACTTTACTATGATTTCGAATATGGTACTATATTTTACCTAATCTAATATGTAAGGGGTCCATGAGATTTTTAGCTGTGAATAAGTTTTGTGGACCAAAGCAGATATTTTTTTGTTGCAAGTTACTGCTGTTTCAACGACTTATAAAGTTGGACATAGATAAAACCATCAGTAACTTGCAACAAAAAAATATCTGCTCTGGTCCCACAAAACTTATTCACAGCTAAAAATCTCATGGACCCCTTTTTTTCAGAAAAGATGATTTAAATATACTTTTTGGCCTTAAGAAAACGTGAAGACTTGGTAATCTGTAAGCCGGACAAGGGCAAAGGCGTAGTTTTATTAAATAAAAATGATTACATAACTAAAATGGAAAATATACTTGCAGATACCACGAAATTCAAACATCATGGTGATCCTAATTTTTTAGATATCTATAAGAGGGAAGATAAGTTAACAGATTTCTGAGAAAATTAAAGACAGATAACGTCATAGATGAAAAATACCTATCAGAAACTGTTTGTACTGGCTCTGCCTTCAGTATTTCTATGGCCTTTCCTAAGGTTCATAAATCCAATATACCAATTAGACCGATTATGCTGCCTATAATAGTCCATCCTTCTCAATTTCAAAATTTGTCGTGTCCTTATTGAGTGAGCATGTTTCCAGTCAGTATATTTTAAAAAACTGGGTTTGAGTTTTCAAAATCAAATTATCAACCAAGATGGTGGTGTTTATTTTATATGGCTAGTTTTGATGTGGAATCTTTATTCACAAATATCCCACTTAACGAAACTATTGACATTATCATTGAAAAAGTGTTTCCTGACGAAGAATATATTTTTCATGGTTTTAGTAAATTGCTTTTTAAACAACTTTTAGAACTCGCAGTACAAGACTCTATGTTTATTTTTAACCAAAAACTATACTCTCAAGTGGATGGTGTGGCTATGGGTTCCGCCCTTTGGGCCCCATATTTGCTATCTTTTTTTATGTCTCATCTGGAACAGAAATTCTTAGAATCTTGTTCTTCAGCTTTTTAAACCTATGTTTTATAGAAGATACGTTGACGATACCTTCGCCCTTTTTAAGCATCAATGGCAGGCAGCAGAATTCCTACAGTATATTAATTTACAACACACTAATATCAAGTTTACTATAGAAGAGGAAAAGGAAAATTGTCTACCATTCTTAGACATTTGCGTTAACAGATTTGACCATCAATTTAATACAGCTGTCTATAGGAAAAAAACGTATACTGGTCTAGCCAATAATTTTTACAGTTCCTGCCAAAGAGAAGTTTTAAACTTAACCACTATCTCCACTTTAGTTCATAGAGCCCTGAAGTACTCTTCGAGTTGGGACATTTTCCATAGGGAAATAGAATTTTTACTATCTTTTTTTCCAACAAAAAATTCATATCCCAAAGACTTAGTTCAGAAAATAATTAACAAAATTTTAACTAAATATCTGAAACCAGTACTACCGATTGTTGACGTTCCAAAGAAACTCATGTATGCCTCGATTCCTTATATTTACCAACCTGAAACTGTCAAAGAAACTTACTCAAATCATTGAAGGTGAAATTCCATGCTTAAAATTAAATTAATATCAAATAACCAGAGTAAAATTGGCTCCTGTTCTGCTTTAAAGATCGTCTGCAGCCTTTTATGAGGTCTAATGTTGTGTATAAATTTACGTGCCCAGGATGTCCTGGTAATTTACGTTGGATCTACCAAGAGGCTGTTGCACATGCGATATTGCAGCCACATGGGGTATAGTTTTAGAACTGGCCAGAGATTAAGTAGACCAGAGCATTCAAATATCAAAAATCATGCCATCAAATGTAAGATCGAAGTCAAGAAACAGCACTTCTCCATTTTAGGTTCAATAAGGACTCTGAGTATTTAACAACACTCGAGTCATGATTTATCAAAAGACTTGTTCCCTCATTGAATAGCGGTAGTTCATCGTCTCCGCTATACCTGGCATAGTCTTCTTTCTGACCTCAACCTCATTTCTAGTCATTCTCTCTCCTCCTTTCTTAGCGAATGGTTGGTGTTTTAGTAGTCGTGTTTTAATGTTCTTATTTCCCTTTTTAACTTTGAATTATGCTAATTTTTAAATTATAATTTTTAAATTTAAAATTTTAGATTGTAATTTTTATTTGTATTTTGATTTTATTAATTTAAAATGTACTTTTATTTTTAACAGACTGATGATGCACAAAGTTCCTTGTGCGAAACGTTTCTTTACGAATAAACCCTTTTAACTCGTCATGTGTCTTCGGCTTTCCTGAAGTTATGAATGTATATGGAAGTTTCTGCATATCCTATATATATATATATATATATATATATATATATATATATATATATATATATATATATATATATAAATGTGAGTATTATAATATATAAACATACATACATAATGTGTTTGTGTAAGTATATGTATATATATATATATATGTGTGTGTGTGAGGTTGGGTGAGCGTTCATTTACATACATGTGGGTTAAAAAGAAATATATGAGGCTAGTTTTCCTCTTTCGCTTTCCTTATAAAAAAAACCTCTGAAATATCATGTAACTTTAAAAATCGGGTCAACCTCTCAGCTTGAATTTAGGGACTCTTATTTGCATACTGCTCAGGTTAAACGGTACTAAAAACTTTTTACTTTGCATTAAAACTTAACTTGACTGTTTTTCTTTCTTCTCTCCCGATCTCTTAAAACCGCAAACTTCATGTGGGCCAACTCACTTGGTCTTTATATTGCTGAAGAACTTGGGGAGAAAAACTTAGAAGTAGCCTAATTTATTTTATAACAATATTTTTTGGAGTTTGTATTCATTGTTTTACCGAAATTTTTGTTTGGAAGAAAATGTCGAGAAAAACCAGAACATTACAGTAAGTTAAATATGGTTGGCAAACACCGTAGAGTTTCTCGAATATTGTTTGTCCATTTAGTAGAAAGAGTTTTCAGTTATATCGTTACCTACCCTATTTTTTTTTTTTTTCTGCAAGTAACTAAGATTTTAGAGTATTTATCTTATTGTAGTTAACTATTAAGAATTGATTCAGCTTTGCAAGATGAAAGAAAGAGAAAAAGTACTTGTTATTTTAATTAACATTCAATGCGATATTACGTAACCTTGTCAAGTTAACGTAGACATAATATACGCGAAAATTGTTAAGTATCTAATTAAGTATTTGATTCTATTTTAATCAGAGTTATTTTCACTTACAGTTATCCATATATGACAAAAAATATATCCTGAATAGGGCCCTGATAATGAATTTTGTCTCATATATTGTAATATCGATTGTGCAATCAATATATATATATATATATATATGATATATATATATATATATATATATATATATATATATATGATATATATATATATATATATATGATATTTTAAGAATGTTGTTTTTTCCACATATAAAATGGTAATGAA
>NC_061090.1:38889351-38894351 GCF_015104395.2 Macrobrachium nipponense
CACATATATTTAATATTACTTTATATGTTGGGGAATGTAACAAATGTGTCTCTTTATTTCAGATGGGTTCATGGCATTATACAAGAGAATGGGATTCTCTAAAAGACTTCGCTATTTAAATGTAAAAACAAATAGACGGTGAGTCTTAGGGGTGATTACTTAATCTAATTCAGGAGAGTAGAATGACAATTTATGGTCTTTTAAAGGTCAGACCTAGGTCTTTAAATTACGTCATTTTTAATCACTCTAATTCCATATCATGTTTAGCTAGTTTGGGAAATAAAAAGATATTTTTTATATCTACGAGGATTCATTAGCCCAGCTTATATCTTAGCTTGAGACCGTTTGCAGAGAGATAGCCAGCAACTAAAGATAAGAGGGTTTTACTTTAATTCAAATCAGTGCTGAAGGGTCGAATATATATATATATATTATATATATATATTATATATATATATATATATATATATATATATATATATATATATATATTATATATACTACTATATATATATATATATATATATATATATATATATATATATATATATATATATATATATATATATATATATATAGCACACGTTTATAAGCATCTCGATAATATATATATATATATATATATATATATATATATATATATATATATATATATATATATAATATATATATATATATATATATATATATATATATATATGCACACGTTTATAAGCATCTCGAACACCGAGCGTCTCGTTGTCATTTCCTTGTGTTTGGTGCAAAAATAAAGCGTGGAATAAGTGGCGGTGACTCTATCCATACCGCACCAATATTGGCTTTAGTCGAAGCCTCCCTGAGAACTGAGTTGACTTAACGGCCTCCACTTCCAGTCCCCTTCCTCTCTGTTTTATTTCTGAATTTTTTTCCCCTCGGGAGAGTTAATTCAAGATAAGCAAAACAACGAAGTAATGCGCGAATAAAGTCTGTCAGAATTAAACTCGTTCAGAATTTCAGTCAGTTAATTTCGTCATGAATCATTTTTTTTCACTTTGGGTATTTTTGTCATATTTTACAGAATTCGTTGTCATGATTTTGGTTTATCACTAAACATCTTTTGTACTGTTTTATAAAAGTCTTATTAACGTGTTAGCTTTTCGCTTACAATATTTTGTCCTATTCTACAAAAATCGTATCAAAACTTTGGATTTAATTTAAAATATGTTGTACTGTTTAGAAAAATCCTTAATTTTTTCTTCATTTGAAATATATTGTACTATTTAGAAAAATACTTATTTCTTTAAATTCAAAATATTTTGTCCAATTTTACAAAAATCGTTTCAAAATTTTGGAAAAGTCGTAGTCATCCTTTTTGTTTTTAACACAGAATAGTGTGTTAATTTACTTACAAATAGTTTGTCTTATTATACAAAATTCTCGATGTATTTCTTAGTTCTTCTGCAGGTATACAAAATTGATATCATGTTATTTTATAAGCTTTCCACCGTTACCCATTGTTTCATGATACAAAAGGATAATATCCATTGACATTCATTTCAGCATTGAAGAAATCTCTAAATTAAATAAGTTACGTTTTCTTCCATTGGCAGTCTTCCTTTTCCAATATTCATCACATCCTATTTTCTTTCTGTCCTTCACCTTGTTGCGTCATTATCCAAAGGGGTATATATGACTGACAGGAGCAGCATCAATTAATCCCTTTGTTTCCCACCATTTCCATCTCTGGTTCCGCCGGAATTCCAATTCTTTGCTCGTCCTTTGACATCAAAACGAGAGAGACATCACTAAAACATTTCCGGGGCTTCGAGTGTCGTCCTCCAGTAGTTTTTGGTTTGTCCTTTTACCTTTGTGAAGATTGTGAATTTCCTAAAATGATTCGTGTTTCAATAATCGTTCCAGTCTATCTGGATGACTCTTTTCGTATTGTGACGAGTTATTTCAGAACTGTTTCTCACTTACTCAACATTATGACGGGAGAAAAGCACGCCTGCTGGCAGATTATAAAAACAAGACTTTCATAGATGAAGAAATATGGACCAGTAACTTAGAAGTTACCCGACGATCTGTACAGTTTCAATTCATCCTGGGTGACTGTGGCTTAGTTTAGCATTTATTAGACATTTTGTGTTGCTCCTGAGGTCTCTCAACAATTTTGGCATGTCACTGCTGCCAGTGTGTTATTGCCTTGGTTTTTATAAAAGGATGTCAAATCTTATTTTGTTTGGTCTCTCTCTCTCTCTCTCTCTCTCTCTCTCTCTCTCTCTCTCTCTCGTAGTAGCCATCTTGCTTGGTGAGACGTTCCCGCGCGAAGTCAGATTAATCAACAGATATCACAAGTTTAACATACGTCTAGAATTTGAGAAATATCTAGAAGTGTTCGTGAACTATCGGTGATAAGATTAGTGTGAAAATAGTAGGATAAAGCATCTTCTAAGTTAGTTTATCAAGTGAAATACTGTAAATCAGAACAAGATGGCAGTAAGTTCCAACTGCGGAAAAAATGGCGAAATTTAGCTTACTTGGGCAGATTCACAATACGATGAGGTAGCAGGAAGGGAACTGGCATTTCTCATCTATGAGATCAGCAACAGTCCTAACGAAAAAGATACAAAAGCATTCATAGATATATTAGAAGGATATAATCCTTCAAACTGGAACAAATCAACTGAAAACATCTTGAAAATAATTGAAGAAGTTCCAAATAAAATCCAAGTGGTCAAGAGACTCATAAAGAAAATATACATAAACCAACATATTCCGACAAAGAAAATGAATAAGGTGAACCTTGTGAATATCCTAATTGATGCATTAGGAAAAAAGAATGCCAAAAGCATGCAAACTGTGTAAGGTGTGGTATAGCATAGTTAATCCACAAAACCTAATCAGAAAATGTGCTGCTTGCAACATTCCGACCCATCCACAGTGTGCTGAGGTAATGCAAGATATGAGAAAAGATACAAGAATATTTTGCTCAACATGTCTATCATGGATAGACAATGTTATTAAATCAAGATTGAATGTACAAATCGTTGAGGATGAAGAAGAAGAGGAAGTGGAAGAAAAAGAAGAGGAGGAAAACGGAAGAGAAGTAAACAAAACTGAAATGACAGAAAAAAATAAGGAAAACAAAGAACAAGATAAAAGTATGGATGCAGAGATACTCATTGATACTACATATAAGGCAATAAAGCAGCATACCTACGAAGAAATAAATTACGATATGACAACACAAAAGAAAATCCCAAAGAGGCTCTACCCAGATCTACACAATGACGGGAAAGAGGAAAAAATAGACAAAAAAGACAAAGTCTGCAACCTTTTGAAAAGCGGGAATTGCAGATTTGGAGAAAGATGTTACTACAAACATCCTAAGGTATGTCACAACTATGAAATATATGGTAAATGTGCATACCTAGATGGCTATGGGGAGAGATTGCAGAGATCTGCATCCAAAAATATGCAAAAACCTAAAAGAAGGAAAAGGATGTAAGTTCGACAAAAAATGTAAATATATGCACCCTGTAGCCATGAATCATAATCAAATAAATAACCAATCAAGTAATAAAATCCAAAATAAGAAAGAAACAAATAAAGAGAGAAATAAAGAATATCAGGTAAAAGAAAAAAGCAAGCCACCAACGAGATATGCAGAGGTGTCAGCAAAAAATTTCAAAGCATCAGCTCCAAAATTCTACTCAAGAGATAATAACTGTGTTTATTATGTAAGAGGAAATTGCAGATTCAGACACAAAATGAATAATTATGATGAAGGAAAATCAAATATTATGGAAAAGTTGGATTTTTTAATATCAGAATTTCTGGAAATAAAAAAAGAACAACATACCAGAACAGGAAAGAGACATGGGAAAATTCTTATTATTACCAATATTAAATGAAGAAGAAAACACGCAAACCATCATAGTGATGAATGCGCAGGGTTTAGTTACGAGTAACTCAAAAAGAAAAATAGAGTACTTAGAAGAACTAACCCAAATTGAAAAGAAAATAGATAATGAATATAAGTGAAACCTGGTATTCCCAAGAGACTGGGAATGATGATCAAATAAAAGGGTTCCAAACTTACAGATCAGATAGAAAAAATAGGAATCAAGGGGGAACCGCAATATATGGGGAAGACAAAAAACAAGGAAAAATATATGAGAAATATAATAATTCAGAATGTGAGCTAATAGCGGTAGAATTTGAATCTGAAAAATTAATGAACATAGTAATATATAGACCTCCTAATACTAATGAGTTTGACTTAATAATAGAAAAATGGATGATATATGTAGAAATCACAAGGACTGGATTATTCTCCTATCTGGAGACTTCAACTTTCCTTTCGTAGACTGGAAAGAACGAATAGGAGATTGTGGTTGTACTTATACATATAAAAAAGAGAGTAATAGTAGTGCAGAAGATAAGAGGCCATTCGAAAAGCTATTAGATATGCTACTAGAATACAACATTCAACAAATAAACCACCAGCCAACAAGAAAGGGAAATACTTCAGACCTAGTATTTGTGAACGAGATGAATTATGTTAAAGAAATAATAGTTTATAATGCGAGTATTTCAGACCATAATGTCACAGAATTAACAGTCCATTCCAAAGCAAGTGAAAACAGAGATAAGCATAAATGAAAAAAGTGGGAAGGATATGGAAAATACAAAACTTCTACAGTAAAAATATAAAATGGTCAGAAATAAATGAGGAATTAAACAAAGATTGGGATAACATTTTTTTAAGTGATGACATAAGGGTAAATACGGCGATATTATATAAAATATTAGAGAAAATAGTGCATAAATATATACCGAAGAAGAAAAGTAAACATCAGTCATGCAGACCAAGAGACAGAAGGATCTTGTTCCAAAAAATCAGAAAGTGGAAAAAAGGTCTTGCAAAGGAAAAACAAGTATGGAAAGTATAGAACTAAAAAGTAAGATAGAAAAATGCAGAACAAAAGATTATACCATCAAAAGAAAATGAAAAA
>NC_061090.1:38899351-38909351 GCF_015104395.2 Macrobrachium nipponense
TGATGATGATGATTCGATTGGAGAACCAATAAGCGAGAAGAGGAAGAATTTTTGGACAATCTTTTCGAAGGTTAAACAGAGATGCAAAAGAAGGTACTTGAAGAGTCGAGATTCTAGACGCGTAGGTAACTTTAAACTTTTTATTTGGTTGTCAAAAGAAGTTAATGATCCACTCGTATTATCTGTGGTGACGACCCGAGTCAAATGTAGATAAATGGAATCTAAGGAAACAAAAAAATAAATGAATAAATAAATAAATAAAAAATAAAAATAAAAAATAAAATAAATATAATAAAATAAATGTGATAGCGTATGCAGTTTAAGTTTTTAAAATCTAAATTTATTCCTGTTTGATAATAAAAGTTAAAAAAAATCATGAATTAATTCAACTGTGATTTATTTAACCCATCAAAAAATATAATTTAAGGAAACTATGATTTTATCTTTATCATTATCCTGATTTTCATTAATGTTCAGCCTGTCACTTACTCTTTCTCCTTCACCCTAATATCGTCTATTAAATCCCCCTTCTATTCATTTTCTATATTGCTAACATGTTCGGTTTTACCACATTTATTAATCTGGATATACACTATGAATAAAGTAGGACCCATTTAACTTCTTCCCTTAACTTCCTGGAATGGCTTTGAGGTCCCCTTCCTGGAATGGGAATTCGGGAATATTCTTTTTTTTTTCTTTTTCAAACTTTTAATATGGTTACACAATATCCTGATAGTGAATGCGATACCGCCCCCCCCCAACCCCCCACCCCTTAGGCTTATGAACTGAATATCGTAATGATATTAAAACTTCGTGAATAATAAACCAAATCTTATTTATACCTGCGTTGTTATCCAGCTGAAGGGGACGAGAGAGAGAGAGAGAGAGAGAGAGAGAGAGAGAGAGAGAGAGAGAGAGAGAGAGAGAGAAGAGAATGGGTTTTCTCATATATCTCCGTTGACTTGTTTTCTTTTTTCTTTATCTTTAATTCCCAAAACTTGCGAAGATTTTTAGATTAAGGGAGATGAAATATGAACCTGAATACTAGGATGCCTTTCCTTAGTGCTTCCTTCATATATATATATATATATATATATATATATATATATATATATATATATATATATATATATATATATATATATATATATATAGATATATATATATATATATTATATATATATATACACCTTCCTCCTAGAAAAAAAATTCATACAATCTATCGGTTTTCTGACCGAACGCATCCTCGTCGGTCCACATTTCATTTCACCTGACTCGCTTTTGCGATGTTTTGAGAATCGTAATGAAAAATTCCCCTCTTTTTAGAGAGAATCTACGATGGAAAACAATTTTTTTTTCAAAGAGAAAGAATTCATGGTTATTTCACTTGGGTACCAAATAAATTCGTTAATCAAATTCTAACTCTCTCTCTCTCTCTCTCTCTCTCTCTCTCTCTCTCTCTCTCTCTCTCTCTCGTCTTTGATTAATGAAAACATTGTTTGAATACTATATTTTTTTTTCTTTTAGCGCCTTATCCCATTAAACCAATTTTATTCTCTCTCTCTCTCTCTCTCTCTCTCTCTCTCTCTCTCTCTCTCTCTCGTGTTTCACTAATGAAAGCACTATTTGAAATTATATTTTAGTTTTACAAGTGTTATTCCAATTCTTACACAACTTATTGCGTTAGCGAAAGTCTCTCTCCCTAATTCTCTCTCTCTCTCTCTCTCTCTCTCTCTCTCTCTCTCTCTCTCTCTCGTCTCTCTCTCTCCTTACAAAACTCATACTTTTTCGTCTTACGAATTTCGTTATTATTACAATTTCTCTCCTTTGTTATAAACTATGTTTGGTTTGCATGCACTCAATATATATGGAAAGAACGACTGTCTATTTAGACAGGCAAATATCAGGTAGATATTCAAATGAATCGAACATAATTATTCCTGTGACAAATTCGTATAGATGATCAAATTGAATAGCAAATGAGATTTTATTAGAGTGATGAGGGAAATACAAAAAAAATTAATCATATTTTATCTATTCAATGATTGGCTAATTAAGATTTAGTGGCCTTCGAAACACACACACACACACACACACACACACACAGAGAGAGAGAGAGAGAGAGAGAGAGAGAGAGAGAGAGAGAGAGAGAGAGAGAGAGAGAATAAAGACTAATATATGGAAGAGACATAGATGAAGATACAAAAACAGATTGATGGGTTGAGAGAGGAGAGAGAGAGAGAGAAGAGAGAGAGAGAGAGAGAGAGAGAGGAATTACGAGCTGATATATGGTAGTGTAATTAGCAGCTGTGACACGGTTTTGGTATTACTCGCCCATTCATTGTCATGAGTTGCTAATTGGCACATCTATCAATTGCGGGAATAGTATAGGTGGAGTTTGGATAACAGTTGTATATCCTCCGCTCCAATTAAAGTATTTAAATGTCAATCAAAACAGCTGGTTGCAACTTCCACTTTACTTTCCTGACATTAAGAGACAACAGTAAAATTGCAACATAATTATATGCCAATTAGAAACCTCAGGGTTAATTGAAGGGTAAAGACCAAAACGGTGTTAACAGTAGCTAATTAAACTACCATATATTGTGTTCGTGATTCCTCTCTCTCTCTCTCTAACCCATCAATCTGTTTTCTGTATCTTCTCTAATCCTCTTCATATATTAGTCTTTATTTCTCTCTCTCTCTCTCTCTCTCTCTCTCTCTCTCTCTCTCTCTCCTCTCTCTGTGTGTGTATGTGTGTGTGTTCGAAGTGCCACTAAATCGTAATTAGCCAATATACATAAAATTTTATATGCTATATATATATATATACAATTATATATATATATATATATATATATATATAGATATATATATTAGTACATATATCAGTGTTCTCATACTGTGGGAGGTGCTATATATAAATCCCTTTTCAATGTGAGTATATATATAATTATATATATATTATATTTATAGATATATATATATAATATATATTATATATATATATATAAAATATCTATATATATATATATAGATTATATATATATATATATATTGTATATTATATATAGATGGATATATATATATATATGTATATACTATATATATATATATATATCTATATATATATATATATATATATATATATCTATATATATATATATTATATATTAGTAAATTATATATCTCGTATATATATTATATATTATATATATAATTATATATATATATAGTATATATATACATATTACTTTAATATAATATAGATATATATATATATAATATATAATATATATACTATATATATTATATATTATATATATATATACATGTATTATATATATATAGTGTGTGTTATGTATTATGTATGCAGATATCATAAAATTAAGCTTATCAACAGGAATATTCATAAGTTTTTATGAAATTCTATACAAATATATACTCCTCGTTAGAAATGATATCGTATTAAGGACTGTTCATGGGTACTACCAATCATAATTATCAACAGTCCTGGACTTAGATTGCCCGTACGTCGTTGCAGCGTTATGTTGCAGGGTCATTTCAACGTTACGTGTAACAAAGTAGCAAGTGAGGAAATAAAACAACACAACACATACAAATTACCGGGAATTTCAGTGGGGACTTCGTACGCGCCAAATATAGGCATTATGGTCATGAGCATAATTATTATTATATTATTATTATTATTATTATTAATATTATTATTATTATTATAATTTATTTATTTTTTTTTTTTGCTCTATCACAGGCCTCCCCAATTTCGACTGGGTAGGTAGTTATAGTGTTGGGTTCCGGGTTGCATCCTGCATCCTTAGGGAGTCCATCACTTTTCTTAATTATTGTGCGCCGTTTCTAGGATCACACTCTTCTGCGTGAAGTCCGGAGCAACTTCAGCGTCTAGTTTTCTTGATCTTTTTCAGGGTCTAGGAGTGCCTAGTGCCTTCTATGATATGGGTCGATTTCACTGGCATATCCCATATCTTTCTTATATTTCTATTCTCAGAGCTTGATACTGATCCAATTTTTTTCCCTCTCTTTCTATTCAACTCTGGTCTGTCCCATGGTATTGCGACATCAATGAGTGATACTTTCTTCTTAACTTTGTCAATCAAAAACGTCGACGTCGGATCTCATTCGCAAGGTATCACCCTATCTGTTTCTGCTACCATAGTCCCAGAGGATCTTTGCTGATCGTTTTCGATTACTCCCTCAGGTGGTTGCTCGTACCACTTATTTACTGCAAGCGTAGCTGATGTTTCTTGCACAGAGCTCCAGTGAAGTGGATTTTGCCACTGATCATGCTCTTTTTGTACTGGTTCTGTGCAAGTGCCGGGCATTCGCTCTGCTAGTGTTTTATGGTTTCATTTTTCTTATTGCACTTCTTACATATGGGAGAGATTTTATTTCCGTGTATCGTTCTTTGAAATATCTGGTCTTAGGCCTGATCTTGTGCCGCTGTTATCATTCCTTCAGTTTCCTTCTTGAGTGCTCCTATCTGAGCCATTGCCATGTGTCATCGCGGGCTAGGTCTTTAGTCTGACTCATGCATTGTTCCGATGCATTGTTGTTGTGCCATCCTCTGTTCTGTTTGTCATTCTCCTGTCTGTATAATATTTGTGTCTTTCGTCTTAATTTTATTAGTCCTTCTTCCAATGCACTCTTAGCCACTCGTCTCACTGGTTTTCAGATATTGCCCAGTGCTCTTTTCTCGATGTTGGGACAGTCCTATATACTTAGTAGTCTAGTCCTCTCCCTCCTCCTTTCGTTTATGTATAGGCTAGTGATGCATTGCACCTTCTTAACTACACAAAAAAAGAGGCTTTGTGATGTTTCAACGCTAAAATGAGATTCCATAAGACAAGGGATTAACATGCCAACCTAATTTCTGGTGAAGTAAACGCCATTTCAATTATTACCCATAACCATTACTTAGAAGAAGAAGAGATATAAAAGTAAAAATTAAAATTCAGATCGCATTACTTACAATTTGCCACTCAATGATAAAGTATTCGACGACAAAAAAAGCCATTTATACTGGCTGGAGTTAAATCATTTACGAGAATGAAGTTGAAAGTGTTTTTTTTCTGTGATCCTATTTAATCCCTCTAAAGAGATGCTGCTTGGAGGATAGCTTGTTCAGCGTAGGTGCTTTTCCATTGTCAATGAAGTTCAAAGTGAATTGCTCTTCAACTTTCGAAAACGATTTCACTTCCAGTTCAGACAACTTGATGGCTGATGGAATAAAGGAGAGACATTCAGGAAATTACATTGGCTTGGTCTCGTTATAGTTTTCTGAAAAGACAAACACTATTTGCCGGATTTGTCTGTCCGGCCGCACTTTTTTTGCATGCTGTTTTTCTGTCCGCCCTTAAATTCTTAAACCTGTTGAGGCGTAGAGGCGCTAGGCAATTTGGTATATTGATGGATGATTGGAGGTGGATGATCAACACACAATTTGCCAGCACCCCTAGTGTCGGTAGTTTTAAGATCTGACGGGCGGAAAGGAATGTATTATTTTAAAAAATCTATGAATATTATATTATCTAACTTTTCACGCTGTTGACCTCTCTCTCTCTCCTCTCTCTGTCTCTCTCTCTCGTCTCTCTTCTGTCTCTCTCTCTTTGAAAAAATTGGGTGGGAAAAGAATCGTATTTAATTTAAAAATCTACGAATATTCTAATGATATACTTCGAAACGTTGTGGAATATCTCTCCTCAAGTCACCTGTCACACGTACAATATAGGTCACATACCAATTATAGTGAATACGATTAAATAAACAAACGCCATTACGTTCAATGAGTATTTATACGCTTGTCTATTACCATTAATAAACGGTCTATGCACAGCAATACCGCCGTAATAAGGATCTATGAAAGTACGGCTATAATTCTTAATGTCAATCAATAACAAAAATGTCAATAGTCACAATTAACACAAAGATTTATTGGAATGGATTGGATCAACAGATAATCCCTCTCTCTCTCTCTCTCTCTCTCTCTCTCTCTCTCTCTCGTCTCTCTCTCTCTCTATCTCTCTCTTCTTATTTACTGTTCTTCCCAGTAGCTCTCTCAAGCGCTATGAAAAATTCCTAATAACTCGGAGAGTATTCTCTCTCTCTCTGCTCTCTCTCTCTCTCTCTCCTCTCTCTCTCTCTTCCCTTCTCTCTTCTTCCCATTAGCTATCCCAAAGTCGTATGAAAATAATGTATCAATTCTGGATCTCTCTCTCTCTCTCTTCTCCTCTCTGCTCTATCTCTCTCTCTCTCTCTCCTCTGAACCGAAACCAAACTTGCCTTTCGGAAAACGCTCCCCAAAACCGAACACGAACAAGCTCCTGATTCTCACTGAAGCCTCAAATCCCTTACATATTCCGTCGCTTGCTTCGCAACGTATATCCTAACTGCGTCCTGAAAACCTCATGCGAAATCGGGCATAACACTTACATGGATGCGAAAGAGAGAGAGAGAGAGAGAGAGAGGACCGGAGAGAGAGAGGAGCAGGAGAGAGATGAGAGAGAGAGCTTTCGGGCATCAAGGAAATTATATGGTTTCGTTCGTTAGCTCTGCCTTTTGCAGGCGTTTTCTCTCTTTAAGAGTATTTATCTATTGTGTCCATGGAAGGTAGTTTTCTGTCTGAACGTTTAAGTATGCACCCAAAGGCGTCCTCTGAGAATACATGGCGGAATATGACCTCTGCAATATATGCACAAGGATCATTAATGCAGAAACCCGATTTAAGAAAGTGCAGGGGACGAAAACGCAGTCGATCATATGCGTATAGTAACTATTAATACGCAAAATATTATTAAAATGCAAAATAATGAGGATATATTCATTGAGAGAAGCGTTTTATGTAACCTCTCTGTAATTCCCACAACAGTTGAGGTCATTTTCAGGAAATAATTCGCGTTTTGGTTAAAGAGAGGCTATTGGTCCCTGGGAAAAATTCTATATCTGTTTTCCATCAGCTGAGGATAACTTAAGGGTATTTTCTGAGTTGCAAGCCTTATGATGATTTTAAAAGCACTTAAAAGACCTTATGTCTACATCAGGATGGTAGTACTACTGCATTGAATATCTCATCTTAGTTCTCAAGCTGATTTCATGCCTTGACCAAACATTTTATTCTCAGAACCTCAAAAGCTCTTGATGCTCCTAGTTTCTTCTTGGTATATCTTAAATTTGCCTCCAGGCGTGCTGTTACCCACATTCCCAAGTAAACAAACTTCTCAAACTTGCTTGAGTTCCTGTCCTTGATCTGTCATATCCTCCATGTGCAAAACCCAATCATCCTCCCTTACTCAACAACCATATCTCGTCTTCTTTGTGCTGATGTCAGCCAAAATTCTGTGTCCTGTCGCCATCCTCATTACCATACTTACCAGCCAGCCAGTATCAGCAACCACAAAAAAAAATTCCAACGCAACACAGCAGCAAAGTCAGATCCATAAAAACTTCTCACCAATACTAGCCCCTCTGTTTTCATTTCCATCACTCTTCTCATTATATGGTCATAGATACATGTTAAACAGGTGGGTGACATACCACATCCCTGTCTTAGCCACTCCAAACTGGAACCATGTCACTTTGCTTGTCCCCATTCCGCCTGTACACAGACGGCACACGCTTGGTACCAGAGATAGATAAGATATAGATATAGCTAGAGGATATAGATATAGATATATAGATAGATATATATAGTTATATATATTATATATTATATATATACATACACACATAATATTATATATATATATATATATATATATATACTATATATTATATATATAATATATATTATATATATATAATATATTATATATAGATATTATATATATATATATATATATATATATATATATATATATATATATATATATATATTATGTTGTAATATATATAATATATATATATATAGATATATATATATATATATATATATAATATATATGCGTTGATCGTGTAGTGTTATATATATATATATATTATATATATAGATATATTATATATAATATATATATATATATCTATATAGATTATAATATATAGATAATATATATATATATATATATATGTATACTATATATAGATATATATTATATATTATTATATATATATATCGATATAATATATATTATATATATATATATATATATGTATGTATATATTTATAATATAATCATATATATATAATATATATCTATATATAATATATATATATATATAAATACATAATGATTTAGATATATATACTATATATATTACTATATATATATATATATATATATATATATATATATATATATATATATAAAACCCACCCTGATATGCTTAATCCACACTCCAGCGATTCGTTAATCGTGTGATTATGCTAATACACCAACTAACTACTAATCACGTCCGGCGACATTAGGGCAATCACAAACGGGATATATCACAAACGGGCATAATATCCACTATGCATTTCACGTGAATATCTATACTTATAGTTCTGTCGAATGACCAAGAGCTACTCCTAGTACTCTCTTGCAAATGAAGCAGAGTCAAATGGAATGAATGATTAATTATAGCTACGCCAACTTGCATGTAATTAGCTGGACACTCTGACCTTTTTTAAAATAAGTGATTGTCACAAGGGACAGCTGAGAGAGAATGTTTGGTAAATCCAGATTACGGTTCGGGGAGGAGGAAACTTGAACTGGATGCTTGACCTTTAGCTAATTAAATGAATTGTGTGCGGAATGCAATCAAATATAATGAATGAACTTGATAGTGGGGTTGACAATAGGGTTTTTTAGTTTTCTAAAAAGAAAACGATTTAATTGGCGTTGTCTGTTCGCCCAGGTCTTAAAACTACTGAGGCTAGTGGGTTGCAAATGATATTTTGTGAACGTATCAGAATTTTTCTTAAAACCAAAAACTTTTGCAGTCGAGTGAAAAGAAACGAGAAATAACAGAATTATATTTTTTGTGAAAGTCAATCAGATTTTTTCTTGAAGCCACAGCTTTGCAGTCGAGTGAAAAGAAATCAGAAATTGCCAAATTATATTTTGTTAAAAGTATTCAGAATTTACTTAAAACCAAAACTTTGCAGTTGAGGTGAAAAAGAAACGAGAAATGACCCGAATTATATTTTTTGAAAGTATTCAGAATGTTCTTTAAAACTTAAAAGCGTTGCACTCGAGTGAAAAGAAACACAAAACAGCCAAATTATTCTTCGACTAAAATGAGTACGTTTCTCAAAAGCTTTTGTCAAATGCTTCGTAGAAAGGTCTTATACCTGTATAAAAACGCATAGAAATATCCGTTCTTTTATTGCGTCTTAAAAACTCCGTCGATTCACCGTGAAAAGCGGAAAATAAGAACCGGTGGAAGTTCGGGGAGGGAAAAGATTTAGGCGCCCAGACCAAAATACCATTGAGGAACTAGAACTTTTGGAAAAACTCAATTAAGGAAATCCAATTAACCCTGTGGAATCGAACAAGGCGCGTTCCTATACGCCCCCTTTTGCTATTTACCAGTTTGCTATTCCAGTTCACGTTCACGTGAACGCGATAAGAGTATTTTTTGAGTGCAATTATTTATACATAAATAAGTACACAAAAAAATGCATCGAGTTTTCAAGTTACATCGTTATTAACGTCTAATCAAGGCCCACACAGGAAAACAGATCTGTCTTTCGGTGGTCTCTGGGGTTATTCTATGCTGTTGTTTTATGTGTGTTAAGAGCCGTCGTGGTCATGAATGAATAACCTAGGGGGCTTATGGTGGCCTCTGCCTATATCGTTTTTGCCCAGGACGCATGATTAGGGCAGCAAAAGCTCTTGAGCCTTTTTAAATATATAAAAAATACTTAGGTTAGAGACTGCAATTTGGAAGTCTGGATGTATTGATGGTGAGAGAGTAGGTGACAACATACCAATTTGACAGCCCTCTGGCCCCCTCAATGCGTATAAGAGCCGTGGGTTTCACGAAT
>NC_061090.1:38914351-38916851 GCF_015104395.2 Macrobrachium nipponense
TAATCCATCGTATATGAAAAATCTGCATTCTCTCTCTCTCTCTCTCATCCTCTCTCTCTCTTCTCTCTCTACTCTTATATATATATATATTATATATATATATATATATAATATATATATATATAATAATAATATATATATATATATATTATATATATAGATATATGTATATATATATATTATATATAATATATATATAATATATATATATATATATATATATATTATATATATTACATATATAATATATATATATATATATATATATACTATATAATATATATATATATATATATATATATATATATATATATATATATTATATAGATATAATATATATATATATATATATATATATATATGATTTACTTGAATATTTGGGAGGATGAATTGAACGTCATGATATTCCCTTAAATGTAGCAAAACCTCATTAGTCTCATAAGGTTATGTATCAAAGATGGGTAAATTTTGTTTTTAATGGGGAATTTTTGTACAAAAGTTTGGCATTTCTATGGGTAATCCTATCACCTTGTCCTTAGCAATATTAACAGAAATTTTTTGAGACAAACTCGTTACAGAATTTTTGCCCCAAAAAGTATATGGTTTATGTACGGGATGACATTTTCTGTATTTGGCCAGTCACGAAAATCTCGGAATCCTTAATAATCTCAATTAATTGGTCCCTGCTATAAAATTTCGGCTTCGAGGAAGAACGAAATTGTAATTGAATTTTCTGATGTAGATGTCATAGATATGATAGAAAGTTCACCTTATCAGTCTTCGAAAATCAAACTAACATTGCGGCTTTTGCTCCATTACTATACAATCACCATCAAAATGTTAAATTCTCTGTTTTTTTCTGGAAGTGCTAAGGGCTTTACTTGCTGTAGCCCGCAGTTTATACGCTGAGATTAAAAATATTTATGATGTTGCATTGAAACTTAAATACCCAGGGAATTTTGTACATGTGGCATGGTAAAGAGTAGGAAAAACTTTTTAATTTAAATAATGACAAACTGCGAATTTTAGTAAGCATAACTCTTAAATGCCTTATGATGAAAGGTTTTTAGATATTCCTAGATATTTTAAAGCTTCTTAAAACATAAAATGTTGTTTTTCAGTAATCTAATGTCAAGAGTTTAGTAATAAAAAAAAAAATCTCTAAGATCTTCCAGGCTGCATATATGAAATCCTTGACAAAAAGTGTGATAAAGTCTATTAGGACAGACCGGTAAGGTGGCTTTCACAACGTCTCAAACAGCACCATTATTCTTGAAGAATGGGCAAATATCGAATTGCATTATTCGTACAGATGAGATTGTAGATCATCCTATTAACTGCAGTCAAGCAAGCGGCCTTAATCACATGAATGACCACAGTTAAAAAGGAAATAGCATGAATCTTGTTTCATCAAGTCAAAAAAGGAAAATGTCTAAATTTAAGTCTTGTGTTTATGTAAACTTGATGCCTTCATAATGAAAACGTTGTAGTAAAATATAAGCACCAAATTAATATATTCAGTGTTACATGTTTTGAATTGTACAGATAATTTGTAAGCTTCTATTGGTAAATCTATGTTTTGGTTGTGACCTGTGTGCTATCCGATAAAGCCTGGATTATCTTTTTAACTTTTACCCTTTTGACAATTAAACCATTGGATTTTTGATTTGTTGTTTACCTGATACTTTCTCTACAATTGTATTTCATTCGTCTTTGACAAGGTTGAGTAAAGACGAAAGGGCTTGCGATTTCTGACTATCATTTCCTTTGTGGTATTCGCTTATTTAATGAAGTCACGTGGCATCTACTGTGATTTTAAGGATAGATATATATATATATAGATAATAATATAATATATCTAATATATATATATAATATATATAAGTTCATATTCACATTACGTATTCAGTATACAGTTATATCGAGCTACAAATGTCCTTCCTTAATATCTAATCGCTCTAGCTGGGAAGAACATTTTTCAAATATGTTTAACCGAAGGGGAATTTTTTCTCGATATAAATTGCCACGGCGACAGGAACGAACATCGGAATTTCAATTACAGGACTGGCAAGTGAAGCCTTAGCCCCATCCGGCCACCGCAAGGAGGATATGATTTTATGTCTCCTCCCGCCTCGAATTACCGGTCGAAAATTCAGGTATTGTAGTTTAGAGACCCGGCATCAACCACCCGTTTCTCGGTAGCTTTGTGTTGTGCTTGTGCCCGCACGTAGCCATTATATGTCATATCACATTACCCAGATTCCATAAACATATTTTCTGTATTTAACAAATATCCTTTAATATTAGTTCTCTACCTCAGAATTAATATATTTTCATATATGTTTAACCGAAGGGGAATTTTTTCTCGATTAATAGAATTGCCTGCCGACGGGCACGAACCATCGACAATCTTTCAATTCCAGGATGGGTGAATCCTTAGCCCTCCTCGCCACGCAACGACGGATATAAGTTTATGCCGCCTGCGCCTTAAATACCTGTC
>NC_061090.1:38919351-38929018 GCF_015104395.2 Macrobrachium nipponense
CCTTTGTATTTCTTTACAAATATCACCCTATTGAATTCAATAAAAATGCCGGGGCCTTTTATATGTTTCATATTTTTTCTTAAATTAATTATAATTTTTATAGCTAAGTTTCCAAGAGTAGAAAAATACGATTCTGTACGAAGTAGTTAACACACACACACACACACACAATTGTTTGCGTTGAGGTTACATAATCTTTTCTATTACAATATCATAACAGGCTATTCATGACTCAGAGTTCAAAATAATTTCTAGGGGGGTAAACTTTACACAGTATACACACACACACACATACACACGATTTCACACAGCTCCTCTTAATAAAACTGTCCTAAATTATAATTCAAAAAGATAGTTTGTTACGGTCTCAAAACATATTTTTTAAAAATGATCACCTGCTTTCCTTTCATACCTGTCGTTTAGAGACGGGATGAGGCAAATTGGGAATCTTTCCTACAAGTCCATTCATCACTTGAATGATTATCCTGTTGGATATAACATCAGCTAGAGAGAGAAAACCTTTCTTCTTCGTCTTCCTCTTCTCCTTCTTCTTTTTCTTCTTAGGTTCCTTTAAAGCCATCTGGACAGGGAGAGGGAATTCGAAATGACTCGCTCACTCAGCCTGAATAGTTGCTTTTCATCACTCGCTTCTAAAGGAACATTTTCTTCTTTTTGTAATTATTTTAATTTATGGAGTGTTACTTGTTAAAAGAAGTTCTTTAAAGAAGGATTTAGTGTTTATTGGCCTGAAGGGAAGATCTTTACAGAATATAACGATAATTACGAGTTTTGACTTTTTACTCAATTATTTTTACTTTTGGTATTGTAAAATAGTTTTTTTGTTGTTTCGACAAGTAATTTATCATTTGCGTTTTATTGTAATGGAATTTTTCGACAAAAATAAAAAAAAAAATTAGTTCTATTTTTTTAATAGTTATTTTTTCGACAAGTATTCTCATTGCATTTTTTTAAACAGAAATTTTTCGACACCAAATAATATTTCCCATTTATTTTTTGTTTCCAAATAGACTTTCTGACAAATATTCCTCATTTACTTTTCGTTATTAAATTAGACTTTATCGACAAATTATTTTTTCATTTACTTTTTGTTGTAAATAGACTTTTTTCCGCAAATATTTTTCATGTTACTTTTTTGTTGTAATTGAGACTTTTTCGACAAATATTTCACATGTACTTTTCGTTGCAATTAGACTTTTTCGACAAATATTTTTCATTACTTGTTGTTGTAATTAGATTTTTTCGATATTATACCTTCGTTTTAATACCGAAATCAGTTTCAAATCCAAAAAAAACAATCCTTATGTTTCTTTAATAGTTCTGATATTTTAGCCAAAATATAATGAACTCCATACTTTGAATCTAAAACATTTAAAACCATGTGGTTCGAACCTTCATTTTATCACCACCCCGCTCCAAAGACTTGGTCTTTCCTTTCCAGCCCCCTTTGCATCTCATGAGCAAACTAATCCCAGATCTGGAGGAAAAAATAATAAAAAAAGGAAAAACATTGAAACTTAAAAATACAAAATAAAGGAAATAGCAAGAATATAATTTAGGGAATGTTTTTAAAAATTTTAAAAGGCTCTTAGGAGAAATTGTAATCATAACATAATTTCAATAGAGGATACAAAACTCTTCATACTAACGAAAGAGAAGAGAGAGAGAGAGAGAGAGAGAGAAGAAGAGAGAGAAAGAGGAAAAGGATGAGAGGAGAGAGAGAGAGAGAGAGAGAGAATGGAGGGTCCGGGTTTGTTGACGTAGGAGAGAGAGAGAGAGAGGCGAGAGAGAGAGAGAGAGAGAGAGAGACATTAGCGCAATATGGGGAAAGGGATTCATCATTTTCATGTTGTAGTGACAAGGTGGGTCATTGCAATCAAGCTGTAGTCCCCTTTCCTTTACGTCTTTTTGTGGCCGGCGGAAATGTTCATCGCCTCTGTCGACATCCGTAGAGGGAGATTTCCCCTGTGGAGGAGATGATTTTGGTTCCTGTTTCACATCCTAGAGGGTCTATTAATTTAGGGTTCTCATTGTAACTCTGAAAATGCTCAGTAATACTGAGAAGGTCTATATCAAAAAAAATTTTTTTTTTTTTTTTCCATTCCTTATTCGTTTATTTTTCACGTACTCGGGGGAGTAAAGCCTACAAACTACTTTGTTGTTGTTAAGGGTGGATAGGAAAGGTCTCTGAATGAGCCTAAAACGGTCTATGAAGTAGTTTTAGAATTGAGTTATAGTACAAGATCTTTAGGATAGGGTATTTATGATTATTTATTGTAATGAAATGTTAAAAGAAAAAATTATATTCTGTTAAACGTACAGAAAAAATATTTCTGAGAAAGGTAGCATATTCATTTTTATAGTTCTTCTGGTGAAACCAGGCCTCTATTTGACTGTAGATTTTAGCACGTTTTATTTGCGTTTAAAAATAAGGAATATATGTTTTCAACATATGCGTATATAGGAGGAAAAATCTTGCATGCGTCCCGAGTAAGCTAGAGATCGGATCAACCCTATCCAATGCTGATTGAAATATAGTAACACTTTAAAACTCGGCGAATGCTATTGTGTATCATATTACAAAAACTTAGTAAATTGTTTATAAAGATTCTATGTCAGTATTATAAGTTATTTCATTAATCGTTTATTTTATGTGCTGATGAAATACAGAAACTTTACCAGTCCCAATCTAATGTGTATGATATCTCAAATATACAAGTAAAACATACTATCTATGACTATTGTAATTGGATACTCTAAAAGTCCTCAAAAAATAGCTCGAGGTATATTTCATTTTTTTTCTCAAATTACATTGAATAATGACATTGAATAAGTTTTCTCAAAATAAATTGAATAATTTAAGTTTAAAGTAAGAACGCATAAAAAAGGTTTAATATTTCATGATATTATATTCTGGGATCAAGGTTTCTTTTGGAATATTGTCAGATATCAAATAAAAGTGAGAATCTGCCGTGAAGTATGTTCATAAATGTGTAGTATCAAAAACTATAATATCTGACCAATTTAATATTCATATCGAGAATTACCACTCCTCGTACTGAATTTACCTTTCTCTTGTTTCAAATTTTATTTTGTTTTTTGATGTTATTAAGTCAAATATAGTGCTTGCAGTGCTCATTACAGCTTCCAAGAAGATAGCATTATTATATTATATGATGAATAAGACTTGAGCGAATACATATCTAATGAGAGAACTGGGAAATATGACTTTCAAAATTGACTTAATCTGTCACATTCATTGCTTGTACAGTATAAAAATAGTCTTAGAAAAAGCAAAGGCTAAGTGAAACATAATGCCAATTATGGTAGGAAATTCTGGTTCAAATCTTTTCACCTCGACCTGGGACCTGCCTAGAATTAATATAACGTTCACCTTAACCTTAAGAATTAATTTGACCTAAACTTAGGCCTCCTAGATGTTTTTAACGTTGAACTTTAACTTTAAGAATAAATTTGACTCAACATTGACCTCCTAGATTTACGTCCAACATTAACCTTTTACTTTAAGACGGAATTTAAACCTCGACCTTTGAACCTCTTTAAATTAACGATCATTAACCTTAGGACCTTTAAAAAATGAATTGCATCTCGAGTATTGACCCCTTGATTAATTTACATTGACCTTTTTAAACTTTAAGAAAATAATTTGACTTTTGACCTTTGACATATTTAATAATGAATTTAACCTTGACCTTTGACCTCTTAGAATCAATATAACATTGACCTTTAAGAATGAATTCGACGTTGAATATAAATTCAC
Source organism: Macrobrachium nipponense (assembly GCF_015104395.2). Taxonomy (NCBI): domain Eukaryota; kingdom Metazoa; phylum Arthropoda; class Malacostraca; order Decapoda; family Palaemonidae; genus Macrobrachium; species Macrobrachium nipponense. The sequence continues at coordinate 38,923,151 of NC_061090.1, forward strand.
CACATCAAATGTTGAATCCCAATCCCACACATAGAGGATACATATGAAAAGCATATGATCCCCGTATATGTGTAAAATATGTATAGTATTAAAAGACGTGAGATGGCGGAACAATAATGTTCCATGGCAGGCAGACAGATACACCAATTCATCATGACGAAAAAAATATTCAAAACAAGTTAAACAATGGAGGCAAAATTGCGGCACTCAGTGAACCCTGAATTACACACGAAGGATCGTATTATGCACGAAAGATCGAGAACAATTGACGACGAGACAGACTTAAAGCGTATTACTCTAAGGTATAAAATGACATAATAGGCAGATGACAGAGCAATACATCGACAGTTTCTGATGATTTTATTTTTTTCGTCACGCACATTATTGAGTGCAGTATCTTCAGAGTACCCCGGTCGCCCCAGCAAGAACACATGAATAAAACACACACACGATTAACTTACTCTCGATTGATCTTGTTGAGTGTACACGGCATGTTTTTTAGAATTATGAAAAATCGGGCCACGTGAGGAAAGTAGGGGAGGAGATATTAAATCAGTTGTCACAGTATGAGGTTGGGCAGTGGGTATGGGCACTAGCGGATCCTGGGGCGGGAGAGTGCAACCTGGGCACGTCGCCCCCAATGTGAGAAATAATGACAGAATAATGAGATATAAACAAATGAGGTTAATGTAAGATGAAGATATTAAGAATGGGGAGAGAAATAAAGATCCTCCAATATAGAAATAAATAATAAAATGTGTGATGATAAAAATAATAATAACAAAAATATTTGACAATAATCTTAAAGATAACAATAATGGATGTCGGATATTTTCAGATATACATACAATACATACATGCACACACCACACACCACACACACACACACACACACACACACATATTATAGAGAATATATATATATATATATATATATAGATATATATATATTATATATATAATGTGTGTGTGTGTGTGTGTGTGTGGTGTGTGGTGTGTGTGTTGTATGTATGTATGTATGAATAATATGAAAATTGGTGTCCCCTATGAATTTTTCTAGAATCCGCCTGGGGGGTTGCGGAGGGGGGTTGTGTGCTCGGTCTTAGCCAGCTAGCCCCTGTGGAGAAATTATGTGTAAGACACAGCTTCATAATTTGCAAACGAAGCCAATGTACACACATAAACACATACACACACAAACACACACACACACACACACACACACACAAACACGCGTCCCCTAAAAAAAAAAAATTAGCTGACAAAGATGATAAGGTAGAAGTACTATATAGCAAATCTAATAATAAAAAGAGAGAGAAAAATAAGGTAAATTAGGTGAAAATTACTGAAAAAAAATTAATGAGCGAAGATGGATAGGTCAGAGGACGTTTGAATACTATATTGGATACAGTTATATTGAAAAAAATTATTTAAAAAATTAGGTTTTAAAAAATCATTTCAAAATAGGATACCATCTTTACTGATCCCACCTCTCTCTCTCTCTTACAAATTCATATACAGTTCAGGATGTGATTTTAACTCTCCCTTACTCTCACACAAACATACGCACAACTTCTTGCTCATGCGCATGAGCGCGAAGGAAAATAAGTTTATTGTGACGAGCATTTTTGAACTAGAAGATAATCAGTGAAATAAATCGCATCAAAGGATTATTAATACAAAAAACTAAAATAAAAGTCAAGAAAGTAGTGGGTAACATTTTTCCCAATTAGCAAAAAAAGGGAAAAAAAGGAAAAAACAAGAAAAAAAATTATAAATAAAAGCAAAAGTTGCTTTGGAAATCGAGAACTTGGGTCGTTGGAAAGCACAACTTCCAGGTAACTTCAGGAAGGAAACTTTTATTATCTCGTATGAAAAAAAAGAAGTAGAAAGAAAATAAGAAAAAGAACCAGAGACACTGACACCAACATTGGCCCCGAGTCTCACTTGGGCAGAGGACAAATGGAAAATGGATGAAGGCTTAAAGATTGAGGCATGAAACTGCTCGTGTTGACTCGCTTCGTCTTCTGCATTGATTTTCTTTTGGGGGGAGGGTGGGGGTTCTTTTTTGCCATTTGTCTTTTCTTAATTCTCTCCCTGATTACTCCCTTTTCCTCACTTATTGAATTCTCCTCTTGTATTCTTCCTCTCCCCTTTTCGTCCTTTAAAACTTTTCTTCTCTGTTCCATTCTCTATCCAGTTCTGCTTCACCTGTTTCACACTCCATAAACCTTAATGTTGGGTCAGTAGCCATTTATTCACTCACCTTCATTAAATGGCATGATCCCTTTAAAATAACCATTTAATCTCGATAATGACACAATTTTTCTAAACTTCCTAAACTAAAGGAATATACATCTTTATATTTTTTTAGAATTTTACCTAATAAAGCTTGATTTTTATTAGTCACCTAATCACTCGCCTATAATTAAGAGGCATAGGCCCTTGAAACCGGCTATTTAGTCTTCATAATTACATTATTTTTAAATCTCCTATGCCAAAACAAGTTAAAACTTTGTTCATGCTTTCTAAAATTTTACTTCATAAAGCTTGATTTTCATTAGAACCGTTTAATTACTCATCTTTAAACCGGCCATTTAATCTTCATAATTACATCAGTTTTAAACTCCCTAAACGGAAAAGGTTAAATCATTGTTTGTAATTCCGAAAATTTACTTAATAAACCTCGATTTTCATTAGAGCCATTTAATTATGCATCTCTATTTAAATGGAACGTGCCCTTTAAGCCGAAAATTTAACTTTCATAATTACACAAGTTTTTAAACTTCCTCAACCAAACAGGATAAATTTTATTTAAAAAAAAATGATTCATAAACCTCGATGTTCTTTAGAGCGATTTAATTAACGATCTTTAATCAAATGGCATGGGCCCTTCAAACTAGCCATTTAATCTTCGTTATTACGTCACTTATTAAAAATCCTAAACCTAGCGAGAATAAAACTTTTACGTTTTAACAGCAATATTCAGCATCAATAATCTCAGATTGAGGCTCCTGCCTGTCCCACCATAAAAATGAAATTTCAGAATATTTCAACTAAAGGTTATGATGAGAAACGGAATCTCGGATGAGACAGACTCGAGACAAAATGAAAATGAATTTTTATATCCCAGCCTCCCTGCAGATTACTTCCTCATCTTCTTTTGTCTTCTGTTCATCTTTCTCCAGTTTTTATGTGTGTGGGGGGAGAGGGGGCGTTGGGGGACGAGGGGCGAGGGTAGGGGGAGACAATGCAGAGCGAAAGGAGACAAAAGAATGACCCAAAACATTTAATCTTTATGACGACACTTGGGATTAATTACGAGGACATGGGGTTGAAGCTTGGCGCCAGAGGAAATCTATTTGCCTAAAGATAGACTCATCATGTTCCATTTGGAAGACAAAAGAACATCAGTTTCGCCAAGAATCTTTATGAGGTCACAAAACTGAATCTCAGTATTGTCTTCAGGAAATATTCCACCCCTCACAATTCACTTGGAACCCAATTTAAAGTTCCACTCTCTCCTTTGAGACTCGGTCGAGGGTTAGAAAATTCTCTCTCTCTCTCTCTCTCTCTCTCTCTCTCTCTCTCTCTCTCTCTCTCTCTCTGGTCATCCATTCCTATCCTAAGGCTTCAGTCATTAAGTTGGATGATAGCGGATAGTAAATAATGAAATGGACTGAAAGATGAACAGAATAATGATGAATGACACAGTACAATGCTTTCGTTTTAAAATTTACTGCTAAATAAGTAAAAAGCTTTTGAAAAATAGTTAAAGGGTAGTTGACAGCGGACAGAAATATGTAGACAACGAATTAGTGTCGTGGAAAATAAATACAGTGAAGGATATGGTCTACTAATAATAAATTTGAAATTCGATTAATTGTTATTATTATTATTATTATTAATTATTATTATTATTATTATTATTATTATTATTATTATTATCAACCAGATCACTAATTCACATTTCAGGATTTCTTAAAGACAAACCAGAGGAACTGTCCTATAAAAAAAAACGGGGGGGGGGGGGGGGGCGGGGTTATGTGAATATTGGAGCAAGAGAAAGTTCATGAATTTTGATATCAACGTCATTAGCTCTTGCCAGTAAGTACAGTACTTATACGCATTTTGTATCTTGATTTTTATGATCACCTTTTTTACTCATTTCATCATTTCATTCATATTTATCTTTTGGATTTTTGTTACGATCTCAGATCGCCGTGTCCTTTTTCAATTCAATATGTGTACAATGCCAAATAGTAAAACTTATTTATAGTCGGTTACTCATTCATGTGAATTACATTCTCTTCGTAATTAACCACTCGTGACCTCACAACAGCTAACTTTTTTTTTCCGCTTGCCTGTTTTCGAGAGTCGCAATTCGAACTATGTTCTCAATTAGCGTCCTGTTAATGGCGTCTCCGAGAAAAAAAAAAGTTTATGTCGTAAATCTTTATAACTTGATAAAGAAGATGAAGGAAGGAATGACGTCTGCAGAGGAATATCACTTAAATCTGTGAGGTATGTGTGTGTGTTCGTGTATGTGTGAATGTGTGTGTTTATATAAAGCTCAGCGAAATCAACCTCCCTGAGATGAAGACAGTATGGAAACGGTTATATCTTGATAATAAAACATGTAAAAAATGCTCCTAATTTTCTTCTGCGCATTCGAGTTTTCCGTACAACGTATAATTCTGTATAAAGCCATTAGTTACAACCGGAGGTCCGGAGGACCGGAAACGTTTCAGTTGCTTCCCAGATGCGGTAGGGTGAGGTCGTCTCTCAGGTTTCCGGAAGGCGCTGCCATATGCACGATCATATCTAACTTTAACCTTAAATGAAATAAAAACTACTGAACCTAGAGGGGTGCAATTTGATACGTTTGATGATTGGAGGGTGGATGATCAACATGCCACTTTGCAGCCCTGTAGCCTCGGTAGCTTTTAAAATCTCAGGGAGGACAGAAAGTGCGGGCGGGCAGACATAAAAGTTTTCCTTAAAAAATGGGAACAAATCAGGTGGATTCGATATCAGATAGGCATCAGAAGTTGAGTGAAGTTCGATACTATTTGACTTGGAAAGATTTTTGCAGGGTGTAAAAAGAGGATTGTTTGAACAGACTGCAATCTGTTGGAAGAATGATTACGTATGTTGGCTTTGTAATTGAACTCGTCCAATGGGCAAACGTTCTTTTAGGTTTAATGCTCTAATGTTCTTTTAGGCCTTATCCTCTAACGTTCTTTAAGGTTTAATCCTCTAACGCTATTTTAGGTTTAATCTTCTAATGCTCTTTTAGGATTTATCCTCTAACGTTCTTTTAATTTTTATCTAATTCTCTAACGTTCATTTAGGTCTTATCCGAGTAACGTTTAAGAATGTAATATAATAAATAAAGATTACCGATGTAATGCAATTGGATAAACTTATTCATGCAAACGTAACCAGATTTCTTGATAAATACAAATAAATGCAGCGAAAACAGATTATATAAGTTATTTCTTGTAAGACGCAAAAAACTGAGAAAACTCGAATTAAATAGAAATGAAATCAAAGTATTATTTTTTATAGTTTTAAAAGGAATCATTTTCGTTAGCTTTATCTTAAGAGATTGAGAGAGAGTCCGTAATAAATAATTTCTTTGAACATCTAAAATCTTGATAGCTTTGATCTTATAAAAGATTCCCCTGAACGTCTAAGGAGTTGATTAATTTTTTTAATATAAAAGAAGAAGAAAAAAAATTAATGAAGTTAAAAGTATTAGAAGAAAAAAAATTTATCAGAAACTAAAAAAAAAGTAGTTACTAATTCCTGAATGAAAGACGAGATGAAGAATTCATAAAAAAGGAATATAAAAGGAAAAAAATA
>NC_061090.1:38929518-38964518 GCF_015104395.2 Macrobrachium nipponense
ATTTTCCTTGTGATTATGTAACGTGTATATTACAGACGTCATAGAGAATACGCCAGAACGCCCCCCCCCCTCTCTCTCTCTCTCTCTCTCTCTGTCTCTCTCTGTCTCTCTCTCTTTGGGTAGTGTCAGTGACATCCTATTCGTACATGAAAAAACATTGTAATACTTAAAACTGCAAAACTATTTTGGAAACTATCATCTCTCTCCTCTCTCTCTCTCTCTCTCTCTCTCTCTCTCTCTCTCTCTCTGTTTGGGAAAAAAATATGTGGGTGACATCAATATCGTTATGTTGAAAGAAACTTGTAATACTTAAAACTGCAAAACTGTTATGGAAACCCTCCTTTTCTCTCTCTCCCTCTCTCTCTCTCTCTCTCTCTCTCTCTCTCTCTCTCTCTCTCACTCTCTCTCGTCTCGTGGTATGTGGTGACATCAATATCGTTTTGTGAAAGAACTAGTAATACTTAAAACTGCAAAACTGTTATGGAAACCCTCCTTCTCTCTCTCTCTCTCTCTCTCTCTCTCTCTCTCTCTCTCTCTCTCTCTCTCTCTCTCTCTTCTCTCTCTCTCTCCTCATTCTTGGAGACCGCCAATTAACTATGTAAATTCCCAAAATTTCATAACATCGTCCACCTGTGTCATCGTCTGATGTCCCCGCGACCAGTGCGTCGTCTCCGCCCTTACAGGAAACGAGTCGAATATTCAATCGGTCGTTTGCAAAATGAGGTTATCTAATTCGATCTTTTATTGAAAGTTGAAGAGCAGCGTCGAGGCGGGGAGCCTTTCTACGCGTCGCGAAAAAAAAAAACCGAATGAAGATGAAACAAGTCAGACCTTTGAGGGGAAGTTCATGCGTATTTTGTAGTTTTCTGTAAATGAAAATCATCCGCAATTTTTCCTGTCTGCATTTTTTCTGTAGGCACGTTTTCCTCTCCTGACTTTTCTGTCATAAATTTTCTGTCCGCACTTTTTCTTGTCTGAACTTTTTTTGTTTGGACTTTTTTCTGTCCGCACTTTTTGTGTCCGCACATTTTTTTTCTGTCCGCACTTTTCTTTTGTCCGCACTTCTTCTGCCTGCACTTTTTTTCCTATCAGCACTTTTTTTTGTCTGCACTTTTTCTGTCCGCATTTTTTCCTGCCCGCACTTTTTTCTGTCCGCTCTTTCTCTGTCCGCACTTTTATCTTTCCTCATTTTGTCCTGTTGGCACCTTTTTTTGTTTTTCTGTCCACCCTCAGATATTAAGAAATAAAAAATAATGAGGCTAGAGGGCTGCACATTGGTACGTTGATCATCCACCTTCCGATCATCAGACATACCAAATTGCAGCCTCCTAGCCTCAGGAGATTTTATCTTATACTCGTACATGGTTAAAGCCATAATCGTAACTAGCCAAGAGAAAATAAGAGGAAATAAGAGAAATTAAGAGGAAATAAGAGAAAATAGAAGAATGTAAGAGAAAATATCTACCATGTGTCAAAAGGAGAAAGTTGACACGCGCCTTAGAGGGCCCCCATGATGTCCAATCACACCCATACCACCCTCCCTGGCCCCCACAAAAAAAAAGCTTCCCATTGGTTTTAATTGAAAAAAAGGCTCTGAAAAATGGCACTTGAAATTCGGGAGTTATGAAAAATTCAGCCTCAACTTTCCCTCCAATTAAGAATCCGCTGAAAGTCGTCCTATTTGAAACAATAAATTCGTCCTATTTGAAAAAATAAAATCTTTCTATTTCTCTTAGCAAAATTCGCTCCATTCCTGAGAATGAAACGTGTCCTATAAAAGAAAGTCCGTCCTTTTTTTTTTTTTTTTTTTTTTTTTTTTTTTTTTAAGAGTCGCCCATTTTTTTTTTGTTTTTTTTAGGAAAAAGTCGTTTCCATTTTCCGAAAAAAAAATCGTCCTATTTATGAGAGAAAAATTCGTCACATTTCATGGGCCTTTTAAAAAAAATTTTAACTAAGTTAAAAAACAAGAGAGAATAGGATGTGTCAGCTGCAAATCAGTGGAGATTAGTGGAAGACAACACAGAGGCCAATTGTGTTCACTCCGTATTATTATTATTATTATTATTATTATTATTATTATTATTATTATTATTATTATTATTATTATTATTATTATTATTACTAGCAAACTGACCCATCTACGATGGGTGATAAAATACGGGTGCAGAAGTGAAAAATTTATATGTACTATTTGTTCAGCAATATTAAAATAAGGGCGATTTTTATATCATACCTACTACAGAACCTCTTTGTACACAATATTATCAGTTTGTCCACAACTTAATTTCAAGTTGGCAGAGTCAGTTGCTCTGCTCATCGCCACATACAGTTGGCCGTGCGTGAACAGGGGTGACGGCAGAAACACACCAACACGATCCAAAGTCTGGCCCTGCGACTTGTTTGCAGTGAATGAGAAGGGCAGGTTGATGGGAAACTGCCTGCGCCGTAACTGGAACGGAAACTGGTTGTCCGCAGGCATCAAAGGAATCCGGATATGAACAGACGTTTGCCGGTGTGAGGGCCCGTTGCTATCACTTCTTCGATGACGTGGGAGTTTAGCTCCATAACGGTGTACCTCATTCCGTTGCATGTCCTTGCAGAGGAAAATCAAAAATTCCCGAAGCAACATACCAGGCACAGTAACTTCTTCAACGTTATTTTGTGCACTGGCAGTCCCGATGGGTTTAATTTATTCAAAAAATCTTGCGGATATTGATGATAATTTTCATCTTCTATTGTGTCCGAGCTGAAATATTCGCAACTTTCTCCGGGAAGTTGTACAGAAATTATGTATGAAAAATCGTGTATTAACTAAATCTACGGGATTAACCAGCCTCGTTTCGCGGCCAGAAACAGCTCCATTTCAGGGGATACCTTCTCACCCCCACCCCCTACAAAGGAGGGGATTAGGTTGGATGAAACCCCATTACAAACCACCTTAGGGGTCCCCACCATAACCCTGCTAAGTTTCATGCCCATCTGACCAGCTCTTTGGCCGTGATTGAATGACAGACAGACAGACATTACGCCCATTATAATATGATGGTTATTATTGTTATTATTATTAAAAATAGCATTATTCGAGTTAATTTTACATCGAGACTTCTCGGTTCTCTTATAATTCTTTTTTCTTCTAGGCAATGCTGTACAATATTTGACCGCTGTTCATGTTTTGGTAGAGAAATATAGGTACTTACATCAAAAGTGTCTACTACGGTCTGTATACAGCAGAGAAGGTAGTGAAATGTGGCCTGCTAGAACCGTAGAGTTCAACAGAAGGGATGCAATATTGAATTATAATGTTAAACTCTACTGGTTTATCGTTCTGTATTTCGCCAACTTAAAGGGTGTATAAACGAATTAAAACTTCCACGCACACGCTGTTGATTTAATTTATCTCTGCCAAAGTATGAACGTTGGTTAGTTATTGCCCAATATTAGCGTAGAAGAGGAGAGGATCATAAAAAATACTGACGAGACTCAATTTAAATGAAATGGAATGAAGTAGCCATCCTAATAGAAAATAATAATAATAATAATAATAATAATAATAATAATAATAATAATAATAATAATAATAATAATAATAGCAAATCCTTCACTGAAATGCTGTATCAAAGGAACAAAGACCAAAGCTGAACTCGGCAATCAAACCATCCACGTCTCTCCGGCCTAATGGCTGGTAGGAACCGAATGAACCGTTCATATATTCCACCCATAAAATCTATTCTGTTTGTGCAAATCGGCGTTTGCATATTCAGTCCCCCCATACGATTAGTCTGGGCGACATCTGGCCTGTCTGGGATCTGGGTTCTGGGATCGCGGTTCCAATGCAGAGAAAGTGTGGGATCTGTGTTACGAGAAAGTGTGGTATTGTGATGTGTTACAAGAACGCAGCGGTATTATGATGTCGTGTTAAGAAAAAGTATGGTATTGTGATGTCGTGTTACGAGAAATTATGGTATTGTGATGTGGTGCTACGATGAAAGTATGGTATTGTGATGTCGTTTCACGAGAAAGTATGGTACTGTGATGGCGTTTTACGAGAAAGTATGGTTACTGTGATGGCGTTTTACGAGAAAGTATGGTATTGTGATATCGTGGTACGTGGAAAGTGTGGAACTGTGATTAACGCAAAATTAAATGTGTAGAACTGTGATTTCGTGCTACGTGAAAAGTTCATTTGCAACTGTGATGAATTGAGTTAGAGGTGTTTTGGGGAGAAATTTCTCTGATTTGGAAATGGAACTGACATCCTTGGCATATGGCTCGGCCGCCCTTAAAGCAACACCTAAAATCATGGATAACTTTGGAACGATAGTTAATGAACAAACAGACAAGCGGAAAAACGTAAACAATGGACTCATCTTTCTGTATTCCCCACTACCTTCTGTTACTTCTTTCAAATGGATACCATAATAAATGAAATAAATTTCTGACTCACGTCAGGATCGAACTCGGGTCTTCAAGTTTAAAGACCTGTGTTTGAATAATACTAATAAGCTCCCGGTGATACCCCCCACCTGAGAAGGTCTGCAAGACTCGTAAACGCCCGCCGTATGAGTCACCATCCCAGGAACCAATGAAAACCCGACCTGCCGGAGAGGTGCTCTGACCGTACTCAAGAACTCGCTTCTGACGCTGGTCTGGTGCGGAATGAGGAGTCTTTAGGATGTATATATATATATATATATATATATAATATATATATAATATATATATATATATATATATATATATATATATCTATAATTATATATATCATATATATATATATATATATATATACATATATGTATATATATATATATCATATTATATATATAGTATATATTTATATATATATATATATATATATATATAATACCTTAAACTTTTCTCTACGTCATGGGAAAGCAAAACCAAGACCTCTCGCTGATAATTCAAAGTACCCCAAGCTCCTAATCACATTCAACACATATACTAAGAACTTCAGAGTTCTAAAGAAACTAAAAATTACGAACCGACACGTCAGGTGAAGTATTAGTAATAGTTATCATCGGCAGAAACATCCAATATTAGCCAGAGAGGAAACAGCAGGAGTCAAAAAGTAATATTTCGGTTCAAGAAGGCGGTGGGTCTTCCATCTTCCGGAGGAATCATCGCCTGAGCTGGACGAAAAGTTCGTAGTAGAGAGAGAGAGAGAGAGAGAGACGAGAGAGAGGAGAGAGAGAGAGAGAGAAAGAGAGAGAGAGAATTGGTCTCAATGGTCATGTGACTAAAATATGAAATAACTAAAGTTTCCTCATTGTTTCTGTAATATAAAAAAGAGAGAGAGAGAGAGAGAGGAGATGAGAGAGCCGGAGAGAGAGAGAGAGAGAGAGAGACGCCAAGACAGTAATGCCAATCAACACAATCGTTCAAGGAGAATCGTGTGGAGGGTGAATTGGTCGTTTTCAGGATACGAGGACGGTGATATAAAAGAAACTTTTATTGGCCGTTAGGAATAACTCCGAGAGAGAGAGAGTCTTTGGTCTTTGGCGTTCAGAACCAATACCTCTCCTAGTTGGGTATATGTTAACGTTAGTGCATTAAAGATAATATCCACAGAGAGAGAGAGAGAGAGAGAGAGAGAGAGAGAGAGAGAGAGAGAGAGAGAGAGGGATAATGAAGAAAGAACATACTAATGCTAATTAATAACATACTCAGGAACCAAATCCATACTTGGTAAGAATGATGAAAATTGTAAAATATAAAAAAAAAATATGAATTTTACTGAAACTTCAGTTAATTTCATATTTTCGAATTATGACAGAAGAAAGAGATCAGACATTTATTATTATTATTAATATTGGTTGCATCCTGCCTCCTTAGGAGTCCATTCACTTTTCTTACTATGTGTGCCGTTTCTAGGATCACACTCTTCTGCATTAGTCCTGGAGCTACTTCAGCCTCTAGTTTTTCTAGATTCCTTTTCAGGAATCTTTGGATCGTGCCTAGTTCTCCTATGATTATGGGTACGATTTCCACTGGCATATCCCACATATCCTTCTTATTTCTATTTTCAGATCTTGATACTTATCCATTTTTTCCCTCTCTTTCTCTTCAACTCTGGTGTCCCATGGTATTGCAACATCAGTGAGTGATACTTTCTTCTTGACTTTGTCAATCAACGTCACGTCTGGTCTGTTTGCACGTATCACCCTATCCGTTCTGATACCATAGTCCCAGAGGATCTTTGCCTGATCGTTTCTATCACTCCTTCAGGTTGGCGCTCGTACCACTTATTACTGCAAGGTAGCTGATGTTTCTTGCACAGGCTCCAGTGGAGGGCTTTTGCCACTGAATCATGCCTCTTTTTGTACTGGTTCTGTACAAGTGCCGGGCATTCACTTGCTATGTGGTTTATGGTTTCATTTTTCGTATTGCACTTCCTACATATGGGAGAGATGTTATTTCCGTCTATCGTTCTTTGAACATATCTGGTTCTTAGGGCCTGATCTTGTGCCGCTGTTATCATTCCTTCAGTTTCCTTCTTTAGCTCTCCCCTCTGTAGCCATTGCCAATTGTCATCGCTGGCTAGTTCTTTAGTCTGTCTCATGTATTGTCCGTGCATTGGTTTGTTGTGCCAATCCTCTGTTCTGTCTGTCTTTCTCCTGTCTCTGTATATCTCTGGGTCTTCCGTCTACTTTTATTAGTCCTTCTTCCCATGCACTCTTGAGCCACTCGTCTTCATTGGTTTTCAGATATTGCCCCAGTGCTCTGTTTTCAATGTTGACGTAGTCCTCTATACTTAGTATTCCCTCCCTCCTTCCTTTCGTGTTATGTATAGTCTGTCCGTATTTGCTCTTGGGTGTAGTGCTTTGTGTATTGTCATATGTTTCCTGGTTTTCTGATCTATGCTGCGGTGTTCTGCCTTCGTCCATTCCACTATTCCTGCGCTGTATCTGATTACTGGCACTGCCCATGTGTTTTATGGCTTTTATCATATTTCCGCGGGCATTGAGTTTTGACTTGAGTATCGCCTTGAATCTCTGCATATATTCTTTCCTGATCGTGTCCTTCATCTCTTGGTGTTTTATATCCCCTCCTTCCATTATTCCCAGGTATTTGTATCCTGTCTCATCTATGTGTTTGATGTTGCTCCCATCTGGTAGCTTTATCCTTCAGTTCTCGTTGCTTTGCCTTTTTGTATGTTGACTAAGGCGCATTTTACTATTCCAAACTCCATCCTGATGTTCCCCAGATACAATCCTTACAATCTGGATTAGGGTATCTATTTCCTTGATGCTCTTACCATACAGCTTGATGTCGTCCATGAACATCAGATGGTTGATTCTGTTGCCTCTTTTCTTGAGTTGGTACCCGGCATCCATCTTCTGTAGTACTTTTGTCATGGGAATCATGGCTACTACGAAGAGTAGTGGGGACGGTGAGTCGCCTGGAAGATCCCTCTCCTGATATTAACCTCTGCTAGTCTTATTCCATAGCTTGTAAGTATTGTATTCCAGTTGCGCATTGTATTTTTGAGGAAGCTGATGGTGTTTTCCTCTGCCCCATATATTTTCAGGCATTCTATTAGCCATGTGTGTGGTCATGTCGAGGCTTTCTTATAGTCTATCCATGCCATGCTTAGGTTGGTTTTCCTTCTCCTACTGTTCTTCATTACCATTTTGTCTATGAGGAGCTGGTCTTTTGTGCCCCTCACTTAATTCTGCAGCCTTTCTGTTGGTGGGGGATGGTGTTTGTCTCCTCTAGAGTTGTATAGCCTTTCACTGATGATACCTGTTAGTAACTTCCACATTATTGGTAGGCAGGTGATAGGCCTGTAGTTACTGGCTATATTTCCCTTACTCTTGTCTTTTTGTACTAAGGATGGTTCTTCCTGTGGTCATCCATTTGGGTGCTTGGTGATTTGAGATACAATGCTGGAGTTGTTCTGCTATTCGTGGGTGTAGGGCCTTGAGGTTTTTGAGCCAGTATCCATGGACTTCATCGGGACCTGGGGCTTTCCAGTTTGGCATTTTCTTTAGTTGGTGTCTGAATGTGTCTGTTGTGATCTCTGTGAATCTTTGTTTTATTCTCCCTGTTTCTTCTTCCTTGACTCCTGGAGCCATGTTGCATGTTTGTTGTGTGATACCGGATTGCTCCATATGTTTTCCCAGAGTCTCTTACTTGGTTCGGCTTCAGGAATTTCTGGGTGGTTGTCTTCCCCTCTTAGTTGGCTGTATAGTCTTTTCTGGTTGGTTCCGAATAGTTTGTTCTGTTGGTATCCCTTATTCCTGTTCATGTACCGTTGGATCTCATGTGCTTTGGCCTTAAGCATCTGTTTTTACATCTTCTATTGTGTTGCTAGTCCCCCTCTCTTGTACTTTGTATTTCTCGTTGAGTTCCTCCCTTGTTTTCTTGCTTCTTAGCCTTTTTTCTGCCATCTCTTTCAGTTTACTCAAGTCAGATCTCATCACCATGATTTGCTTTTCCAGGCGCCTTTTCCAAGGAGGTTGCTGTTTTGGTTTCTGTTGGGTTGGTTGTGCTGGTGTGTGGTGTGTTCGAATCCCCATCAGTTCTGCTACTAATCTTGCTCCTGCATATGTCAAGTTATTTGTTTCTGTGATACTGGTGGTGTGTATTATGCCCATTATTTCATTGACCTCACTTGTTTTCTCCTTTAATTTCTTGGTGTTGTAGGCTTTCATGGAGGGGATCTTTGTTCTCTCTGTATCTGGCTCCATCCATTGTCTAATCTTTTCTACCCATTCCGTCCTCTCTGTTACTTCGTCGGTGTTTCTTCGTCTGCCGTTCTTTGATACCTCATCCTCCCTGTCGTCTTCTGTGGCATCGTCTCTCAGTTCGTCTGCGTGTAATTCGTTGTCGTGTGCCATTTCTCTTTTCAGTTCTTCTCTTTCTGTTGGGGAGAGCCAGTTCTTTTTCTTTATGTTCCTTAACTTGGTCTGCCAGCCTCTGCTCTGTTTGGGGGTGTTATTCCTCTCATTCCAGATGTTGACCAATCTTCTATATCCTCTCTCCGTCGGGTTGCTTCTGATGTAGCATCTCCATATTTCCTTATTTTCTTCTCTTGTCCATTTCTTCCTTTTTGCCTCTGTAGCTCCAATCTCAGGCTGTTGATTACTGTCGTTGTGGTGATCAGTTGCTGGATGACGACCTCCAAGTACCTGACCGTCTTCCCCTTCAATTGGGTTGAATACCTGGTTGCCGGACGAAGCTCCTCTGTTGCCAGAGGTTCCACTTACGTCGTTGTCGTTTATTCCTTAATTTCTTTCCATCATGATGAGTTTTGCTATTTACCCATAGCTGGACCCTACCCCATCAGGGATAGGTACTCATTTACAGCTGAGTAGACTGAGGAAATTATTATTATTATTATTATTATTATTATTATTATTATTATTATTATTATTATTATTATTATTATTATTATTATTGAATATATGTACATATGCATAACTGAGGATTTTTTATCCATTATTATTATTATTTTTATTATTTTGATTATTATTATTATTATTATTATTATCATTATTATTATTATTATTATTATTATTATTAATTATTATTATTATTATGATTAATATATGTACATATACTGAGAATTTGTTTCCCCATTATTATTATTATTATTATTATTGTTATTATTATTATTATTATTATTATTATTATTAAGAATTTCGACTGAATTCGTTCGCAAGTCATGGCGGAGATCGTGTCTAACTAATTCCATGGACGGATTTAATATCCAACGTTTTGAAGCATTGCCCATTATTGCAGAACACTGCAATTTCAACTGCAAGTTAAAAATGAAACTTCACATCGCATCGCCGCTTGTTTCGGATTCACGCCGATGTAAATGACTATAAGAGAACTTTTAATTCCTAGGCACGAAATCCCTTTGGAGTCGTTTCCTGATTTAGGAATTATTTTCATTATTATTGTTCCTTTGACTTTACCGAGTATATTCATGACGAGCTCCACTGATTAAGCTCTGTTTTCCGAGAGAGAGAGAGAGAGAGAGAGAGAGAGAGAGAGAAGAGAGAGAGAGAGACGCTCCTAATTATACCTCTGTGGTTCGCTCGTCGTGAAAAATGCAGGACGGAAGTGCCTAGCAAAAAGTTATTGTTAGTTTTTTTGTGTTTTTTCGCAATTTGTGTGCGAGGATTAGGAACTGACTTCCGACTGAGAGATGGAAAATGTATATCTCTCTTTTGATGTTCTGGGTTCTGTCATTAAGGTTTGGTGAAGCACTGAGTGAAATACGCGCTGAAAGTTAGAATTTTTGTATATGTTCAAAGGCCAGGGGCTTTCGGATGAGAGATAGGTTTAGAAGTTTCTTTATAGTTTGAGGGCTCGAAAGTTATTGTTCTAACACTTTAATTAACCAGGTTAACATTCCATGAGCCTAACTCTACTACACATTTTTTACAAGATTCAGGGCTTAAGTAGACTCGGTCTAATTATAGCGAATAATGACGTCCCCACGTGAGGTAAACTAGGTTAACATCCCATGTCCCTAACTCTACAACACATTTTTTGCAAGATTCAGTCGCAAAAAAAGGCAAAATATAAACAAAACAAAGCAAAAACAAAAACTATAACAATACCTGTGGTTACTAACACCACAGGCTTTAGTAGACTCGGTCTAATTATGCAGCGACGTACCCTTTCGCCCCACCACCCACCCACCTACCCTCCCATTCATCATTATCATCATCATCTCCTTCGTCTTATTCTTGTTCTTGTCCGCCCCTTCAGGAGAGACCCCAACGGCCATGCAGAGGGCGTCCGCTCCGCCCATCGACAGCGCCTTCACCTTCACCTTAGGCCTAGCGTCTGTGTTCATGCTTCTGAACGGCCTATGATGAGGTCTTCTACCTCCTCCTTCTCCTCCTTCTCCTACTCCTGCTTCTTCTTCTCCTTCTCCTCTGGTCGTTTGGGAACTTTGAGCTCATGTTTGTGACTGCCAGAATGGAGCCGTATGTGAGGTGTGTCTGTATGTTCTGCATGTGTATATAACGCTTGTGAGTGAGTGAATATTAACCTGGTTTATCTATGTATGAGTACAAAGGCTGCATGTATGTTTCTGGTGAGAAATCTATATGTAAATATTACCTGTAACTAGAAATATGGCTGTGAGGTTTACCTGTATGTGAATATAATGCCTGGTGTTTATCTGTTTGTGTATATGATGTTTGTAAGAGTATGTAGACTTCTGAGAGACGCCCACACGTATATTTATAATCCTCTCCAATACGACAGATGTGTAGACAATGTTTGTGAGGGCGCAGTTGTTTTCAATGTTCATGAACAGCTGTGTTTATGAATAACGGTCAGTGGTGAATGCTGTTGAAGCTTATATATTATATATCTCTGTTTGTATATAACTGTTTTAAGGAGAGATATTGAGTCATATATAATTCCCATCGCCACTGAGCACTCAGCACCTGGTGCGCCACTCATTCTGAAAGTCTCTCACTCGCCATCAAATTACCTGCAATTACTTGTCCCTCTTCCTGCCTAATTGCCTTTCAAATCTAATAAACAGATCAAGGAACACTCCACACGGGAATAACAACCAGGTTGATAAACAGATGAAGGAAAAATTCCAGTCTAAAACAGCGTTTAAGTTGATAACTAGAAAGTGATTCACCAATATTTATCTTCCTGATATTCACCGAAATAGACAGCTGCCCTACGCGTCAGTCTCGGAAGCTTATTAAAACCAGCAACAGCAAACTGTTATTGTCGGAGCAGAAAATACATATTACATAAAATAATGCTCCGTTGCAGCGTCTAGACAGTGCGAGCTTATGATTGGCGAGAGAACAATGTCCCAGAAAGGATGCTGAAAAGATGCTCAATTAGGGGCAAGGCTGATGAAGGCATCCTCTTAGCAGTCCGACTGTTTGCTAGCTTGTTCTTCCCTCTGTAAGTCTGTCTGTAGCTCGCTTATCTGTTGTCTGTGCCTGGTCTTGTCTGTCAGGACAGTGACACAGCAGGTATGGCCAATGACAGAACGATGGCCAATTATCGAAACAGAGTCACAATTAGGGAACATAATAATTCCACAACAAACAAGACACTGAATCATGGATGGACAAGAGGAGAATAGGGGTGTTTACGAGAAACAACATTGAAGACAAGGTTTCTCAGCTGAAGCATTTCATCATCAAATGCGAGACTTGAAAGAGGGAATTGAATTGTCAAACTAATACTTCACGTTCTAAAAGACACAGGCACATTGATAAACTAATGTTTTACATGACCCAATAATTATAATCTTCCGGTGACATACACTTAAAGATTCACTAATAGATAATTTACAATTCTCTGCAAGTAAATTGCAAGCATACAGCACAGAATTCCAGCAATGAGTTGTTGAAACCGGAAAAGGCCATCTAACAATGGGGTATATGCTTTTGAATCGAAACATGGAAAGCTATATAATGCCATTCGTTCAAAGGGGATATAATTGGCGGGTTTTCTGTTGCTATATTCGTATCCAGAGACTATTTATTAATCTATTTCAGTTTGTTCATAATGAGGGACTTTGCCTGTCCGGGAAAACCAAAGTAATCACAGGGATTTACCTTTCAATTTTTGTTGATTTGCAACCTTCTATTACCCTCAGAAAAGCTAAAATAGTTTCTTTGCTGTGAATGTTGTTATATATTGCAATGCAAAAAACTGATACCATAATCGCTTGCAGAAAAACACGAAGTTGCTCTTCGTGAAGAGGTTTTGCATTCTCTCAAGTTTTCCTAAAGTTCCTTTTGTTTTTGGTAGCTCATTTCAATCTTGATGAGAAATTTAATTAGGTAGTAACTACTGACTATCATTGACTATGCAGAAAAGTAAAGAGCTTATGTTCTATCATAAAAGACAAGGCTACGAAGACACGAGACACGTAATTTTCCAAGGACAATCAACATAACCAGTTTGAAGACTAGTAAATGAACAGAAAATGTACCAAGAAATGACGATTAACTGAAATTTAATGAGCTCCTTACAAAGGACCATAAACAAGAAACCTCATTCAGAGGCGAAATGACTTGAAGGTTAGCAGAAATGGAGATAAAAGGTACTTTTATCTTCCACCAGTGACTAGGCCGATCTCCCTCTCTCTCTCTCTCTCTCTCTGCCTTTCTTGTCCTGACGGAGGCCAGACCCCATTGAATTGGCTGCTTGTCTGGGAAAACATCTCACCCCATCGGGATAACTTCCCAAAATGAGATGACAACATCCGCCAGTGGCCGCTTGAGATTCCGTCTTAAGATGCGATCTATCACTCCAAGAAGGTCTTTTGAAATTCAATAGAGATGTCATTGATTATAAACTCCTTGGACTTGGAATTAAATCTGAAAGGTGTCGAGGGCACTCTTTTCTTCAGATTTAAGTCTTCTGTTTCATTTCATAAATTCCAAAATCAAAAGAAGAAGAAAGAACAAATAAGGACAACATAACACTGCTGATAAGGTTTCCTTCGAACAGCGAGCTAAAGAGGACCCGATTGGAGCGGCTATCCAGCTTTGATATTTCTCTCAGGGGAATCTCTCTTGGCTCAGCAGACTGAAGAGAAGAATGTGACGCGGATTGTTCTCGAGTATTTCTCTGGGAAAGTTACGTTTGAGGGAAAAGGTTATCAAGTATTTTTTTTTTTCCAGTGGATGAGAGTATGCTTACAAAATATCAGCATGCTACATCACAAGAAAGCGTCTTGTATATACGTAGAGAAACTACAGGTAAAGGTATGTATTATTTATATGTATGTAGGTAGTTAATATGTATATATATATATATATATATATATATATATATATATATATATATATATATAATAATTATAACTAATTATATATAAATATAATTTTATTTTATTTGTTTAACGTATATATAATAATATATATACATATATATGTATAAATATATATATATATTTATATATATATATATATATCATATAATATTATATATATTATCATAATATATATATATATATATTATCATATATCAATATATATATATATATATATATTATATATATATATATATATATATATATATATATATATATATATTGTTTATATATATAGATATATATATATATATATATATATATATATATATATATATATATATATATATATATATTATATTCTATATGTGTGTGTGTGTGTGTGTGTGTGTGTGTGTGTGTGTGTGTGTGTGTGTGTGTGTGTGTGTGTTTACACATACACCCTCCTACAAGAAACACATTGCGTGTTTGCCCTCTGTATATAAGCATCACATACGAAAAAGTAAGCATCTTATATAATACAAGAAACTCATATCCATGACAGGGTCAGTGATTCCTTCATCACGCTTTTTATTTTATTTTTTCCCCCAGGAAGAAAAATCCTTCGTGGTTCCCTAAGGCCAGAGGAGTACTTCTGGAAAAACCGCCGAAGATAATCCAGACATTTATGACGACTGGTGATCTCGTAAGGCGAAATTGATGTCATTCCCTTTTTGTGTTGGGGGTCAGTGCGCGGTCTCTGTCACGCCACTTATGTTCTATCAATCTTCTTTATTACTTTTTTTTCTTGAATGTTTTGTATGTTCAATGGGATGAGACAAGTCCGCCATCAGATCCTAACAACTACTGAGGCTGGAGGGCTGCAAATTGGTATGTTGATCATCCACCGTCCAATCATCAGACATATCAAATTGCAGCCCTCTAGCCTTTGAAGTTTTTATTTTTATTTAAGGCTAAATTTTGCCATAATCGTGCGTCTAGCAGCGATACTTATAGGTACCAACGACATAGGCCACCAACGGACCGTGGCTGAGTTTCATGGACAGCCAACTCAATTTCGGTGGATTTTTTACTTTTTATTTCGAGGCGTCACATAAATACAAAATCGTTTTAATGGATATCAGTTTTGATAAAAAACGTATGCAATATTTCTTTATTTAGGGTTTATACCGAAAGTAGAACAATTTCGAGCAGTTTTTATGATGTGATATTTCTGAAACTTCATTGCTTTGTCATGTAAAATCAGTCCAATATACGCTTTATCATTTGCTAGCTTACAAAAAACTATCGATGAGGAATTGTTATATTTATTCACCATTCGTCCCAATATAGAAGCTATTCAAAGACACGATGTACTCTTTTGTTTTGATATCAATAGTGGCAGATTAATGTAATTCAATATGCAGGTTCGTTTTTTTATAAAGTAATCTTTCAAATACAGATGTAAATTTAGATATTACATCCATATATATAGATATATATAGTGTGAAAAAGCTGAATCTACATTGAATCTACATGATAAAATGAACTTTGCACGCAAGTTTGCTTGAGTTTGGCACATTAGTTTTGGAGAAAGTAATAAAAAAAAAAAACTATTTTAAGTACAATTTAATTATCCCCCCTTTGGAATTCCCTCTACTAATAAAGAATAAACTATATAAAAAAGTAGCAAACATACGATTTATGGGAATTAACAAAGGAAAACTGATAAAACGAAGAACAATCAAACTGTGAAGTGAGACTCATGTACGCCTGCTAAAACACACAAACACACACACAAAGCAAAATGATTTGTTAACATTAACAAGTGTAAGCATTGCACCTTAACATACACAGAAAGCAACTTCTAGCTTAAAGCAGGACCATTATAATGACAAAAACTTCACATTTCAAGCAGAGCTGTGCGTTCCTGTGGATGTTGCACAGGACTTCCAATATTCAGCAACATTCTACTTATTTATCAAATTTAAATGTTGAATATGTCTTCGTATTCTGTTATCAAGAATGCCGTAGGCGCTGGTTTATGATTTTTAAGCTGAAATAGTCTTTGTTGTTTATAAAAAGTATTGATTATCTGTTCACAAAATATATTGCAAGTATGAAAAAAAGTAAAGTTTTCATTATTATTCACCAACATTAAAATAGAAGTTAGATAGATATTAGGCAGATTGATAGATAGTTATAGAGGTAGTTAAAAATGTATCTACAGCAGCTATACTAAATTACATGTATAAAAGTCTCAGGAACACACGAATATGCACATGCTATAACACACACACACACACACACACCACATTATATATATATATATATATATATATATATATATATATATATATATGATATATATATATATATATATATATATAATATTCAGCCAAAAAAAGGTTTATTAACATCTCTACATATATATATATATATATATATATATATATATATATATATATTATATATATATATATATATATATATATATATAATATATATATATATATATATATATATATATATATATATATATATATATATATATATATATATATACATATATATGTATATATATATATATATATATATATATATATATATATATATATATGTATATATATATATATATATATATATATATATAGTATATATATATATATATATATATATATATAGATATATATACATGTATTATTCAGCCAAAAAAAAAAAAAGGTTTATTAACATCTCTAACCAACGCTCTTCCAAGCCCTTGAAGAATGTAAGAATTTATGAAAGAAAAGCAAAATAAAAAAGCAGAACAGGGATAAAATAAAGGAGACACAGTAATGAATTCCAACGAAGTCAAAGGAATAAGAACTAATTAAGTCAGAACAGGCGTCAGGCATATGCGTGTGATATGAGAGAGAGAGAGAGAGAGAGAGAGAGAGAGAGAGAGAGAGAGAGAGAGAGAGAGAGAGAGGACGGGTTAAAGGAATGTTTGCATAGTCCAAATTTTGCTGGCTGTGAATAGAAGTATTACGTAAACCCGGAGTTGGTGAGATGAGAAGAGAGAGAGATGAGAGAGAGAGAAGAGAGAGAGAGACGAGAGAGAGGATGAGAGAGAGAGAGAGAGAGAGGTAGCAATAAGTCATGAAAACGAAAAAGGATGTTTCCTCATTTATAGAATGTGATTATGCATCTTTAGAAAAAATAACTGCCATTATTGGCGAAAAAAATGTTCTGATGTGAGCATAATTTTATGTAAAAGACGAATATAAGACGGAAAGTTAAATAGATGTTATAAAAACGAACGCTTCTGTATAAAAACTACCTACGAGTGCCTTTAAAAATCATATACTGAACTAAGGCATTTGTTTTAATTGGAATTTTAAATAAATAATTACCCCCCTTACCCCAACACCACTCTCCCCTCAACCCTTACATTTCCCATGCAAAAAAATGATAAATAAACAAAAAACATTGCATTTTCTAAAACTGTGGCAACCAATTGGATTTTGCAATTTATTCCAATACAGACACAATTGGACGATGCGATTTCAAGTGTACTTCGTATATTTCCTTTGGGAAATCTGGAGCTTTTACTAAATTATTTTATTTCCCGGTTAATGAAGTAATTGTTTTAAGAGCATGGAATAAAATTCTCTCTCTCTCTCTCTCTCTCTCTCTCCTCTCTCTCTCTCTCTCTCTACGTAATGTTTGTTACATGCTTCATGAAGAATGCGATTTTTCCATGAGTAAAAAATCAAGGATGCATTATCTCTCTCTCTCTCTCTCTCTCTCTCTCTCTCTCTCTCTCTCTCTCTCTCTCTCTTTTCTGTTACGTCTTTCCAAGCGATATGAAGGAGGCATTATGATGTTAAACAAAGAGAAAACAAAAGATTCGTAAACTGTCGACGAAAGATGTTTCATTTTATCTCTGAAAATTGCTGAGAACTTTTGCTATCTTTAGCGTGAAGCGGATTATGCTAATTAGCTGATAATCCATTGCGCTCTCGGTATTTTTTTAAAAAGATTATTTCAGATTTAGGACAAAGATAAGCAACGGGAAAGGAGGATATGAGATATCCGCTATTGTTGCTGTTCTGATGATGCTAAAAATAGCAGAATTCCAAATAAAAGTGTTTATTTTTTCGTTTTCAGATGATCTTTGAGAAAGTGAATGGAGCAGAGATTTTAAACAACATATCATAATTTTGAATATATATCGTATTCTTTTATTTATATTTAATTAAATCACGGTCGCGATACCTGTATGAAGTTGAAGTGTATTTCATATTTTTATTACATTTCCTCGACTTTCATATTATATTCATTTTTCTTAATCTGAAATGGTACATGAATGTAAAATACTTGCATTAAAAAAAAATGTATATTATATATTATATATATCTATATATATATATATATATATATATTATATATATATATATATATATTATATATATATATATATATATCAATTCAGGAATGCCGAAGACACATGATTGTTTTTAAGATTTTATTCATAGAGAAACGTTTCGCACATGACTATGTGCTCATCAGTCTGAAAAATGACAAAATAATAACATTAAAAATACTAAAAATACACAGGATTCTTAAAATGACAATTAAAAACATTAAAGACTAAAGTAGAGGCAAAGTAAAAACAACTGCTGGTTACACCAACCTTCAGGTACAGAGGAAGAAGATAGAATGACCAAAGAAGGAACTACAACCTCCAAAGACGACTATGCCAGTATATAGTTGAGCAGAGGAGCAGCCACCGTTTAACGATGGAACGAGTCTTTTAATATATAATGACTCTAAGGTCGTCAAATTAATCTGCATCCTTAGAATATGCTAATATGGAAAAGTGCTGTTTCTTGACCTCAATTTTACAATTAATAGCATGATTTTTTATATTTGAATGTTCTGGTCTGCTCAATCTTTGTCCCGTTCTAAAACTCAACCCTAAGTGACTGTAATAACGCATCTGCAACAACCTCTTCGTTCATCCAATATAAGTACCAGGACATCCTGGGCATGTAAACTTATATACCACATTGAACCTCATGAAGGGCTGCAAAACGGTCCTTGAAGCCAAACAAAGAGCCAATTTAACTGGGATTGTTAGATATTAATTTTAAATTAATGCACGGTATTTCAGTTTCAATAATTTGTTTCAATTTATGCGAAAATTTGGAGTTAAAAACATAAGGAATTGAAGCATACATGATTTTTTCGGAACATTAAAACCGGTGTGGCAGGATGAAAATAATTAGTTAAAAGTTTGTTGACGATTCTAAAAACTAAATCCTTGGGAAATGAATTTTGGTGAAAAAAAGTAGTTAAAAATTCAATCTCCTTATGAAATATGGCCCAACTGGACGAGTATCTAAGAGCCCTATATACTAAAGTATAGATGGTATTCAATTTAAAACTGGTTTGGCAAGCACTATAGAAATTATTTGCAAGACCTGTATAAGTTTTCTTTTCTATAAACGGCAGTAGTAAAACAGAACTAACTCTCGTGATTAAAACATCAAAAACGGTAAACATTATCTTTCTCTCCAATTCCATAGTAAAATTAATGTTAGGGTGTTGCTGATTAATAAAATCTAAAAACTGAGTGGCCTGCCACTGATACTTAAAAAGAACAAAGGTATCGTCTACATACCTTCTGTAAAACAATGGTTTAAATGAAGACGGACAACAATCTAAAAATTTTTGTTCTAAAAATGACATAAAAAAATTTGCAAATAAAGGTCCTAAAGGAGAACCCATAGCAACACCATCTACCTGAGAATACAATGATTAAAAATAAACATAGAATCTTGCACAGCAAGTTCTAGAATTTGTTTAAAAAGAGACCTAGTAAAACCATGAAAAGTAAAATTGCCATCTGGGAAAACCTTGGTTAAAACAATCTCTATAGTCTCGTTTAATGGAACATTCGTAATAAAGACTCAACATCAAAGCTTGACATATACAGGTCACCATCCTGACTAATGATTTGGTTTTGAAATTCATAACCATTCTTTAAAATAAAATGACTTGAAGTATACTCGTTAAGGAGAGAAACCAAATATTTCGAAATAGAAAAAGAAGGGCTATTATACGCTGCCATAATAGGTCTTATAGGAATTCCATCTTTATGAATTTTTGGTAGCCCATACAAAATACTGAAAGAAGACCGGTTACATACAGCTTTTGGTAGGTTTTATCATCAATAATGTTATCAGTTTTAATTTCCTTAAAAACCTGCTAATAATGCGATCTTCTCGTTATAAATGTCTAAAAAGTTAGGATCACCGTGACTACAAACTTAGAAGTGTCCGACAGTATGTCTTCAATCTTATTGACATAATCATTCTTATTCAATATACAACTCCTTGCCCTTGTCTGGCTTGCAGTCACTAGGTCCTCACGTTTCCTAAGTGAAAGCAAAAAATTTCAAATCATCTTTTTTTACAAAAACGGAATCCACGTAACCTTTAATTGGGGTAATAAGTCTTATGTATAAGAGCAGCCCATTTTGTTGTAAATTACTCAAGTTTTTTCCATATCCAAATAACAAGTCTTTTGAAACAGCACTAATAAAGGAAATAAAGACTTGTTAATTTTGGATATGGAAAAAAAATAAAAAAACTTGAGTAATTTACAACAAAAATGGCTGCTCTTATACATAAGAGCCTTTATTGAACAATTAAAGGTTACGTGGACTCCGTTTTTTTAAAGATTATTTGAAACTTTTGCTTTCACTTAGGAACGTGAGGACCTAGTGATCTGCAAAGCCAACAAGGGCAAAGGAGTTGTATTATTGAATAAGATTTGATTATGTCAATAAGATTTTTTGAAGAATACATAACTTCCGGACACTTCAAGTTTGTAGCTCACGGTGATCCTAACTTTTTAGACATTTATAAACGAGAAGATCGCATATTAAACAGGTTTTTGTTTTTAAGGAAATTAAAAACTGATAAACATTATTGATGATAAAACCTACCAAAAGCTGTATGTAACCCGGTTCTTCTTTCAGTATTTTGTATGGGCTACCAAAAATTCATAAAGATGGAATTCCTATAAGACCTATTATGGCAGCGTATAATAGCCCTTTCTTTTTCTATTTCGAAATATTTGGTTTCTCTCCTTAACGAGTATACTTCAAGTCATTTTATTTTAAAGATATGGTTATGAATTGTCAAAAACAAATCATTACTCAGGATGGTGACCTGTATATGTCAAGCTTTGATGTTGAGTCTTTATTACGAATGTTCCATTAACGAGACTATAGAGATTGTTTTTTAAACAAGGTTTTCCCAGATGGCAATTTTACTTTTTCATGGTTTTTACTAGTCTCTTTTTTTAAACAACTTCTAGAACTTGCTGTGCAAGATTCTATGTTTATTTTAATCAAAAAAAATTGTATTCTCAGGTAGATGGTGTTGCTAGGGTTTCTCCCTTTAGGACCTTTATTTGCAAATTTTTTTATGTCATTTTTAGAACAAAATTTTTAGATTGTTGTCCGTCTTCTTTTTAAAACCATTGTTTTTACAGAAGGTATGTAGACGATACCTTTGTTCTTTTTAAGTATCAGTGGCAGGCCACTCAGTTTTTTAGATTTTATTAATCAGCAACACCCTAACATTAATTTTATATGGAATTGGAGAAAAGATAATTGTTTACCGTTTTTTAGATGTTTTTGATCACGAGAGTTAGTTCTGTTTTTACTACTGCCGTTTATAGAAAGAAAACTTATACAGGTCTTGCAAATAATTTCTATAGTGCTTGCCAAACCAGTTTTTAATTGAATACCATCATATCACTTTAGTATATAGGGCTCTTAGATACTTCGTCCAGTTGGGCCATATTTCATAAGGAGATTGAATTTTTTTAAACTTACTTTTTTTCACCAAATTCATTTCCCAAGGATTTGTAGTTTTTAGAATCGTCAACAAACTTTTAACTAATTATTTTAATCCTGCCACACCGGTTTTCAATTGTGGCCGAAAAAAATCATGTATGCTTCAATTCCTTATATTTTTAACTCCAAATTTTCGCATAAATTGAAACAAATTATTGAAACTGAAATACCGTTCATTTAATTTAAAATTAATATCTAACAATCCAGAAGTAAAATTGGCTCTTTGTTTGGCTTCAAGGACCCGTCTGCAGCCCTTCATGAGGTCCAATGTGGTATATAAGTTTACATGCCCGGCCCAGGATGTCCTGGTACTTATATTGGATCAACGAAGAGGTTTTGCAGATGCGTTATTACAGTCACTTAGGGGTTTGAGTTTTAGAAACGGGACAAAGATTGAGCAGACCAGAACATTCAAATAATAAAAAATCATGCTATTAATTGTAAAATTGAGGTCAAGGAACAGCACTTTTTCCATATTAGATATTTCTAGGGATGCAGATTATTTGACGACCTTAGAGGCATTATATATTAAAAGACTCGTTCCATCGTTAAACGTGGCTGCTCTGCTCAACTATATCTGGCACAGTCGTCTTTGGGAGGTTGTAGTTCCTTCTTGGTCATTCTATCTTCTCTCTGTACCTGAAGGTTGGTGTAACAGCAGTTGTTTTTACTTTCCCTCTAATTTTAGTCTTTTAATGTTTTTTAATTGTCATTT
This sequence comes from Macrobrachium nipponense, assembly GCF_015104395.2. Classification (NCBI taxonomy): domain Eukaryota; kingdom Metazoa; phylum Arthropoda; class Malacostraca; order Decapoda; family Palaemonidae; genus Macrobrachium; species Macrobrachium nipponense. Next base: position 38,951,914 of record NC_061090.1, read on the forward strand.
TAAGAATCCTGTGTATTTTTTAGTATTGTTAAATGTTATTATTTTGTCATTTTTCAGACTGATGATGCACATAGTCATTGTGCGAAAACGTGTTCTCTATGAATAAAAATTCTCTTAAAAACAATCATGTGTCTTCGGGCATTCCTGAATTGAATGTTTGAGGATCATACTGCAGATAGTATATATATATATATATATATATATATATATATATAGTATATATATATATATATAAATATATATATATATGATATATATACATATATATATATATATATTCAAATGTTGTTCAAACTCACATCGGTATACATATTTCGGCAATAAAATAATAAATAATAATAATAATAATAACAATAGTAAGAAAAGTGAATGGACTCCTAAGGAGGAAGGATGCAACCCGGGAACCCAACAATATAAATACCACCCAGTCGAACTCGAGGACTGTGATAGACAAAAAAAAAAGCAATAAGGATAATGATAATAATAGTATAATAATAATTGAATCCAAGAGACAATTGAAGAAAGTAGCGCCACTTCCAACTCCCAAACCAGAAGAAATTTTGCAGGTATAGCAATTCAAAAATTTCGGTAAAAAAAATACACACACACTACAGAGACGAAGTGGGAATGAGAGAAGGAGACGCTGCAGTTGCTGATGTGCTCTGAAATACTAAGAAGAAGAAGAAGAAAGAAGAAGAAGACTTTGGAAAGAGTCGTCACATTCCGCTGAGAGGACGTGATGAAATTGTGTTTGGGACAGTGACTCGTAAATACGAGGCAGCTGCTAATTGAGGAACGAAATAGAGGAGATGACGTAAAACAGGGGAGCCTATCAGAGAGAGAGAGACAGTAGAAGAGAGAGAGAGAAGAGAGAGAGAGAGAGAGAGAGAGAGAGAGAGAGATTGCCAATTTAGAGTTAAGAGAGTGAATGTAGAGGCACCTATTGAAGTTTATTAGTCTAATTTCACTGATTTATTGAAGGAGCGTCAAAAATGTCTCTCTCTCTCTCTCTCTCTCTCTCTCTCTTTTCTCTCTCTCTCTCTCTCTCAATATATATATATATTATATATATCTATATATATAAATATATATATATATATATATATTATATATATATATATATATATAATCGAATACCACGGGAAATGATAGACAGGAATCCAAGCGCTTTCGTCTTTTATTCAGGACATCGTCAAGGGTGAGAGAGAGAGAGAGAGAGAGAGAGAGAGAGTGAGAGAATTTTATTCCATGCCCTTTAAGCAAATTACTTCATTAACCGGGAAGTAGCTCCTTGACGGTGTCTGAACAAGACGAAAGCGCTTGGATTCCTGTCTATCATTTCCCCGTCGGTATTTCGCTTTATTTATGAAGTCACGTGCATCTACTGTGATTTTTTAAGCATATTATATATATATATATATTATATCTATATATATATATATATATATATATATCTATAAAATATATATATCTATATATATATCATATATATATATATATATATATTACATATTATATATATATATATATATATATATATATCTATATCTTATATATATAATATATATATATATATATATATAAATATATATATATATATATATATATATATATATATATATATATATATAGTATATATATATATATATATATATATATATATATATATATATATATATATATATATATATATATATATATATATATATTCTATATATATATATATATATATATATATATATATATATATATATATATATATATATATATATATATATATATATATATATATATATATATATATTTATATAAATATTCCCTTCAGAGTAAAAATAATAATGATAAAAAAGCAAAAAGTCTCTAGACTGTGTTTAAAAACCAATTAAACGAAGCGGCTAAAGTTGACCCCATTAAGAGACGCGAAGTGAAATGATAATCACCCGCGCTTTATTCTTCTTTCTGTTCATTTTTCCCTTTATCATTCATCCCATATCTCCTCCTCTTTTCCATCATTGGTCTATGGGTGTCCTTCAGTTGTCTCTCCCGTGTCCGTGAAATCATTCGTACGTGTTTGGCCCTGTCAACAGTATCGGGCGCTGCCTGACGGGCAAACACTGTTCCCATAACCCGTTCCACCATACTGACCGAACGAGCATGGAGCCAGAATGATGCGATTGTCTGGTAACACTGCTGCAGAATCGAGAGAAAATATAAACAGCTGGAAGTGCTCGAAGACACGTCGTCCCGGTCATCGAAACGGAATCCTTTCAATGAGGGATTTCAATCTGTTGAATGATAGAGTTTCTACTTTTTTTTTCTTTCGAGTGAATAGGAATTTGTTGATGTTTGGTTTTACCTAACTTCGAAATCCCAACTTGGTTTCGACGAAGGGAGAGAGAGAGAAAGAGAGTTACCTGTTCATTTAAGTGAATCAGCAGAATAAAACTTGAATTAAAAACTTGGACATTTTAACTTTGTGGTAAGTTCAAAAACCCACTATAATGACGTCATGCCAAGATCCTTTCAAAATAAATAAAACTACAGATTCGATGTCCCCAAAGTCTCGAAAGTTTGTGTAGAGAAAATTACGGGCCTCTGATTACGGGGTGAAATGACTCCATAGGGTGGAGATTCCAAATCCCCAGGACTCTCCGGTGGTGGAAAGTTTAATGGCAAAGTTTCAAACTCAGGCTTCAGGTCCTCCTCAGTGCCTCTAACTTTGGTCATTGGCTGAAATAAAGCTTAGCACATCTACGGCTGCCTCTTTCTCGATGATGCAATATGTCCTTCGTTCCAGTCTGCCTTCAACGACGGATTCTACTGAGATGATTAGTTTATTTCAGTTTTTTTAATGTTCTCTTCGTCAACAATTCAAATGATTTAGCCTGACATTGTAGTGATGCTAAGAGATGAAATTCTCGATTTATAATCTACTGAATATGTATTAACCTAACTTTTCATGCTGTTGACCTATCTCTCTCTCTCTCTCTCTCTCTCTCTCTCTCTCTCTCTCTCTCTCTCCAATCCATGACCATCAATGTCTTACTTTAAGACAATTTTCATCTCTCCACTTTCTGTTCAATTCTCTTTCAAGTTCTGAAACAGTTTACACTCCTTTTGTATCCATCATTCGTCACGTAAGGAAACAAAAGTGAAGGTTACAGTCTATTTGTCTATCTGCCTGTCGGTCAGACTAGAGACTTCTCATTATTTACTGTCAGCTTTATCCTCTGTCTCTTATTTCTTGAAGTCTCTTTCCCCCTCAGAAACCATTTGCAGGTTTTTGTAAACTGAGGTTTTTTGCCAATTCTTTCTCCGGGGCATCATGCATCCCAGGAGGCTGATATGGTTTGATTCATCTCTCTCTCTCTCTCTCTCTCTCTCTCTCTCTCTCTCTCTCTCTCTCTCTCTCGTTCTGTATGTGAAACACCTTTCTTGCTTTGACGATGACATCGTCAAAGCAAGAGAGGTGTTTGATTTACACAAAAATCTAATAATTACTTTCTTCATTTACATGTGCTTATTGTCATCAGGCGTTTTGATAAACATTAATAATATTAAAATCTCCTCGTTCACTGACCAAGCTATCGTTTGAAGCCCGTGTCACTCTTGCTTTATTAAGCAAAGACTGAAGATGGTCGACAAACATTACTGAAAGGTCTATACAGCAAAATATAAATTAATTAATCATCCAGTAAAATAAGTGGAAAAATGTTAACAAAGGCTAAAATATCTATAACATTCCAGATAGTGATGATTTACAATGACAAATCCATGAAGATATTACTCTGTAACAAAATAGGATCCACTTTGTCCGACTAATTTCAAAATCAAAAAGAGTGATTGAAATAGAATATAGATTTTTTCCCATTTTTATTTTTTCATTTCATTCCCTCTAATTTAATTTATCTATTTATTGTCCAGATGGTAGTAAATAACAAGGACAAATCCATGAAAATACTCTGTAACAAAATGCTATTCAGTCTATCAGACTCTAATTCCAAAATCAAAACTAATGACAGAAATAAAATATCAATTTTTCCCCGTTTTTCTTTCTTCATTTATATCTCTCTGTAATTTTATTTACCTATTTATTGAATAATTTTCCTGCACTCTTACTAGAGCCATAACTTTCCCGTATAGACAAGTCATCAAGTTCATCTTAGATGACCAATATTTTCCTTATGCGTTTTTCTCTGGAACTTCCCATTTACATATTTTTCGACTTTATTGTTTGTTATTTAAGAAGTCTGTGTCCATTTCATAAAAAAACATTTGGTCTGTGTAGTCGTTTAATATCGGACCAGCTGCCAAGTGTAGCATCGCTTCTCTTGTAAGTAAATAAAAAAAAGGGGATTAGACTCTCTCTCTCTCTCTCTCTCTCTCTCTCTCTCTCTCTCTCTCTCTCTCTCTCTGCTTTATCTCCAGTGTTGTATTTTTCCACTGCTTTCCGTCTTTCATTTCCTCTTGTCTTCTGGGAAGGAAAAATGTGTCTTTACTCTCTCTCTCTCTCTCTCTCTCTCTCTCTCTGTGTGTGTGTGTGTGTGCTTCATTTACAGTATGGACTTTTTCCAAAGTATACCGTATTTCATTTCTGCTGTAAAAGTATCTTTTTACTTTCGCAGAGAAAGAGACCGCCTTTCTCTCTCTCTCTCTCTCTCTCTCTCTCTCTCTCCATTTCTTTCGTTCACTGCATTACATCCAGCATTGTCTTTTTGCTATACCCTCCGTATTTCCTGTCCTATGTAAATGTATCTCTATTGTCCTGAGAAAAAAAGGCGAATCCTCTCTCTCTCTCTCTCTCTCTCTCCCAGCATTATCTTTTCCTCCGTAATAGCCTTTCTCCCTTTCTTGTCCCCAATTCTTCCTATCGTTTTATCAAGTCTGACAGGCCACGACGTCTCGAAAAGAATGCTGTGGGTCATTTTCTCTCTCCTCTCTCTCTCTCTCTCTCTCTCTCTCTCTCTCTCAAGAGACGCGGGATTTTTAGGTCTCTGTTCAATCAGCGTGGTTATGTTAATTCCTTTCTAAAAAAGATACGGTCATTGAACGGAAATGTATATATTTTTTTGCAGTTTTGGGAAATTGTCCTCAGGTTGTATATATATCAGGGAAATCAGGTAGCCCTGAAGATAATAATGGGGAGAGACTTGTCTTTGGCCAGGAGAGAGAGAGAGAGAGAGAGAGAGAGAGAGAGAGAGAGAGAGAGAGAGAGAATTTGTAGAATGGTTCTTCGGGGGCATTTGTGGATGATTATGATATGATCTTTCTCTTTAATGAGAGAGAGAGAGAGAGAGAGATGTCTCAAAGACTTGTTAGTCCATCCTTAGAGGAGACATTGTGTGCTCACCTATCTCTAGGAGCAGGTTTTACTGTTCATTCACAGCGTCCAAATGATTCTGTCTAGCTTTCTTTTAAACTGACATAAACATTTGTTAGCTAGCCTGCCAAACAGAGATGAAGTAATCTATTCTATTTAAATAAGTTTGGTTACTACTTTACACGAAAAATGCAATGTAATGTATTGTCATCTATGGTCAGCAAAGAGTCCCACTGACGATTACGCAGACGTAAATAATTGCAAGATAACTCTTCCTACTCAGGTACGAAAATGATAACCTGTTAAATATGCCAAGAATCGAAATTGTACCAGCAAAATACTCAGTTAGTCCCCCCTGGAACTTTCCAGAGGTGCAATTTTGTAGATATTTTAATTTAACCAAGACAGAATTGTTCAGTGAGGCCATGCAATCAATATTTTTAGAACAATCTCTGCAACATGATAACTCCACTGCAGTTTTCACGGATGGCTCAAAGTCAGATGCTGGCGTCGGTTTTGGTGTAGCCTTCCCTGATGTAGAGAGAAGCGGCAGGCTATCATCAGTTGCATCGATTTTTTCAGCAGAATTATATGGAATTTTAAAGGCTTTAAAGGAAGTTTTAATTCGGAATGAAAGTAATTTTATTATATATTGTGACTCAGGAAGTGTTCTTCAGTCGCTGGAATCTTTTAACCCTTTAAATCCTCTGATTTTAGATATATTGGAATGGCTGCTTTTACCAAAAAGAAGAGGGAAAGAAATAAAGTTCTGTTGGGTGCCTTCTCATGTTGGGGTGACTGGGAATGAGAAAGCTGACCAACTTGCAAAGTCTGCGGTCAGCTCCCCAGAACCCACAAGATGCCAACTGTCATATCGGGATTTGTATCCTCTAGTAGGTCAGAGAATAAAAAAAATGTTGGCAGTCCCAGTGGGAGGATATTTTAAATAATAAAAAAATGCGTAGTATCACGTCATCAATGTCTCCTTGGTCATATCAGTATTTGCCAAGGAGACAAGAAATGATGTTGTGCAGATTGAGGATTGGACATACAAGACTTACACATGGGTTTTTGATGTCTCGTGAAAATCCTCCGTTTGGCGAGAACTGTACTGTGCCCTTGACTGTGAGACATTTGCCGGTTGAATGTCACAGACTTGGGAATTTGAGACATAGATTCTTGTTTTGGGGTCGTGACAGAGTAGGTAATTTTATCCTAGCTACAATTCTTGGAAAGGATTGTAATATAGAGCAGTTATATATTTTTATGAGGGAGGCTGGCCTCCTTAACCAAATTTAAATTATACATAGATTGTCTATGTAAGAACTTATATTTATGAACAAAATTTTTATATGATATATTTATAGATATTTTTATATGAAATTTATCAAAAATTTATTTTTTTTATTTAATTTATTACGGTGTCAATTACCAAGATATTGTGACGCCAGATATAATACACCATCAATCAATCAATCAACCCCTCTTTCGGGTTTAATGGATTTTCCCCCGAGAAAGACGCTGATAGGGGTCATTTTTCAAGAGGATTCTTTACTAAAATCGTCTTTATTGGCTTGAGTGTCGAGGGAGTTGGATAAAGTGAATCCTTCAGACAATGATTGTTTTGGTTGCAGGTCCACAATAATATAGCATATGAGTATATGGTCTTTAATGGAAATTAAAAAAGGTTCGAAAGCTTTTAATATCCATTAAAGACCATATACTCACATGATATATTATTGTGGACCTGCAACCATTGTCTTCATTTTCGACACAGAAAACTGTTCCCATAATGATTGTCTTGATGGAAATTTTGGTTTTATGAAATAAATAGCTGTATTTTGAATATTTTTTCGTTTCTCGCGGTTTTGTATCTGTCCTAAATGGGACAACTTTCGGGATATAGATTAAGTGTGGGTGTAAATTATCTTCATTTATTCATAATTACACTTCCAAGGCTTCCTATTCTTTAATGCTTAATTATCTATGATTCATTCCCTGTTCGTACGCTAATTATTAGGTCAAGGGCGGTAAACCTTACATAACATCAGAATTAATTCAGGACATTTTTTTTTTTTTTTTTTTTTTTTTTTGGGGGGGGGGGGGGGGGGGGCAAATTACGTCACGAGACAAACTAATGAAGTCTGAAGGTTCCAAGGCCCCACTCGACGTGGGACGACAAGGTCTAATTAAGGCGTGACGGAACGCATTTTATTTTAGTATTATTCTTCTCCTCGGTCCCGAGAGGCCACCGAGGAGGCGCCGTTTCCAACAATCCTCGTTTCATTGCAATTTGTCCCTCCGCCTTGTCGAGAGAACTTCTCCGTGGCATCAGTTCCCCCCCAAAAGACGAAATGTCTGGTGGAATCTTTTCTATTTTCAGTTGCTTATTTCAACTTCCCTTCTCTGGTTTTCTGTGGAATTAGTTTTTCTCTATGAATTTTGAGTTTGTGTCAATTTGTTGAAAGTGTATGTGTATACTTCACAAATCTTTAAGTAAAGAGAGAAGATGGAATACTTATGAATTTGCATAGGCAAAATGATTCTGTGATTTTCTCATATTTTTTCCTTCTAGAAAATTGGCCATTATATTATTTATTTGTTAACTTATTGGTCTCGGTATTATTTCTTTAAACTAATAAATAATTTATTTTTTGCTTACGAAATTGATTAATCTATACATTAAAGCGCTTGTTTCTATACGAATAATATTACGTAAAATGGGGAATATTAATTTTCATCAGTTATTCCTGATCTGTCTTTTTCTGGACCTTTCGTGCAACTATTGAAAGGTCTCTGTCAGTCTGTTAATTGATGGCGACATAGTTGTTACTATGTTTTTAACTGCATAAGGAATATATCAGCAGTATCTTTCATGATTCTGTAACGCATCATCGGTTATGTAAAAAAAATGGAAATTTTTTCGTCTTTGGTCAAAGCCTCGTCCATATTTTCCCTGACAATTCACAATTTGTTGTTTTTCAGACATGATTCAGATTCTCTCTCTCTCTCTCTCTCTCTCTCTCTCTCTCTCTCTCTCTCTCTCTCTCTCTCTATTACACTCAAAGGCGATGTTTTTCCACATTCTGTATGTCCCCCCCTTTCGAAGATGACCAGATATCGCAGACCTCAAAATAAAAAAACAACAGGAACTCGTTTCTTCTTCTTTGCTTTCACATTGTTTTGATATTGTTTATGAAATCCTTTTCGATTGCTGCTGGCCTCGTCAATTTCATTTTATAATAAACAGAAGAGCGAGAAGACTGGAATCCATTCCCATAAACAGGACTACGTCAAACCACGAAAATATGATCAAACTGGGAATAGGCACACGCCTAGAAAAACATATTCGAAAGTTCATATATTTTAAGAATATTTTGTTATATAATTATTATTCCTTAGAATAATTTCGCTCGTAATGAAATAACATTTCCTTATAATTTCGCGCAAAAATTATATAAACCACGAATAATTCAATATTAATTATTATAAAAGAAAAATTATCAAGAATCAGGCCAAAAATGTAACGATTTACCACCTACTGCTCAACTAACATGTTATCGTACATAAATATGAATTATTATGAGTAATGAATTGATAAATATTATGAAAAAATATTTCATCTCTGTCATGACGACGAATGCCAGACCATAAATGTAATGATTTATGGCCGATAATTCAATAAATATTACATTATACATAATTTAAGTCATAAATGATTCGATAATAACTCTTATGAAGAACAAAATTTAAAATGACAGGTGATAAATCCACCAAGAACCCGAATGAGAATCCCTTGAACTGCCACCCCAAAAAACCCCAAATGATGAAATCTGACTGACCACCAAAAACCGAATGAGAATCTTTGACTGACCACCAAAAACCCAAATGAGAATCCCTGACTGCCAACCAAAAACCCAAATGAGAATCTCCAACTTACCACCAAACACCCAATGAGAATCTCTAACCACCAAAAACCCAAATGAGAATCTCTAACTTACCACCAAAAACCCAAATGAGAATCTCTAACTTACCACCAAAAACCTCAAATGAGAATCTCTAACTTACCACCAAAAACCCAAATGAGAATTTCTAACCTACCACCAAAAACCCAAATGAGAATCTCCGACTAATCACCAAAAACCCAAATGAAAATCTATGACTGCCAACCAAAAACCCAAATGAGAATTTCTGAATGACCACCAAAATCCCAAATGAGAATCTCTAACTTACCACCAAAAACCCAAATGAGAATTTCTAACCTACCACCAAAAACTCAAATGAGAATCTCCGACTAATCACCAAAAACCCAAATGAAAATCTATGACTGCCAACCAAAAACCCAAATGAGAATTTCTGAATGACCACCAAAAACCCAAATGAGAATCTCTAACTTACCACCAAAATCCCAAATGAAAATCTCTAACTTACCACCAAAAACCCAAATGAGAATCTCCGACTTATCACAAAACCCAAATGAGATACTCTGATTTACCACCAAAAACCCAAATGAGAAACTCTGATTTACCACCAAAAACCCAAATGAGAATCTCTGACTGACCACCAAAAACCAAAATGAGGATCTCTTGACTTAGAAGAAAAGACAGAAAAATCGCAAAGTTGTTGAATTCTTGATGAAATGAATTGGGAAGGAGCAGCAAATAAATTTCTTGGGACGGGTTGCCGGGGTTCGGGGTGAGGGAGGGGGTGGGGGGGGGGGGGGGGGGTTGGGGGGGGGGGGGGATTGAACAATGAGATGAAGCCGGGCAACGATGCAAATCTTTTTTTGGTGGAAGGCTCAAAAAGCTTGCCTTTTCTGTCCCACTGTTCAAAAACATTTTTTTTTTTGGGGGGGGGAGGGGCGTGCTGACTAAAAGCTTTTCTCATAATTTACGATGGTTTTCTTTGCTAAGTTTTGCTTCGAACGGCACTTTTTGGGAAGACTGAAAAACTTAGAAAACACTAAATCCCAAATTTCACAATAATCAATAATGTAATTTTCTTTATTTCTATTGGTGAAATCTGTATATGGCAAGTTTCGTCAATTGCATATAAAATGCAATATAATTGCATGTAAAATACAACACATGCATCATATATGCTACGTTTTATCTCGAAAAATATATATATTTTTTTTTACTTCTGCGAAATTCACAGTAATAATAATTTTAGGGTTTTGAAATAATTACAGTATATTGCACCTTTTAAAATGTATATTAGCCTGAAACAATAGATATAAGATAAATTAAACGCATTTTTTTTAACGCCAACTTAAAACCCGTATTTTAATAGCATTAATTATAAATTGAACCACAAATTTTATATTCCTGATTGTAAACCAAGTTTTAAAATGTATATTAGCCTGAAACAATAAAAATAATGTAATTAAACACACAATTTTTGTTAACTGACTTAAACCCTGTATATCAATATTTTTAATCATAAATTAAACCCCCAATTTGAAAATTCTGATTGTAAACCAAATCCAGACTTTTACTATCTTTTTAAATTCCATTTCATGGTGAAGACGTTTCAAAATTGTAGTACCTTTTTTAATATTTATAATTGAAAATTAAACCCCCAATTCAAGCATATTCAAATTGGGGGTTTAATTTACAATTAAAAATATTAAAAGGTACTACAATTTTGAAACTTCTTCCCCTTCTTTCTGTATTTCCCTTTACCTTTTCTTACTTCTTAATGAACAAAATATTCTTTGGAAGCTTGAATCTCAAGTCAGAGGCCCCTTTGATGGGCTAGTTCCATATGAATAGGGTTCATCGTCTAAATAATAATAATAATAATAATAATAATAATAATAATAATAATAATAATAATACTAATAATAATAATAATAATATTAATAATAATAATAATAATACCACACACATGGCTAATAGAATGCCTGAAAATATATGGGGCAGAGAAAACACCATCAGCTTCCTCCAAAATACAATGCGCAACTGGAATACAATACTTACAATCTCTGGAATAAGACTAGCAGAGGTTAATATCAGGAGAGGGACCTTCTAGGGCGACTCACTGTCCCCACTACTCTTCGTAGTAGCCATGATTCCCATGACAAAAGTACTGCAGAAGATGGATACTGGATACCAACTCAAGAAAAGAGGCAACAGAATTAACCATCTGATGTTCATGGACGACATCAAGCTGTATGGTAAGAGCAGCAAGGAAATAGATACCCTAATCCAGTCTGTAAGGATTGTATCTGGGGACATCAGGATGGAGTTTGGAATAGAAAAATGTGCCTTAGTCAACATACAAAAAGGCAAAGTAACAAGGACTGAAGGGATAAAGCTCACCAGATGGGGAGCACATCAAACACATAGATGAGACTGGATACAAATAACTGCGAATAATGAAAGAAGATATAAAACACCAAGAGATGAAGGACACGATCAGGAAAGAATATAGCAGAGACTCAAGGCGATACTCAAGTCAAAACTCAATGCCGGAAATATGATAAAAGCCATTAATCTCATGGGCAGTGCCAAGTAATCAGATACAGTGCAGGAATAGTGGAATGGACGAAGGCAGAACTTCGCAACATAGACCAGAAAACGAGGAAACATATGACAATACACAAAGCACTACAACCAAGAGCAAATACGGACAGACTATACATAACACGAAAGGAAGGAGGGAGAGGACTACTAAGCATAGAGGACTGCGTCAACATCGAGAACAGAGCCCTGGGGCAATATCTGAAAACCAGTGAAGACGAGTGGCTGAAGAGTGCATGGGAAGAAGGACTGATAAAAGTGGACGAAGACCCAGAAATATATAGAGACAGGAGAATGACAAACAGAACAGAGTAATGGCACAACAAACCAATGCATGGACAATACATGAGACAGACTAAAGAACTGGCCAGCGATGACACTGGTAAAGGTTACAAAGGGGAGAGCTCAAGAAGGAAACTGAAGGAATGATATTAAGCGGCACAAGATCAGGCCCTAAGAACCAGATATATCCAAAGAATGATAGATGGAAATAACATCTCTCCCATATGTAGGAAGTGCAGTACGAAAAATGAGACCATAGACCACATAGCAAGCGAATGCCCGGCACTTGCACAGAACCAGAACAAAAAGACGCATGATTCAGTGGCAAAAGCCCTCCACTGGAGCCTGTGCAAGAAACGCCAGGCCTACCATTGCAAAGTAATAGTGGTAACAAGCACCAACCTGAGGAGTGATAGAAAACGATCAGGCAAAGATTCCTCTGGGACTATGGCATCAGAACAGATAGGGGGTGATAAGTG
>NC_061090.1:38969518-38977018 GCF_015104395.2 Macrobrachium nipponense
AACCTAAAAGAACGTTTGCCCTTTGGACGAGTTCAATTACAAAGCCAACATACGAAATCATTCTTCCAACAGATTGCAGTCTGTTCAAACAATCCTCTTTTTTACACCCTGCAAAAAAACTTTCCACGTCAAAAATCTTCGAACTTCACTCAACCTCTGACGCCTATCTGTTATCGAATCCACTTGATTTGTTCCCATTTTTTAGGAAAACTACTTTTTATGCCGCCCTTGTCTGCCCGTCCACACTTTTTTATCTCCAGCGTGGGATCTTAAAAGCTACCGAGGCTAGAGGGTTGCAAAGTGGCATGCTGATCATCCACCCTCCAATCATCAAACGTATTAAACTGTAGCCCTATAGATTCAGTAGTTTTTATCTTATTTAAGGTTAAATTTACACATGGATCGTACATCTGGCAGCGCCTTCCGGAGACATGAGAGACAACCTCACCCTACCTCATCTGGGAAGCGACTGAAACGTTTCCGGTGACCCGGTCTTTCACTATGTATATAAACACGCGTACACACATACACGCGCACACACACATACCTCTCAGATTTAAGTGATATTGCTCTGCAGACGTCATTGTCTTCCTTCATTTTCTTTATCAAGTTATAAAAGACTTACGACATGGACTTTTTTTTTTTTTTTTTTTTTTTTTTTTTAGCTCGGAGACGCCATTAACAGGACGCTAATTGAAAACGTAGTTCGAATTGCGACTCTCGAAAACAGCCAGGCGGATCAAAAGTTCGCTGTTGTGAGGTTGTGAGTGGTGAATTACGAAGAGAATGTAATTCACATGAATGAGTAATTGACTACAAATACGTTTTATTATTTGGTATTGTACACATATTGAATTGAAAAGGACACGGCGATCTGGGATCGTAACAAAAATCCAAAGATGAATAAGCATGAAATGATGAAATGAGTAGAAAAGGGGTGATCATAAAAAATCAAGATACAAGATCGTATAAGTACTGTACTTACTGGTAAGAACTAATGACGTTAATGTCCAAATTCTTGAACTTTCTCTTCCTCCAATATTCCCCATTTTTTTTTTTTAGGACAGTTCCTCTGGGTTGTCTTTAAGAAATCCTGAAATGTGAATCAGTGATCTGGTTGATAATAATAATAATAATAATAAAATAATAATAATAATATAATAATAATAATAATATTAATAAATCAATGAATAATAATCGAATTTCAAATTTATTAGTTAGTAGACCATATCCTTCACTGTGTGTTATTTCCCTCGACCAAACAAAATCGTTGTCTACATATTTCTGGCCGCTGTCAACTAACCTTTAACTATTTTTCAAAAGCTTTTTACTTATTTAGCAGTAAATCTTAAAAACGGATGCATTGTACTGTGTTATTCATCATTATTTTGTGTTCATCTTTCAGTCCATTCATTATTTACTATCCACTATCATCCAACTTAATGCCTGAAGCCATAGGATAGGAATGGATGACCAGAGAGAGAGAGAGAGAGAGAGAGAGAGAGAGAGAGAGAGAGAATTTTCTAACCCTCGACCGAGTCTCAAAGGAGAGAGTGGAACTTTAAAACGGGGTTTCAATGTGAATTGTGGGGTGGAATATTACTGAAGACAATACAGAGATCATTTGTGACCTCATAAAGATTCTTGTCGAAATTGATGTTCTTGTCTTTCCAAAGGGAATTCTCTCTCTCTCTCTCTCTCTCTCTCTCTCTCTCTCTCTCTCTCTCTCTCTCTCTCTCTCTCGTTTGGTGGACATTTCTTTTAGGTTGACAAACTCAAAGTGAATCGATTTACATACGTACTTTGGAATCGTCTCCAGTTTCCCCTTCCTTTTTTTTTTTCGCGCTTTCTAGGAAGAAACACACCCCCCCCCCCCTCTCTCTCTCTTTCTCTCTCTGTCTCTCTCTCTCCTCTCTCTCTCTCTCTCTCTCTGGACCGCAATCCTTCCCAAAGATGAGTCTATCTGTAGGCAAATAGATATCCTCTGGCTCCAAGCTTCAACCCCATGTCCTCGTAATTAATCCCAAGTGTGGCATAAAGATGAAATGTTTTGGGTCATTTTTTTGTCTCCATTCGCTCTGCATCGTCGCCCCCTACCCTCACCTCTCGTCCTCCAACCCCCCTCTTCCCCCACACGCACACAAAAAAAAAAAAAAAAAAAAAAAAAAAAAAAAACTGGAGGAAAGATGAACAGAAGACAAAAGAAGACGAGAAAAGTAATCTATAGGGAGGCTGAGGATATAAAAATTCATTTTAATTTCGTCTCGAGTTTGTCTCATATGAGATTCCGTTTCTCATCTTAACCTTTAATTGAAATATTCTGAAATTTCATTTTTATGGTGGGACAGGCAGGAGCCTCAATTTGAGATTATTGATGCTGAATATTGCTGTTAAAACGTAAAAGTTTTATTCTCGCTAGGTTTAGGATTTTTAATAAGTGACGTAATAACGAAGATTAAATGGCCAGTTTGAAGGGCCCATACCATTTGATTAAAGATCGTTAATTAAATCTCTCTAAAAAAACATCGAGGTTTATGAAGCAAAACAAATTTAAAAAAAATAAAATTTATCCTTATTGGTTGAGGAAGTTGAAAAACTTATGTAATTATGAAAATTAAATTGTTGGTTTAAAGGGCATGTTCCATTTAAATAGAGATGCATAATTAAATGGCTCTAATGAAAATCGAGGTTATTAAGTAAATTTTTGGAATTACAAACAATGAAATTTAAACCTTTTTCCGTTTAGGGAGTTTAAAACTGATCTAATTATGAAGATTAAAATGTGGCCGATGTTAAAGATGAGTAATTAAATGGTTCTAATGAAAATCAAGCTTTATGACGTAAAATTTTAGAAAGCATAAACAAAGTTTTAACTTGTTTTGGTATAGGAGATTTAAAAATAATGTAATTATGGAGACTAAATAGCCGGTTTCAAGGGCCTATGCCACTTAATTATAGGCGAATGATTAGTTGACTAATAAAAATCAAGCTTTATTATGTAAAATTCTATGTATATTCCTTTAGTTTAGGAAGTTTAATAAAATTGTCCTTATCGAGATTAAATGGTTATTTTAAAGGGATCATGCCATTCAAATGAAGGTAAGTGATTAAATGGCTACTGACCCAACATTAAGGTTTATGAAGTGTGAAACAGGTGCAAGCAGAACTGGATAGAGAATGAAACAGAGAAGAAAAGTTTTAAAGGACGAAAAGGGGAGAGAAAGAATACAAGAGGAGAATTCAATAAGTGAGGAAAAGGGAGGAATCAGGGAGAGAATTAAGAAAGACAAATGTCAAAAAGAACCCCCCCACCCACCCCCGAAAAGAAAATCATGCAGAAGACGAACCGAGTCAACACGAGCAGTCTCATTCCTCAATCTTTAAGCCCTTAATCCATTTTCCATTTGTCCTCTGCCCAAGAGGCAGAGGACAAATGGAAAATGGATTAAGGCTTAAAGATTGAGGAATGAGACTGCTCGTGTTGACTCGGTTCGTCTTCTGCATTGATTTTCTTTTCGGGGGTGGGTGAGGGGGCCAATGTTGGTGTCAGTGTCTCAGGTTCTTTTTCTTATTTTCTTTCTACTTCTTTTTTTTTCTTACGAGAGAATAAAAGTTTCCTTCCTGAAGTTACCTGGAAGTTGTGTTTTCCAACGACCCAAGTTCTCGATTTCCAAAGCAACTTTTGTTTTTATTTATAATTTTTTTCTTATTTTTCTTTTTTTTGTTAATAAAAATGGGGGAAAAGTTACTCACTACTTTCTTGACTTTTATTTTAGTTTTTTTTTTGTATTAATAATCCTTTGATGCGATTTATTTCACTGATTACCTTCTAGTTCAAACCAAAATGTTCGTCAACAATAAACTTATTTTCCGTCGCGCTTATGCGCATGAGCAAGAAGTTGTGCGTATGTTTGTGCGAGAGTAAGGGAAAGTTAAAATCTCATCCTGAACTGTATATGAATTTGAGAGAGAGAGAGAGAGAGAGAGTGAGAGAGAGAGAGAGAGAGAGAGAGAGGTGGGATCAGTAAAGATGGTGTTCTATTTTCAAATGATTTTTTAAAACCTACTTTTTTTTTTCAATATAACTGTATCCAATATAGTATTCAAACGTCCTCTGAGCTATCCAATTCGCTCATTAATTTTCTTACCTAGATTTACCTTATTTTTCTCTCTTTTTATTATTAGATTTGGTATATAGTACATCTACCTTATCATCTTTGTCAGCTAATTGTTTTGTTTTTTTCAGGGGACGCGTGTTTTGTGAATGTGTGTGTGTGTGTGTGTGTTTGTGTGTGTATGTTTTTATGTGTGTAAATTGGCCTTTGTTTGCAAATTATGAAGTTGTGCCTTACACATAATTTCTCCACAGGGGCTAGCTGGCTAAGACCTATCCCACACCCCCTCCAACTCCGCAACTCCCCAGGTGGATTCAAGAAAATTTCATAGGGGACACCAATTTTCATATTATACATACATACATAGTATACACAGACTCAGGTATATATATATATATATATATTATATATATATATATATATTATATATATATATTATATATTATGTATATATATTATATATCTATTATATATATATATATATATATATTATCTATATATATGTATATATTATATAATATATATATATATAAATATGGTATATATATATACATATATAATATATATATATATATATATATATATATATCATATATATATGTATTTATATATGTATATCTGAAATACCGAATCTATTATTGTTATTATCAAGATTGTTGCAAATTTAAAATTAATTGTTATTATTATTTTTTATCTCAACATTTTTTTATTATTTCTATATTAGATATTTTATTTCTTCCCCATTCTTATATCTCATTATTATCTCATTCTTTAATATCATTATTCTGTCATTATTTTTCATTGGGGGACCACGTGCCCAGGTACCACCCCCGCCCCCAGGATCCGCTAGTGCCCCACCACCCACGAAAATATAATTCCCTGATTTTCTCTTCATTTCCATAATGACTAAAAACCGAGACAAAATGAGATAGTATCGAATTGTCTGCTGGGCACATGAACATAGAGGAGAAAAAAATTAAATGCGATTATTCCTGTATATCATTATGTCATAGTTTAATTTATGCTCTGTTCGTCGCATAATTGCTCGTTTGATATTCGATTTATGTTAGTTCAGGGTTCACTGATGTCGCATTTTCTTGTCGCTTGTTTAACTTGTTTTGTCAAATTATTTTTTTTCGTCCATGATAATTTGCGTATCTGTCTGCCTGCCTGGAACATTATGTGTTCGGCCATCTTAATTTTTTTTTTTTTTTTTTGTTTTTTTTTATATTACAATTTCAACATATTTACTGAGAGCACATGTTTCATATGTATCATTTCAATGTTAAATTAATCATAGAAGATCAAAGGCCAAGGTTAAAATCCTTCTTTAGGGTCAAAGGTCAAAGTCAAATTATTTCTTAATGTTCAGAGGTCAATGTTAAATGAATTCCAGGAGGTCAAAGGTCGAGGTCAAATTAATTACTAAAGGTCAAAGGTCAATGTTAAATCAATTCCAGGAGATCAAAGGTCGAGGTCAAATTCATCTTAAAGGTCAAAGCTCAACATTTAAATCAATCTAAGAGGTCAAAGGTCAAGGTCAAATTCATACATAAAGGTTAAAGGTCAATGTTATATTACTCATTCTTGGAGGTCTAATGTCGAGGTCAAAGGTTTAAACAAGAATTCCCTACCATAATGGGCATTACGTTTCACATAGTAGCCTTTGCTTTTTCTTTGACTGCTTTTATACTGTACAAGCAATAACAGTGAAAGATTGATTAGCAATTCTTGAAATCATATTTTATTTCCTGATCAGTCTGTATATACGGTTGACATAATAAGATACACATACTCTCATCAAGATTTGTTTACACTTCAGTTGTTTATTCATGAATATATAATCATGCCATTTCTTGGAACCTTCAATAACACTACAAGACGATATTTGAATTATATAACAGCAAAAACAAACTAAAAATAGTAACAAGAGAAATGGTAAATTCTCAATACGAATAATAAATGACTCAGATTATGATATTTTTTTGCGCTACACATTTATTACATAACTTGCGGCAAGTATTCTCACGTTATATGATATTTGAATATTCAAAAAGAAAAATATGATCCCAGGAATATAATATATGAATATGAAACTTTTTTTTATCCGTTTCTTACTTAAACTTGAAATTTAAAAACAAATTATTCGATGTAATTTGAGAAAAAAAATGAAATATACCTCGAGTTATTTTTTGAGCAATCATAGGGTACTCTGATTACAATAGTCGTAGAATAGCATGTTTTACTTATATTTTGTTATATACACAATAGCTTGGGATTTGGTAAAGTTTCTGTATTTCATCAGCACATAAAAAAATAATTGAGTAATGAAATAACTTATATTAGGATATAGAATTTTATAAACAATTTAATAAGATGTGTTAAGAATTATATATTTCATCAACATTGAACAAGGCGTGCTTCGACCTCCATCTTATTCGGGACGCATGGAAGATTTTCCCTCACGCATAAGTTGTAAACATTGTATTTCTAATTTATAACGTAAATTAAAACGCGCTCAAATCTACGGTCAAATATAGCCTTGTTTCACCAATGAAATTTAAATTGAATATGCTATACTTTATTAAAAATTATTTTTCTGTACTGTTTAGCAAGTAAATAATTTTTTTTTTTTACATTTTCATTCTAATAAACAAATCATAAATACCCTATCCTAAAAGATCTTGTATCTTTAACTCAACACGAAACACCTTTATCAGACCCTTTTAGGCTCTCCATTGACCTTTCCACTAACGACAACACAGTAGTTTGTAGGCTTACTCCCCAAGTAAGAGAAATGCATACGAATAATGAAATGAATTTTGATATAGACCTTTCTCAGTATTACCTAAGCATTTCAAAATTACAATGAGACACATTTAGCGAATAATAATAAAAGAAAAAAGGACTACTCGCATAAACGCTAGCGAGTACTGACGTGTCCATGTGGCTATAAACCTGAAAATAATAAGCCCTCTAGGATGTGAAACAGCAACCAAGTCAGATCCTCCGCAGGGAAATATCCCGAAGGATGTCGACAGAAGCGATGAAACGTCCGCAGTCGGGCAAAAGGACATAACTTAGAATAGGGGACGAAGGACTTGATTGCACTTGTCACTGCAACATGAAAATGAATGAATCATCTTTCCCCATATTGCGCTATCTCTCTCTCTCTCTCTCTCTCTCTCTCTCTCCTAGGTCAACAAACACGGCCCCATTCTCTCTCTCTCTCTCTCTCTCTCTCTCTCTCTCTCTCTCCTAGGTCAAGAAACACCGCCCCCATTCTCTCTCTCTCTCTCTCTCTCTCTCCACCCTATGTCAACACCCCACCCCCTTACACTCTCTCTCTCTCTCTCTCTCTCTCTCTCTCTCTAAGATACAAGCA
>NC_061090.1:38984518-38997018 GCF_015104395.2 Macrobrachium nipponense
GTGTGTAAAGTTTGTACCTATATGTGAGTATATGAGTATGTGTATGAGAGAGAGAGAGAGAGAGAGAGGAGAGAGAGAGAGAGAGAGAGAGAGAGAGAGAGCAATTGTTTATGTGCATTAAACAATGAATATCACTTATGACACCCCAGGGAAATTTGGTACTGGTGCGACGTAAGAAAATGTTTAACCACTCTTGATTCTATTTTTATAATTTTCTCAAAACAAAACTCCCACAGAGGGAGTCGACCCCCCTCCCAACCCTCTCCCCTCCAAGTCATAAACACACAAACATTATACAAAACGAACCCAGAACTTTTAAACTCTTCCTATGCCAGTTTTCTGTTAAGTTCCCCAAGTGTTTTTTTTTTTTTTTTTTGACACTTCTTTATTTATCCTGTCAGTTGTTGATATCAATAACACAAGTAATGAATTTCTAGAAATCATAAGATTAAATCTGGGTTCTACTGATTTTTAGTTTTATGTAAAAAAAAAAAAAAAAAAAAAAATTGCATCGACTTTGCCTGTTCGTCCGCACTTTTTTCTGTCGGCACTTTTTTTTTTGTCCGCCCTCAGATCTTAAAAACTACTGAGGCTAGAGAGCTGCCAACTGTTACGTCGATCATCCACCCTCCAATCATCAAACATACCAAATTACAGCCCTTTAACATCAGTAGTATTTATTTCATTTAAGGTTAAAGTTAGCCATGATCGTGCTCCTGGGAATGATATTCGTCAATCCGTGGGCCGGTGGTTAAAGTTTCGTGAGCCGGTTCCCATACAGCATTATACCGAAACCACGAAAGATATTTCTATTGTTGGTCGCCTTGATTATACGCTGTAGCGGCTGTATAGAAAACTCGATTGCGCAGAAGAATCTTCTGCGTATTTTTTACTTTTGTTATTTAAACTCCAA
The DNA here is from genome assembly GCF_015104395.2 of Macrobrachium nipponense. Taxonomy (NCBI): domain Eukaryota; kingdom Metazoa; phylum Arthropoda; class Malacostraca; order Decapoda; family Palaemonidae; genus Macrobrachium; species Macrobrachium nipponense. The sequence goes on from NC_061090.1 coordinate 38,985,432, forward strand.
ACTTGAGTACTCACAATATTAAACAAGTTCTCTGTGTAAATCTTCACACTCTCACTTACTCTACCTACAGACAACTTTCACTTACTCTACCCATAGAATACTTTCACATTTTCCTTCACAAAAAATCCTAATTTAGTTCTTATGCAAATGCTTCGTATTGATCAGCATTCCAATTATTCGATATAATAGCAGCATTCTGCTGCACACCCATTACCTGATAAAAAAAAGTAGTTATTAAGTAGCAACCTTTCACACAAGTGGACATGAAAGGCGTAGGACGTAAAAATAAGTTATATGGACACTAAAACGCGTGACTTACGATCTGCGTTTGTAGAAAAATCTTTGCCAGTCTGTGGCTTTACATTAGGGCACAATCTGGAAGAGAAATAATTCTTTGTGGTATTTCATTGAGCAAAATATCTCATCAACCAAGATATCTCTTTGTTTGTTTGTTTGTTTGTATGGTGTTTTTACGTTGCATGGAACCAGTGGTTATTCGTCAACGGGACCAACGGCTTTACTTGACTTCCGAATCACGTCGAGAGTGAACTTCTATGGACAGAAATACACATCTCTAACACCTCGGTGAAATGCCCGAGAATCGAACTCGCGGCCAACGAGGTGGCAGATCATGACCATACCGATCACGCCACTGAGGCGATAAGATATTTCTTTGATTTTATTTTCTAATTTTTTGAAACCTTTAGGCCCAGACAACCTTTTGGAGAACAGATTTTATTTTACTAAATAAATCTCCTCCATTTGGTGTTTTTTTTTTCTTTTTTTATCAAAATCCTTCAGGTCCAGACGACCATAAATGGCCAAAGATACAAACGCTGTAACGAGGAATAAAAGCAGTATTCAGCATCGCGTTCATTTCGCGGTGAGTCTTTCACATTCGAAAACCTCTATTTCCCGTGACGACGAAAGTCCCGCTTTGCCATCTGTGCAAACTGACAGCGGTGATCATTGACCCACGAAATGTTTTTAACTTCCGAAGTGAATTTTTTAACCTCCGAAGGTAGTAGGCTGATGGTTGCGAGTCGGTTTTCCGCTACTTTCGTGACACCGAAAATGAGTGTAAGTTGGTGAGATTACAAGAAGTTACGTGGTAAATGAGTACAGACAGACACACACATGCATAGACATACACATACACACCAGACGATGAAGACTGCTAGCCTGTAACTTTTCCTGAATAGATATCTCCGTTAGACACCATCCGGTTTAAATGAGGTCCTGTGTCCGCCCTCAGATCTTAAAAACTGCTGAGGCTGGAGGGCTGCAAATTGACACGTTGATCATCCACCATCCAATCATCAAACATTCCAAATTGCAGCCCTCTAACGTAAGTAGTTTTTATTTGATTTGAGGCTCAAGCTAGCCATAATCGTGCGTCTGGCAACTATATATGGCAGGCCACCACCGGCCCGTGGTTATTCATGGACCACGGCTCTTACAGAATTATACCGAGACCACCGAAAGATAGATCTGTTTTTGGTGTCCTTGATTGTAAGATGTACTGAAAACTCGATGCATTTTTGTGCTTATAATAATTGTACTAAAACACTTCGCGTCACTAGGAATGTAAACTGGAATAGCAACAGGGGGCGCACAGGAACGGGCCTTGTCGAATTCCACAACAGCGGTTAATTGGATTCCTTAATTTAGTTCGCAAAGTTTTAGTTCCTCAAAGGTATTTTGGTTCGGGCCCTGAATCTTTTCCCTCCCGATGGTTTTATCTTCTAGTTTTACGGAGAATCGACGGAGTTCAGGACGCAATAAAGTACGAATATTTCTATGCGTTTTAATACAGGAGTATAAGGCCTTTCCACGAGCATTTGGCAAAAGCCTTTTGAGAAACGTACTCATTTTCAGCCGAAGAATAATTTGGGTGTTTCGTGTTTCTTTTCACTCGACTACAAAGCTTTAGTTTTAAGACAAATTCTGATACTTTCACAAAATATTGAGGGATTTCCACAAGCATTTTGCAAAATCTTTTAAGAAACGTACTCATTCATAGTCGAAGTATATGTTGGCTATTTCGTGTTTATTTTCACGCATCTACAAAGCTTTAGCTTCAAGAAAACTCTGATATTTTCACAAAACATAATTTGGTAATTTCTCGTTTCTTTTCATTCGACTACAAAGTATTATTTTAAGAAAAATTTTGATACTTTCACAAAATATAATTTGGCATTTTCGTGTTTATTTTCGCTGGAATACAATGCTTTGGTTTTAAGTAAATTCTGATATTTTCACAAAATATAATTTGGCAATTTCGTGTTTCATTTCACGCGACTACAAAGCTTTCGTTATAAGAAAAATTCTGATACTTTCTCAAAAATATAATTCGGGTATTTCTCGTTTCTTTTCGCTCGACTGCAAACCTGTGGTTTTAAGAAAAATTCTGATGCTTTCACAAAATACAATTTGGGTCCTTTTAGTTTCTTTTCACTCGACTACAAAGCTTTGGTTTTGAGAAGTACTCTTTATAATTTCACAAATTATCATTTGCAGCCTTCTAGCCTCAGTAGTTTTTAAGATTTGGGGGCGAACAGACAGAGCCAATTCACTAGTTTCATTTTCAGACAACTAAAACGCGCTATCAACCCTACTATCAAGTTCATTCATTATATTCGATCGCATTTCCTTACACAATTCATTTAATTAACATAAAGGTCTCCAGCCTCCCAGTAATCTGGCTTTTTTTCAAACATTCTCTCTCAGTCCCTTGTGAAATCAGTAATTGAAAATATGTCACAGTGCCCAGATAATTATCACGCAAGTGGCGTTAGCTGAATAATTAATCATTCATTCCATTTGGACTCTGCTTCATTTTGCAAGTGAGTATCAATAGTAGCTCTTGGTCATTGGACAGGAACTAAAAGTATAGATATTCTGACATGGAACACGCGTGTGGATATTACAACGAAGTTTCAGTTCCGGAGTTTTATGCCCATTTGTGATTGCCCTAATATCGCCGACGTGATTAGTAGTTGGTGCATTAGCATAATCACACGATTACGTAATCGCATAATCACATGTCTAAGTCTTATCGCTTGGCGATAGACTTTTTGTGTTCTCCTTACGACTGTCATTCGTAAGTAATTTTTTGGTTCCTCTCATCTCCCTGGATATATTAGTAGAGAGGTTCTTTCTTGACTAGGAGATGATTCAAACAGGCAAGTTGAACAAGATAACAACTTTATTCTGTAACTCCATACTAGGAGATGCAGCTCGGTCGGAAGACCGATATGTTTGATCGTTGGCGTGGAACTGCCATTCTAAAGCATCGCGTCGATAGCGGAACATTAGCTATCTCAGCAATTCATATAAAAAAAAAACATACGTAGTCCGCCGGTCGGAAGTTACAAGTTTCCGGCGTAGGTTAACAGGTCAACCGTTCCCATGGAAGTTGTTGTGCAAAGTTATCATAAACATAAAATGTTGACAAAGCTTAGAGCTAGATCAGGCTACTGCAGACAGCGCATAGCGTAATCTAGGTCTGCTTTGGTCACGTAGAACCCTCCTAATGCCATGACCCAGGTCATTGGTTATATTTACAGATCTTGTAAATCTAATATATATGTTAATTATTACATTAGGCTCGGACTGCTACCTATTCAGCCTTGAATAACAAAAAAAAAAAAATTACTTTAAACATTGTTCATAGGAGCGTGCTCGTAACATACGTCTAGGTATAACATAATAAGTGATTAAATGCATAAAAGGTTCTGTTACATACCCTTGTTGACATATTCATAAACAAAGATACAAATGCATGGAAAATATAGATCCATGTTTGGTAATACTAATGATTAGGTACCCAATAATAATAAAAAGGTAAAAATCAAAACATGTATACATGATTAATATGATAACAAGGTAACCTGATTAAGAATAATGGTTACTAAAAATATGATTATAGCATGATCATGGATAATTGTTAAAGAGTACTTGACACTCTTTGTAATAGATAAATATAGTTGTACAATGGTATAATAGTATAACTATGGAAATCTGCAGAAAGCAATATATAGGGCTGATATATTTTATTAGGTGCCCGAAAAAATACCTTTAGGAATATATGTATAAGATGGCTATAATGATTTATTAGCGCACTGGAGATACTTTAAACGTGCAAATGCAAAGGCGGGAGTCTTTCTTGTTCCTACATTTTTGCCAGCATACGGACCGCTTTTCACACACAACACAATTCCAGACAATTCCCTAGGCACGAACTGAAGTGGCCAGGTTCAGGCGGCCCTAAACGCAAACGACTTGAGTTTAACGGGTACGTCATCTAGACGGGCCAGTACGTTCCTTGGAGATCCTTCTGTTTACGCCCTCAGCCTACGCCAAGCAAAGATGTTGACGGCGATAACCAATATGGCCGTCACGCTGAACACGGCTAGCAGAATGTAGTAGCGAAAGATTTTCTCCACCTGCATAAGTCGATGCAGCGTGGGTCATCTCAGCCAGTTGCGTCAGACGATGAGCTACTCGCGCGTTGTATGGGAGAGGTAGTGATGGGACGATTGTGGAAGCCCACGTGTAGTTCGCGAAATACGCCTTCTCACGTATTATCGTGTTGACCCCTCTGACGGTGTAGTTTGTAGATGTCCCGTACAACCATCGGCTGCTACGAGATAGGGCATGGGCGGTGGTACTGTCCGGACACACGACGTCGAATCCGGCCTTATCATAACGGATCCAGGAACCATTATTCATCCTGTAATTTGAATTTATTACCGTAAAAGGGATAAAGTTTCCCCAGACAACCGTTCGCTTGTATGAGAGAGAGAGCCGTTTAGCACTATGTCTAACTCACATGAATCCGTTGATATAGGATAGAATTCAAAGGAGTCAGCTGTACAAATTTTATTATTCATGGCTTCTGAACAGTGAGTGAGTTTATCTAAGTCTTTAATGATTGTAAATGATTTCTTATCAGAAGAAATCAGTACATGCCCCGTTAAATGGATATTACTGGATTTGCAGTTATTCGTCATGAAAGTAGGAAACGGTGCTATTTTGTATGATGCAAGCATCGGAAGAATCAAAAGGAATTGTGATCATAATTCTATAATTTTCAACGCTGACTGATATTAGGCTATAATAGAATTCTACTTTATGGGCATCTAATAAAGGAATATAACCTAGCTTCTCCCGTCCGTTTTCCAAAGTTAACGTCAGATCTTTAATAGGCATGAGGTGAGGATAACACACCCTTTGTTGCTAACGTAATTGCTTCTACGTAATCTTTTGACTTTTCAATAAAATGTGATATTTCACACGGATATTGATCTATTTTCGAACTATAGTAAGCTAAAGTAGCCAGCAAATGTTGAACTTCCATGACCTGATCGATATTATTTGAATGTTCATTAACGATATTCATTATTTGATTGATCGAAGATAACTGGCTGCGAAGTTCAGATAAGGCCAGTTCTGTTTTGTGTTGCAAAAAACTCAATTCTTTTATTTTGATTATTTATCTTAAGGCGATTTGAGATTCCTAAGCCTAGATTCGCAACTGATCCTAAGATGTTTAGTCCAGCCAGAATAAGCGGGTTGCGGCGTTCAAGAGGAATTGTGCCGCACAGACCACATTCAGCAGGTCACGAGCGAGTTCTTCTGCCTCGGCGGTTTTATTTTGTATGTCATAAGACAACATTTCCGCGACGCTTAGTGTTTGAGCTAGCGAAATCCCTGAGTTAGCATGAAAATTACGTTCGTGCATTTCCTTAAGGGAAATACCGAACCTCATCAGGTCATTCTTTAAGTTAAGACGTCATCTTCAGGCAAGAAAATAGCATGCATATCTACTTCGATAACAATATTACTTGACACGATGAATACATCATCAATTCTCTCGATAATCGAGCCATGATTAAAATTATTTCTTTCGTCCTAGCGCTCTTTCCATACAACAAAGATGTCTGAATACACAATATCACTCCTAACAATAACAGATTCATTTTGAAACCTGCAATGAGTAAAACATATGTAATAACTCGCGTAAATAAAGAATAGTTTACATACAATATGATTAATAGATATATATATATATATTATACAAAGTTTCATAAATACAACCATTTTTTCCCTCACTCCATCTACCCTTCTTTAGATTCTGATATGTGCCAATGGGACTATTCTCACATCAGTGGGTTTTGATACATTTTGAACCCTAACTCTATTGGCCGTTAAATTTTCTAAAATGTTAAACGGGCCTTCAAACTTAGGTGTCAGTTTATAATTTAAACCTTTACGTACGTATACTTGTATGTATACCTGATCGCCCACGGCATATGTTCTAGTTGGCTTAGCTATTTTATCATGATTTTTTTTCATTATGATCTGTGCTTCTTCTAAATTCTTACGAATTATATTATATCGACTTATGCTTGCATCCATAACATCCTTTAGAGGATTTGATAAATTAGTTGTAGGCTTTAAGATGTGGAAAGGCGTTCGGGCCGGGATACCGTACATTGCCTCGTGCGGTGTCATTTTAATAGACCCCACCATGATACGAGTGATTAATGTGCCTTAGTACCGCAGGTATGGCAATGTCCCAGTTGGGGTCTGCCCCCCCTAAGGTGACCCTTAAAATGTTTAAAACCTTACGATTTGCCCTTCCACTAGCCCATTAGACTCTGGGTGATAGATCATGTATTGATTTTCTTTATACAAAGGAATTCGCACAAGGGTTAAGGAAAATGATTATGAACTCCCCGCCCGAGTCTGAGATAATGATGTGTGGAATTCCATTTTTACAAATGTAGCACTCGTAAAACTTCCTAGCGCACTCGACCGCGGTTTTTTTGTTTTAAGCGCTATAAGTTCTGTATATCGAGTCAAAGCGTCTATAATTACTAGGAGTGCTTATTTCCTCTGTCTGACTCGTAAAATCCTGTTAATAAACTAAATGTACTCTTTCAAAGGTTGATTTTGGCCACGGGGTAAGCCCCTAGTCTGACAGGTGTCTATCGTTGGCCCTTTGTTTTTTTTTTTCTATTCTTGACAAGTGCGACAATTTGCTATGTGCTTTTTTATATCTGTAAGCATCGTATGCCAATAAAATAAGGATTTGGCTTTCTGTGACATCAAGGTATAACCCGGGTGTCCGTGCAGTGGATTTTCATGCAACCGCACTTTAAGAACAGTTTGGGTATGAGTGAGATAGGCACCACCACCTGGTTGTTATTCAACTGCGGTGTGTTGCGGGTTTTCCTCGTCACGGATCTACACAGGATATTGTCCTGTAGGATATAATTCTGCTGCTTATACTTTAGGTATTCTTTTTCCTTCGGATTTCCGTTTAACGCAATGACGATTTTTTCTATTTGCGGATCTTTTCTTTGTTCCGTCTGTAATAGTTCAGCACTCCAGCCCAGATCTTCCTGTTCAGATATAGTTTTAACAACGGGCGTGGAGGTTGAGATATCTATTAATTCAGCTAATGGCTCGGTACAAGATGAAGAGGGGTTGCGTGATAATGCGTCAGCAATGATATTGCTTTGTCCCAGGTAAATACCCGATCCTCGCGCCAAAGTCCTGAATAATCATGTGCCACCGAGTTCGCTTGGGGCTGTGACTAAAGCCTTTAAAGAAGTCGGTTAGGGGCTTATGATCAGTGAGAACCTTGACGGGGTAACCGTATATTATGAATTTAAAATGCACGAGTGAATTAACAATAGCGAGCATTCCTTGTCTATTACTGCATATTTACTTTCGGAAGGTCTCAGTTTACGTGAATAAAAAGCTATAGGGAAAAACTGTTTATCATATTGTTGAAGCAATACCCCACCTACTCCTAGGTCTGAGGCGTCTGTTGCTATGAAAAATTCCTTACCGAAGTCAGGAAATTTCAAGATAGGAGAACTACACAGTTCATCTTTCAGTTTATCGAACGCCTGTTGATGAATTTCAGACCATACGAAATCTACGCCCTTTTTTATAAGATCGGTTAGGGGAGCGGCTATGATTGAGTAGTTGCGGATGAAGCGGCGATAGTATCCGCTGCATCCTAAAAATTGCTGTATTCCCTTGACGTTAGTAGGTATCGGAAAGTTACGGATAGCCGACACCTTATCGTGGACGACTTTAAGACCTTCCACTAGAAAGAAAACCGTGAAACCTAGATAGACTAGTTCTGTTTAAAAATTCACACTTACTATCTTTACCCTTAAATTATGCTGCCTTAATCTTTGTAACACTAACTCCAATTTACGTAAATGTTCTTCTAATGTGTTGGAAAAGATTACTAAGTCATCCATGTAGGCATGTAGGATATCTCCCAACAAGTCTCGCAAAACACTATGTTTTAGTCATACGAGTAAAAGTTTATAGGAGCACAACGTAAACCAAAAGGCATACGCAAAAATTCATAATGTCCCCTGGCTGTGCTGAAGGCAGTGTATGGGATACTCTCTTGTTCCAACGGAATCTGATGAAATCCTTTTTAGTAAGTCTAGGCTTGTGAAATATTTCTTCTGGCCTATAAGGATAGGATATCATCGGTACATGGTACTGGGAATCTGTCAGGGATTGTTTCTTCATTTAAACGACGAAAATCTAGCATATCCGCCAAGTTCGATCTTTTTCGGTACTACTATTAACGGAAAATTATAAGGGCTGTTTGATTTCCTAATGACTCCTTCTTTTAACATTTTACCTACTTCCTCTGTTATCTCATTCTGAAATTTCATAGGAAGTCGGTTACGAAGGTACATAGATTACTTTCTTGTTTGTCCTTGAGCCTTATTTGATGCTCGATGACATCGTTTTTCCTAAGGTTCCATCCGTAGTGGAAAAAACATCATGATATTTAGTTAACAGATTCCAAAAATTTCTGCTGAATTTCTTCTTCTTGAATGTCCTTATTGATTTTGTTCTTTATAGATTGCAAAAGGGGTTCATCCGCGACTGATTGAGCGTGATTTATCTCAGCTACGGTAAGAATGCGATGTTTATAAAACTTCGGCATCCAAGATATGTTGATTTTTTGTGGATTACTAAAGTGGTATTCAATGATTACAGACTTCGATGTTACATTGTTGTTGTGAGCCGATTGTATAAATGGCTTGTGTGACGGATAATCCGTGTGTTTTCAGAGTTTCGGAAAGGATTAATGTTTCAGATCCTGGCAAGGTTCTCTTTACACGCACTAAATATATTTGAAGTTACGTTAGGCTCGAGACGTTTGCGTGCAAGCTGATATTAGGTGGGGTGAGCGAGAGTTCTGTTGGGTTGCCTGTATTATTTCTTGGTTCATGAGACAGGTGATTGGTTCCGTAATGTAAGTGACAACTCTGTCTGTCTCTTTATATCTAAAACTGATTTAGGGTATTAGAAGACCTATAGAATTTCCCTTTGATAATACACGCCGTGTTTTGCAGGTGCTAAGATAATATTTTGAGTGCCCATAGACGGGTATCCGATAATTACTGCGGGAATACATATTAATGTTTTGTACAACGACAAAGGTATCAGCAACGTGCGCTTACCGACCTTGTACTGTACATGAGTTACGCCCACAACATTTAATTCATTATTCCCAATGCCTGAGAGCCTTATTCCGGACACTTTTCTATAGGGAAATTTGAAAAGAGTAAATGATGAGTCCTTAAATCCATTATATTACGTGGACTACCAGAATCAAGAACAAAGTGAATGACTTATGGTCCAATTTACTGCATGTAAGGTTGGTCGCAACTCGTTTTGACTAATAATTGCATGAATTTGTTGCAAATCTACGGGAACCTGCACAGATTTTTTGATTCGGCCGTGTTTGTTTTCATAGGAAAATCAATTGTCTCACAATGATCTGATAAATGATTAAACTGATTATTTGATACAAAAGATGTTGATATTGATGACCCAACATCGCCCTCTCCCCCCTTGGAGTGATCTACGTGGTATTTGTTTTGTTTATCACACCCTGAAAATTCGCTTGCCCTTGCGAGTTCTGGCTAGACGGCCCAGGAACAGAGGTACCTGAAGCCCACGATTTGTTTGTTTCTGCTGTTGTGCAGAATTTCCGTTTGGTTGTTTCTTCTTATAGTACTGAGGACCCTTCATTTTATTTGCACTGGCAACTGGTTGCGTGTTTGTAGTATTCTGCTGTTGATTCCTCGAGTAGCAACGGTTATATGAATGAGTTGAACTATTGTGTATTGAACAAAAACGCGTCCGACAGTCTGAAAATCATGTGACCTGGTCGTTTACAGTTATAACACCATCCCTGCAACTTGATTATTATTATGGTACCACATTTACTTGTTGTGGCTTGGTTATAATTTTTTGCAAAAACTTGAATGAGCGAAGGATCTAGGTCGGTACATTTAGACATGTGTTTTTTATTTGTTTATACACATCTAATTCCGTACTGTCGGGCTGCAATTTTTTATCAAAACACCGTACTAACGCTTCAGGCAACATTGCAGTGATAGACGTAAGGTAGAATCAAACGGATAAAATCTTTCACTTTGATTTTAGCACCCGCAACCCACCGGAGTTACTTAAACTATCCTGATATTCATTTAGCCGGTCGGCAATTAGCGCCGCCCGCTCGACAACATTGAGCTGAGTCATGGAGGCTTGGTTAAGGATATTTCTCAATGCCAATACTACATCTAAAGCCTCTTCACCCCATACACGGCACGTAATCTAATTTTGAACTCGTCCCATGTAAGCGCCTCTTGGAAAGAAACCCCCTTAGATACGCACTTGCGTCACCTTTGGCAAGTTAAATAAACTCTTTGCCTCCCTGTAATTGTACTGCTGGGTCTGTGATGCTTTTTGCTTTTAAATGAGCGTCTACAGATGAAGAATCCATGCCTCAACATTTGAGGCAGGAACCCATTGACCCGACCTTGAAAAGGGACAATCGCTGACCTCGCGCTAACGAGAGTCACCACGTTGGGGTTTGCCAGCCGGAGTAGTTGCCATTTCGTCTTTCACTTTTTTCTTATCACTTCTATTCCTTGCAATCCTATCAAAATACTATAAGAGTACACTCGACCACTACGTAAACGCATAAGCAATGTACTGTATAAGTGTGTTGATAATAATAGGAAAATCCCCCAAAAGATACAAAAATACAGATAATATGATAAAATATTATACGGAGAATTCCTGCAAGAAACGGTTAATGACAACGAGAAGAGAAAAAAAAAATTAATCTGCGGGCGAGAACCTCGTAGTTGAAGATTGATTCTGTAATGAAGGAAGATATATGGCGAACAACTCACCCCAGAATACTGGATGATCAACTCTTGATGAACAACACTTCACTGAGGAAAAGACCTGAATAAGATAAAAATGGTACTTAGCTCCAGATTATATTGCGAAGGATTGTTGACATGGGATGACGTCTCAGTTCCTGTCTAAGTCTCGCGTCGGAAGTCGTGATGACGTCACGGTCTTCTCTCGGTGCACGATGCGTGGGGAAGTCCAAGATTGATGACGTCACAGCCTCCGTCCTTGCACTACTGCGTCTAGCTGTACACTCTGCGTCCTTGCTCGTGATCGGGTGATGTTCCCTGTGTTTGTTTTCTTCTTTCCGTTGATGTTC
>NC_061090.1:38999518-39024518 GCF_015104395.2 Macrobrachium nipponense
TTATTAAAATGTATTAACTATAATTGGTATGTGACCTATATTGTACGTGGCAGGTGACAGATGACTGAAAGGGGAAAGAGAGAAGGAGAGAAAGAGAGAGAGTGAGAGAGGTAGGGAGGGAGAGAGAAAGTCAACAGCGTTCGAAGTTATATCATAGAATATTCAGTAGATTTTAGAAATAAATACTATTCTTTTTCAAACCCAATTTTACAGAGAGAGAGAGAGAGAGAGAGAGAGAGAGGAGAGAGAGAGAGAGAGAGTCAACAGTCTTCGAAGTTATATCATAGAATATTCAGTAGATTTTAAAAATAAATACGATTCTTTTTCACATCGAATTTTACAGAGAGAGAGAGAGAGAGAGAGAGAGAGAGAGAGAGAGAGAGAGAGAGAGTCAACAGCATGAAAAGTTGGATAATAGAATGCCCAGTAGGATTTTAAAATAAATACGATTCTTTCCGCCCTCAGATCTTAAAAATTACTGAGGCTAGAGGGCTGCAAATTGGTATGCTGATCATCTACCCTCGAATCATCAAACATACCAAATTGCAGCCCACTAGCCTCAACAGGTTTTAAAGATCTGAAGGCGGCCAGAAAAACAGCAGGCAGAAAAAGTGCGGACTGATAGACAAAGCCGGCACAATAGTTTTCTTTTCAGAAAACTATAAAAGAGACAAAAGCCAATTTAAATTTCCTGAATGTAATCTCCACTTATTCATCCAGCGATCAACTTGTCCGAACTGGAAGTAAAATATTTCGCGTACGTTGCAGAGCAATTCGCTTTGAACGTCATTCTAATAGATATATAATGATTGTGATACTGTACGGATTCTGTTATTTTCTGATACTTTATATATGATACTTATATAGATATTGATCCTTTACTGATACTTTATATATGGAATACATAGCCAAGGAGATACCTACTACACATTAAACTAGTGTTTTGAACAACTTTTCGCCCATTACACAGTTCCAGACAACCATCTAGAGCCAAATGAAATGGCCAATTCCAAATGGTTAAAAAAAAGGGAAAATTGCCGGGCAGGGTCCAACGTTCTATTTTGCGCCCATAATTGTTCTTTGCATCCTATGCCATACAAATATGTTTGTGATGAATAAAATCATCCCCAACACAAGGCCTGTGCAAGCAAAAGTAGAGTTGTTATTGGAAGTATGTTCCTTTGTAGTCAATTCCTACAGCTGCTGGACCATTCCGCATTAAAAACGAAATTAATGCTGGGATAGGGGTGACGGTCCAGGAAATCGACGAAATAAGCCTGTTCACTTATGATGGTGCTTATTCCCTTCACATTGTAGGCAGTCGTTACTCCACTGCAGTCGTCCGCAGCAACGAACGGGTTTTGAAGTTGTAGACGATCTGTCTGGGCATGCGACGAGAAACTCTCCTTACTGCAAGGTGTAACCAGGTTCCGTTAATCAGCCTGTAAGTGAAATTATACTTGTCACAAGGGCAGAGTAAATTCAGACAACGTCCAAAAATGGGAGGGAGAGAGCTGTTAAGGACGAGACTTAACCCACATGAATTCGCTGATATATTATGGAATCCAAAAGAGTCAGCTGTACAAACTTTTTTATCCATGGCATTATAACAATGAGTGAACCTATCCAGGTCTCTGACGACCGTAAAAATATCCATATTAACAGATATCAATACAAACCCCAAAGAAAATTCGATCTTACTGGTAGTAAGTTACTAGACAAAGAAGTGGGAAACGGAGCTATTTGTAAGATTGCCAGGCAACATAAGAATCGAAGAGGATATTAATCATGATTCTGTAATTCTTTATGCGTGCTGAAATTAAGCTGTGATAAAATCCGATCCTATGTGCCCCTAACAAAAGGTTCATATTCTAAGGTTAATGTTAAAACTTTAATAGGCAGGAGATGCAACGAAAGAACCCACTATGTAACTAATTTCTATATAAACTTTGGATTTTTCAAGAAAATATGACATTTTCCCATGAATGTGATCTACTTGAATTGTAATATGCTAATGATGCAAGTAAATATTTCATATCCATGACCTGATACTTCTAAAATGCCCATTTACCAATGCCATAAGGTACTTTATTGACTCTAATTGTCTGTGAAGTTCAGAAAAAATTAATTTATTTTGATGTAATAGAAATTCTATTCGCTGATTTTGTTCATTAATTTTAGAATGATTGCAATTCTTTAACTAAACTCGCATTGATCATCGTGGATAAGAATAGGATACAACACTTGTACCTATTGACCTGCGTTGCACATGAGAATTTTACGAGCTAAACATTCCACTCCAGCTGGCTTGTTTTTTACAAACACAAGACAACAACACAACTACAGATGAAGCCTGTGCAAGCGGGTTATCGGGGTTAAAAGGAACAATGATGCATGTACGATTTATACAATGATTCAGCAAAAAGTGCTAGAAACTTTTAGGACTGATGACATCATCACCTGGCAGGAGACTGCACGCAAGCCAGCTTTAAGAGTTACGTTACTCACTGTAATAAATATGACTTTAGTACTTTCAAATGATAGCCATGTATAAATTGGATATTTTTTTGTTTTAACACTCCACCCACACGAGAAGAATGTCTGAAAAAACAGTACCAAAATTGAACAATATTAGTTTCATGTTGGAAACCTGCAAGCTTGTAAAATATATGTAATTATTTATGTTATATTAGATATTCCTTATTCAAAACTAATGAAAAAGGTTTCCATATAAATTTTATATATATTATTTACCCTGTAAGATCCATATAGGATTATTCGCATAGGTATACATTTTCACTTCTAGACTTCCTTACTTTAAAATCCCGTTTTTTCTTTTCATTTTTTTTCATTGACTACGAATATAAACCATCGGAACAAACAGTATGCCAGCAGGTTTTGATATGTGTTTGAACTTTTAGCTTATTTGTCGTTAATATCCCTAGAATACTGAATGGGCTACTAAACTTATGCATTAAGTTAGAGTTCAAACCTTGACGCATATATATTTGGATATTTTATAAACACCTACTGCATATGGTTACGTTTTGTTTATTGATTTTCTTGTGATTCCTTTTCATTATAATTTGTAACCCTTCCAACTTCTTATGGAGTATATTATATCGACTCACACTTGTATCCATACTTCTTTATATTTGATAAATTAATGGTTGGCCTGAATATGTGGAAAAGTGTTCTAGCGGGCATACCATATAAGGCTACTTGCAGTATAATTTCTATAGATACATGATATGAATGATAAAAGTATCTAAAACTGCGAGAACCGCTATAATCCAGTTCAGATCCAATACCGCGAGTGTAACTCATAGGACATTGACACTTTCTTATTTATCCGTTCTACCAAACCGATTGACTCTGGGTGATAAAATATAGTATTGATTTTCTTAATGCAATGGAATTCACACAATGAATTAAGGAAATTATTATTGATTTACACCACCCGAGTCAGAGATTATCATGTGTTGAATTCCGTGTTTACTGATGTAGCACTCATAAATATTCCTAGCGTATTCAATTGCGGTGTTTGTCCTTTAGTGCTATTAATTCTGTATAACGTGTCAAGGCCACTATTAACACTAAGAGGTGTTTATTCCCTCTGTCAGACTCTTAAAACCCTGTTAATACATCTACGTGTAGATGTATTAACAGGACCCTATACTGACAGGTGTCTTAGTGTGTCCCTTGTCTTCATGACACATGTGACAATTAGTTATATGCTTTTCATATCTGTAAGCATTGTAGGCCAGTAAAATAGTGATTTGGTTTTCTATGACATAATAGAGAACCCTGGATGACCATGTAATGGATTGGAATGCAACCAATTTAGGATGATTGGTATAGAAAGATTGGTGTAACTATCTGGTCGTTAGTCACCTGCTGTGTTCCTCTGGTTTTCCTTGTCACGGACCTACATAAAATATTACCTTTGATTACATAATTTTGCTACACATATTTTGAATGTACTTTTGCTTTAGGATATCCGTTCGAAGCATTTATTGTTTTACTTAACTGGTGACTCTGCTTTTTTCAGTTTGTAACATTTCATCGCTCCAACCCATGTCTTCAATGTTCACGATCTCTTGGGTTCATGAATTTTCTTGTTCAGATATGGTCCTAACAATAGGCATGGATGTTTCTATATCTTTTAGGCCAACTAATGGTTCTTTGCAGTATAGTGTGGGATTGCTGGTTAATGCGTCAGCTATGATATTTGCTTTCCCAGGTAGATATCCTATCTTGGCTCCAAAGACCTGAATGATCATATGCCACCGAGTTCCTTTGGGACTGTGATTAAAGCCTTTGAAAAACTCGGTAAGGGACTTATGGTCAGTAAGGACCTTAACAGGATAACCGTAGATTATGAACTTAAAATGTACTAGTGAGTTAACAATTCCATAGCCCTTTCTTTATCTATTACTGCATATTTACTTTCAGAGGACTTTAGTTAACATGAATAAAAAGCTATAGGGAAGAACTGTTTATTATATTGCTGAAGTAGTACCCCTCCTACCCCTTGGTCTGAGGCGACTGTTACAATAAAAAAAATTCCTTATTTAAATTAAGGAATTTTAAGATAGGTGAACTGCATAATTCCAATTTTAAGATATCGAACGCCTGTTGATGCTTTTCAGACCATAATAAAACTTAGCCCTTTCTCGTAAGATCTGTTAAGGGAGCTGCTGTGATTGACGAGTTACATGTAAACTTATGATAGTAATACCCACTACAGCGCAAAAGTGCTGTATCCCCTTTACGTTAATAGGCACCGGAAAGTTACGAATAGCCAAAACCTTACCATGAACTACTTTAAGACCTTGACTAGACACATAAAACCTAAATAAAATATGTTTGATTTTGCTTTTAAAAACCACATTTAGATATTTTACTCTGATATTATTTGTCTTATGTCTACCTATTAGAAAAACTAGCCCTAGTTTTATGCGGAAGTACCTTCCTAAGTATTAGAAAAGATTACATGACCAACCATATGAGGCATATAGGGGGTTTCCCCTTAAAGCGTCTCCTAAGCACTATATTAAAATTAATTCTGGTGAACGTAAGTTGGACTGCAAACGTAAACCGGAGGCATACATAAAAATTTATTAATGTCCCTGAGTTTGTGTGAAAGGTGGGTGTATGAAAGTACCATTTCAACATTAGCTAATGGGTAATCTGGAGTGAAAGCCTTTAAGTAAAGTCCAAAGCTGGTGAAAAATTTTTATTCTGGACCTAAAAAACAAAGATAGATATCGTTAGGTGGCCATGGCACTGGAAAATTATCGGGAATTGGTTTCCTCGTTTCAGCGGACCAGAAAATCTAATACAGAATATTGCCAACAGTCCGATCTTTTTTTTAGGCATTCATATTAAAGGGAAAAAAAAAAATTCTATGGGACTATTTGATTTCTTAATGACTCCTATTACTAACATTTTATTTCAACTTTTGGTCATTTATCTTGTTTAATGTTTGTTGCTTTAACCGTTATTGGTGTTTCCAATTGACATCCGTTTTTTCCCAAAGAGATCACCTCGCTAGTGGAAGAAAACATCATGATATTCCAGATAAAAGATAAAAAAAAATTCTGCTGAAATCAACCTTCTGCTTGAATGACTTTACTGATTTGTTACTTTAGATTAGAGTATAAGAGTGATTTCATCTACAAACTGGGCGGTGGCGTGATTAAATTTTAGCAACAGTAAAAAATGCAATATTTCATAAAACTACCCATTATCCACAATATTTATATTAGGGTTTTTTGTGGGATTACTAGATTGGTATTCCGAATGTTAACAGAGCCTTCAATATTAACGTTGTTGGCTGTGAGTCAAACAGGTGTTATAGTGCTTGTTCGCGGGAAACCGAAAGCTTTATTCTGTACAAGAATATAATATTTTAAACTACAAGAGGATTTTACTTCATTGGGTGGATTGTATCCCCAGATTTACTTAGAGGTACGACATAGTACCTGGCTTCTGGCATTCATATAATATATATATATATAATATATATATTATATATATACTATTATTTATAATATAATATATATATATAATAATATCATATTAATATATCATGATATATATATATATATATATAAATAAATATTATATCTATATTATTTTTTTTTTTGCTTGGGTTTAATTTCATTTTTTATTAACAGTTCTTTTTATAGTGTCTTATTATAGGAAAAAACAAGGTTGACCTTAAAGGCTTTTAACATTGGATTTTTAAAGGTTTCAAAATCTGGATTCGAGGTTACTAATCTCCTTAAATAATCCCTATCGTCAGTTATATATATATATATATATATATATTTATAAATATATATACTATATATATATATATATATCATAATATATATATATATAATATATATTATATCTATATAATAATTATATATATACATATATAATAAATAAATATATATAATATATATATATATATATATTATTCTATATAATAATAATATATATATTCTATAGTAATATATATATATATATATATATATATATAACTATATATATACATATATCTATATATATAAAAATATAATAATATATATAATATATATATTATATAATATTATATAATATATATTATATAAATAATCTAGATATAATATATATATATTTTTTTTTTTTTTTTTTTTGTTGCAAGGGGGTTTTATTTCATTTTTTATTACATTCCTTGATAGTGTCTTATTGATAAGAAAAAACAAGGTTGTGACCTTAAAAGCTTTTAACATTGATTTTAAAGGTTTAAAACATCTGGATTTCTAGGTCTACTTAACTTCCTTATAATTCCTATCCGTCAGTTATACGAGCTTTCCTGTACTGTCAAATTCCATCATGCTAAGTCAGTTTATCTGCTAAGTAAAGGATGTTGGAACGTCGAAAGATCTTAATGCAGCAAAAAACTCCGTTGTTTATTTCTCCCGTCGTGGCATTATACACTTATATATATATATATATATATATATAAATATATATATTATATAGTATATATAGTTATATATATTATATATATATACTATATATAATATATATATATATCTCTATATAAAAAAATATATAATATATATATACTAATATATATATATATTATATGATAATAAAGTTAATATATAAATGTATAATAAATATTATTATATACTATATATATATATAAATTTATATAATATATAAAATTATCTAAATATATAATATACCTATATATTATATTATATATAAAATATATTATATATATAATATTATTATATATATATATATAATATATATATATATAGTAATATATCTGATCTAGTATATTATATATTATATTATATATAGTATAAAATTAATATATATAAATCTGTATATATCTAATATATACTAATATATATATAGTCTATATATATAATAATATAATTAATTTATATCTATATATTAGTATATATATATATATATATATCTATACATACATAATATATAATATATCTAATATTATATAATATAATACTATATAAAATTAATGTATGTATATATATCATATTTATATATATAATATATATAATATATAATATTCTATTCCTATCAATATATATATATATATATATATATATAATAATCACTATATACTTAACCATAATATATATATATTATATATATATATATCTAAATATATATTATATATAAATTTTATAAATTATATAAAAATTTTAAAAAAATTAATTTATATATAATATATATACGAGTATATTATATATATATATATAAAATCCTATATATATATAATAATATAATGTAAGCCCCAAAGGAAACACCGGTGTTTATGGAAGATCTTTCGACGTTTCAAAACATCCTTTACTTAGCAGATATACTGACTTAACATTGAGGAATTGACAGGTGCAGGAAAGCTTCGTATAAACTGGACGGATCGGGATTATAAGGAGATTAGTACCATAGTATACGGATTTGAAACCGTTTAAATCATTGTTAAAAGCCTTTAAGGTCAACCTTGTTTTTTCCTATAATAACACACTCTAAGGAAATGTTAATAAAAAAATGGCCCCCACAGGGAAAGCAACAACATAATATATAAAATTCAATGTATGGATTGCCTTACTTTTTATCTCGGGACAGTCGAGCAAATGGCTTAGAAGTAAGATTAAGCCACCATAAATATTCTGTAAAAACATGGGGCCAAACATATAATGCAAATATTCATTCCATTTAAAGTGAAAAACCTGTGGACAGGACTTGGAACGCTCCTTTACTTCATGGGGACTGGGTGGTTGTTTAAAGTATTAAATACATATCTCTCTCTCTCCTCCTCTCTCTTTCTTTCTCTCTCTCTATCCTCTCTCTCTTCTCTCTCTCTCTCTCTCTCTCTTCTATATCATATAGATATATACCAATATATTATATATATATATATTATATAATATATATCTATAATATATATATATATAATATTATATATATATTAAGACTATACATACATTACATATCATAATACATACAATAACCTCTATATATAATATATAATATAGATATATATATATATAAATATATATATATATATATTTATAATTAATTATATATATATCATATAATTATTAATATTATATATATATATTTTTATTTAATAAATATAATATATATATTAATATATTATATATATAATATATTTATATAATATAATTATATATATATTATATATATTCTATATATATATATAGAGAGAGAGGATGAGGAGAGAGAGGAGAAGAGAGAGATGAGAGAGAATGGAAGAGAGAGAGAGCGAGAGAGATATGTATGAAATTTAAATTTAAACCACCCACCCAGTCAGAAGTAAGGAAGCGTTCCAAGTCCATGTCCACAGGTTAGGAAGGGGTGGAGGGCAAAAGCAATAGCGCAGCAGGGCCAAGAGGGCCCCGGCCCCCCTCCTCCAATTTTCCCAAGAGACCAGTCGTCTTCTGAGTTTGAATTGAAGAAGTTTTGAGATCAATTAGAAAATCCTTTCGCCTGACGAAATGAGACACGAAGAAGGAACTAATAATACTTCAGGCGAGAAGAATGCCGTTAGTTTTGGGAACATCATAAAGGGATGCGGACGGTGTGGAAATAATTTTCATTTACCTGGGTGAGAGAGAGGAGGAGGAGAGAAGATGAGAGAGGAGAGAGAGAGAGACGAGAGGATCGAGAGAGCGGCGGACTCATCCCTCGTTAAGTAAACCATCCCCCCCCCCCCTCAAAAATAATAAGGCATAAGTTTTAAATCGTTGGAACTATTGAATTTCTTCTTGAACCAAAGGGCTGAGACGAGAGAGAGGAGAGGAGATAGAGGAGAGAGAGGAGAGGGAGGTTGGGGACTTAATTCCTGCGTTAAAAATAACCCTAAAAAACCAAAAAATTTTCCAATTGCAGATACTGATGGAAGTGGAAATATAATATTTACCTTGGGACAAGAGGAGATAAAAGGGAGGAGAAGATGTGAGAGAGGAGAGAGAGAGAGAGAGAACGAGAGAATTGTTGAGGTTATTGGAGAGAAGAGAGAGAGAGAAGAAGGAATAATCCTACTTAGAATAAAAAAAAATGCCATATTAAACGTAAGTTTTGAAGCCGTTCAAAGAGAAGCTGATACTGACGAAGTGGATGGAATATAATATTGACCTTGGTCTAGAGGAGAGAGAGAGAAGAGAGAGAGATGACGAGAGGAGAGAGAAAAGAGAGGAAAAGGGGAGGGAAAAAGGGGGGGAGAGAGAAGGAGGAAGGAAAAACGAACCAAATATATAGGTAGTTTTAATTAGCTGCTGTTAAAACACCGTTTTGGTCTTTCACCGTTTCAATTAAATACCCTGAGGTTCTAAGAGTTGGCATAATTATGTTTGCAATTTGACTGTTGGTCTCTTAACATCGTCAGGGAAAAGTAAAGTGGAAGTTGCAGCCAGCGGCTTTGATTGAACATGTAAAATACTTTAATTGGAGCGGAGGATATGCAAACGTGTATCCAACTCCTTCTTTACTTTTCCCGCAATTGATAGGAAACTGTAATTGCCACTGTCAAATTGTGCCCAATTTAGCATCGCATTACAAAGCATAGGGCGGTAGCTAATAAAACCAAAACCGTGTCACAGCAGCTGATTACACATTACCGCATATATCAGTTTCGTGGATTCCTCTCTCTCTCTCTCTCTCTCTCTCCTATCTCTCTCTCCTCTCTCTTCTCTCTCTCTCTCCTCTCTCGCTCTCAACCCATCAAGTTGTTTCTGTATCTTCGTCTATATATTCGTCTATATATTAGTCTTCTCTCTCTCTCCTCTCTCTTTCTCCTCTCTCTCTCTCTCTACTCTCTCTCTAACCCATCAATTCTGTTTCTGTATCTTTCGTCCTATCTCTCCTTCATAATATTAGTCTTTAATTCTCTCTCTCTTCTCTCTCTCTCTCTCTCTCTCCTCTCTCTCTCTATCCTGCCAATGTATTAGTGCCATTGATCTCTCTCTTCTCTCTCTCTGCCATGTATTAGTGCCATGACCTCTCTCTTCTCTCTCTCTCTCTCCTCCTCTCTCTCTCCTCTCTCTCTCTCTAAACAATTCAAATCTGTTTCTGTATCTTCGGTCTATCTCTTTCTTCTATTATCATTAGTCTTTTATTTCTTCTCTCTCTCTCCTTCTCTCTCTCTCTCTCTCTGGCCCATTGTATTAGAGTGCATGGATCTCTCTCTCTCTCTCTCTCTATATCTCCTCCTTCCTCCTCTCTCTCTCTTCCTCTTCTCTTCTTTAGTCTCCACGTTTTCGAAGCCCCACTAAATCTTAATTAGCCAATCATTGAATAGATAAAAAATTAGGATGATTTTTTTGGTATTGTCCTTCATCCACTCTAATCAAATCTCCTCATTTGCGAATTTCAAGTTTGATCAATCTATACGCAATTTGTCCAACAGGGCAGTAATTATGTTATCGATTCCTATGAACATCTACCTGGATTTTTTTGCCCTGTCTAATTGGGACAGTCGTTCTTTCCATTGATATATTAAGTGCTATGCACCTAAAACTTAAAAAAGTTTATAATAAAAGGACAGGGAATTGTAATAAATAATAACGAAATTTCGTAAGACGAGGAAGTTATGAACATTTGTAAGGAAGAGAGAGAGAGAGAGAGAGAGTGAGAGAGAGGAGAGAGAGAGAGAGAGAGAGATAGCAATTCAACTAATGAAACGATAATAAGATACTGAAAGGATGTTACGGTGGAATATAAAATGTTCAACATAATAACTTCCATTTTGTTTTTTCGATCAAACTCCCCCCCCCCCCCCGGAAAATCAAAGAGAGAGAGAGAGATGAGAGAAGAGAGAGAGAGAGATGAAGAGTGAGGAGAGAGATAATGGAATTTGATTAACGCGAAATTAAGGGCTAGAAACGAAAAACTAATAATATTCGAACCCACGCTTTGTCATTAATCAAACACGAGAAGGAGAGATGAGAGAGAGGATGAGATGAGAGAGTACGAGAGAGAGAGAGAGATTCAGAACTTTGATCAACGGAAATTCATTTGCAACGCAATCGATGGTTCAATCAGTTCAGTCAATCATTAAAAAACAAAAAATAAACCTTGAATTTTTTTTGCTCTTCGATAAAAAAATTGTTTTGTTCCATCGTAGATTCTCTCTAAAAGGAGGGGAATAATTTCATAAGCAATTCGCCAAAACACGCACAAAACGAATCAGGCTAAATGAAAATGATTCGGAACGATCGAGGATGGCGTTGCAGTTACAAACCAATGGATTGTAGGATTTATTTTCTAGGTCTGAAGGTATATAATATAAATCTATATATTAAATATATATAATATATAAATTATATATATATATATCTATCTACTATATATAATATACTATATAGTATAATAGAGTATGAATATCTATCTATATATGATATAATATATTAGATAAGATATTGATAGATAATTATATATATATATATAGATATAAGAATATAATTATATATATAATATATATATTATTGTATATATTCTCTATATTATATATAACATATATAATATATATATCTGTGATAATATATATATTAAATAATATATATATATATATAATATATATACCATAGTATATTATATATATTATATATATATAATTATATATATATCTATATATATTATTATATATATATTATATCTAGACTTAACGTTAAAAACCGTTAGTTTTAATCAGAAAAAATTACCGTAAAAATTATTCACGGTTTCCAGCCCGTATTTGAGGGGAAAACGGGTGGTGGCCATCAGTTTTATCGTAAAAATGTTAATATCTTTTACCGGTCATTTAACCGTAATTTTTTTTATTACCATTGCTATGGCGACCCCTTCCATACCAAAAATTACTGGTCGCAGGCCCGTAATTTGATGGTATAGTCCGTTATCATAATCGTTCATTAACGTAACTTAATTTTCAATTTTCTGACAGAAATTGTGTTAAAATTTGTAAGACTAAGACCTATTATGGAAAACATTAAAAAGCTTTAAAAATTTTCTTACTGGAATCATTAAAAATTACAATATTTGTAGAACGTTATTAAGTTTTAATTATTATCGCGTTGGCAATTCTGTCCATATGAAGTTGCCATTTTCCGCTACCCATCCCACGTAACTACAGAAATTATTAAGGTGCATTAAAAATAATAATAAAACTTGTACATTTACCATTTCCAACATTAACGTTTTATGAAACGGGCCAAAAAAAAATAAAAATTCCCCACTGTATATTCAAAGGACCAAAAACATCAATATATACTACGGATTATACCCAATGAGATAACGCATTTGCGCAATGCGGTCGTGTTTTCATTTCTGGCTGGGCGGAAGGGCTCCGTGAAACAAAACACAACAACTTGAAAACAACGGAAATCCCCTCAGCTAGTCTTTCTTACGTGGTTTCTTCTACTGTTACGAAAGAGTGAAGTTGGTGAACCCAGCATCAGGTGGAGTTTTAACGACCAGGTGTATGCTTTTTGTATTTGTTTTCGATATGATAAAACGTTTATTGGTAGTTTGCAGGGCCTTATAGTAAACATTAGCTTTAGGCGAACTTTTGTATGAAAGACCCTGCCTCCGTCAACGGCTTACGGCGGGATGAGTATTTACCCCCCTTATCTAACCTGTCATGTTTAGAATGGCCAATAAATAATCCAGGAACTAGTAACAGTAACAATTAACCATACATTGTTTCTATTGAACGCCTATGTTGGTCAAACTTTTGATAAATAACATCCCAATTAGCATAGATTGTTAATTAACTAGACCCATGATACAGTATAGGTGTGAAACAAACCGAGTGGACTAGCTGCGGCCACCCCTAATGCCGTGTTATGTTCGGACCCCACCTTCAGGAAAAGTACTTTAACATGCCCTTAACACAGAAGATGGGTACCAGGTCATGAGTTCTCATGTCCTCGAGTGTTTTGCTGCCACGGATCCGTGATCGTGGACTGGTGCCCATCTCTGGTATCAAGACATGTTAAAGTACTTTTTCGTTGAAGGTGGTTCTAAGAGGGGTTCAAGGTGGCCACAGCTAGTCCACTCGTTGTTTATCCGTAGGGCTTAAACCAAGTCTGGGTTGGTAAAATAGCAAGCCTTTTCTTTCTGTGGGAGTCACTAGACCTAACTGGGTATGGGTTACATAGCAAGTAATTGTGGTTATGTAACTTAGGTGTGAACTTATGGGCTCTGGAGTAGGCTGTACCATTTAGGTGTGAATAATTAATCATTAATAGTTCTTTTATTATAATGGAAGTAAGTAATACCATGTATTAGACTTGAAAACCATTAAAAAAGAACATAGTGCAAAAAATTGTATTATTCTAGACTTTTTGTAAAGGCTATATTCTGGTTCAGTGTCTTATGTAGCCTATTACCTTTGAGTGGTTATTTGACCTTACCCATAGGTTGCAGAATAACAAGGTAGGAGCGGCAATCCCTTTTGTCAAACGGAAATATTCCTGATATTAGCTTAAAAAAAAGCGTGGGCTGGAATATCAAGCAAAATAGTCTTGGCTATTTAAAAGATGAAAACCAGTTTGCAGGAGGGTTCTAATATTGAGAGAAAACTTAACAAGATCTTTTATGACTTAGCTTAAGGTGGGATTATATTCTTATAAGTTATTAGCCTATGCCAGCTAAACAATACCTTGGGGTTAAATAAATTACTTTCTTAGACTAAGGATTCCATCTTTATTACCTTACTAGCAGCTTCAACTTCATTACCAGAGATGTAAATAAACTTCCAGTATTTAGTACATAACTAACTTCTGCCACCTCATTTGGTTTCATATTTCAATCACTATAGGCTACACAGAAATGAGATTAGTATGTCGTAATTTCATGCCCACTTGAAAAGCTGGTGCAAAAATTTGCAAAATTTTTTAAAAAATTACTCAATCTGTCGATTCTGGAAGAATCAGAAGTTTTAAAAGTAGTTATGTAAATAATTGTGATAACTTTTTTCCTTAAACAATGGGGTAGGATCCTAGGCCTGCCTTGAACTTTGAGCAAAATTGGGGTAAGGTTTTTTTTTTTTTATCTGAATCATTAAATCATATAATTATTAAATATGCATACTTATAATATAAGTTAGGATTGCATGTGGCTAAAATTGATGAAATTCCTAACTGCTTAACATACCATTATAGTAAGATTCTTATCCACTTTGCCATGCAATATGCTCTGAATCCCTCAATTTGTGAAACCACCTTTATGCTTTTAATTTTATTTCAAAGTTTATACCCTTTCTTTGTTCTTGTTTGTGATTGGCTTCCAAGTATGCTTCGCTCAATTAATTACCAAATCTCAACTTTTCATGCTGCTGTTCCTAACTATACTATTTTTCAGGAACTGTCTTTATTTGCACACTATTACTACCTTTAAAACCTCCCTATTCCCTATTTTCCATTGCTATATAAAACTCAAAATTTTTGCCTTACATAGGTATGAAATGTACTAGTTGTATGTGTGCAATGATTAGTGCTTGAATTCTTGCTGCAACTTCCTTCTCGGCAGGGGAATCTGATAATTTGGTTCATCTGCATTCTAATGCCATGAGTGATCCAAAAACTGCTTCCTGTCTAGTAAAATCCATAATTTTTTTTATGGTAATATCAGTTAAACTTTCCCTTCCACCAGTTGTTAGTGTTCGGGCCTTCTAATTGTCACCCCAATGTGAAAATATTTTTTTCCTGGCCAGTTTCTGCAATAAACAATGCTTCACTTAAATAATAGATATAGTAATTGGCCATTTTTTCTGTTTTCTCATCTTAATTCATGCTTTCCTCTTCCCACCACAACATGCTACTACAAAATTATTCTATTGTTACAGTAATTTCACCCCAAGGCTTAATTTTCAGGGAAAACCTTCGGTGTATCCAGGCTATACCGCCTTCATAGTTGCAAGTTGGATGGAAAGATTCATCAACGTCAGACTTGAACTTCACTCGTGGCTGCGATTGCCGAGGCCATGGTTTTCGCAAAACTTTTCTATTGGAATTTATTTTCACCCATCAGAAAGCTTTCCAGTCAAAACAATGGAATTTATGCAGAGGTGGTAAGCTGTTGTAATAAAGAATTACTTTGAGTATTTTTTTTTTTTTTTTATTTAAGAATATATCAAGGGAAGTAATTTGATATTTTAAATCGTCCATGTACTGTGAACTTTGTAAATATGTGTGCGTGGTCAGCAGTTGTTTTTACAAAATTTTTTTCACCAGTATTCTGTTCATATATCTTGTCATTTTTCAGGTGTTTCTGGAAAAATAAAATGCAGAAAATGGGACAAAAAATACCAGAACAAAGAAAAACGTGGCACACACCCAATCGAATGAATATTAAAGTTTCAATGAGCTTATGGAATAGGACGGAGTGAAAAAAGCATTCACAACTCCGTTCTGTATTAAATTAATTAATGTTAAAGATTTTGTGTTAAAAAAGTTTTAAAATTCTGTTTTTCCAAGAAGGTTAAACAGTTTTTTGAAAGTTTAATCTTCTCAGTTATTTTCTCCAATTGGATATATGACCTGCACCAAGGGAATTTTTAAGGTTACTATTCAATTGTAACATAAAATGACAAAAGAAATATTAACATTAAAATTCACATGAAATATTAGAAAAATCATGTACAAATCCCAAAAAGTTACTGATATACCTCTATGTCAAATAAATTTACAATAAATCTATGTTACATGTATAGGATTTTGTTACCAATTTTGAGGTTTTTATTCGGTTTTGATATTGGTATGAGATGTAATTATAATTTTACAAAAAATAAATTTAAAAAAACATGTATCAAATGGACTATTGGTAAAAGTTTACAAATGTTTAATAAAAATGTAGCCCCACAAGGAAGGTATGAAAAATGTTTTTAGGATTATTTTTTTCTTAAATTAGGCCACTCCAAAGTTTGGCGGGTGGGGTTGGGTGGTAGCGCAGTGATATACAGGGGGGGCGTGTGGCCAAATCAAATGCCCGAGTTTTTGGGTCGGCTATTAGGAAAGCAAAACAATACTTAGCAGAACTATTTTGTTTTATTCGGAATCAGTATTACCAATGCTGTTTGGGGTTGTGATCTCTTTTTGAAGATGGCATCAGGAAGATGGTTGCCATCTGTAGCGAGCACGGTGAAGGCGATGATCTGAAGTTTTCAGCTGCTCGTTCGGGCACATCTCGTAGGGAGTTTATTGTAGCGATTTCCTCCCGGAATTCGCAATCTTCAAACTCTTGCAAACTTTGGTGTGCGAAAGTGAGGATGAGCCGAAAGAGCAGCTGAAAACTTGCCAGACATCGCCATTTCAACAGGTTTCATCGCTAAACCGAAGATGGCCACCATCTTCCTGATGCCATCTTCAAAAAGGGTGATCACTGCATTGTATACTGATTGTTCGAATTAAAAAACAAACCATAATTCTGTTAACGTATTGTTTTAATGTTTTCCATAATAGTCCTATCAAAACTCGGGCATTTGATTTTGGCCCCAGCCTGTATATATGTATTTTCACCCGTATTTGAGAAAAATCCAAGTAAAAATATTAAAACCGTAAATTATACGGTTATGTTGATGGGTTAACTTAACAACGGGTTAAAAACCGTTAAATTTTACGGTTTTAAAAATTTTTTTACGGTATTTTGCTCAAATACGGGAGAAAAAATGGAAAATATGGTTACATTAAAAATTACGGGACCCGTTTTTTTAAACGGGTAAAGACTGCTGGCAAACCATTATTGCCAGGATTTTTACCGTTTTTGCAACGGAAATTTTTTGGACAGGTGTTGTACTAGTAATATCTATATATAATAATATCTATTATATTATTATGATAATATATATGATATATATTCTGAGGATGATATATATAGTATATATCAGATAATATATATATATATATAATATGTATATATTCGATATATATATATATATAAATTTAAATATATATAATATATTATATATATATATATATAATATATTTATAATATGTAATATATATATATATTAATATGATATTATATATATATATATTATATATATACTATTATAATATAGATATATGAACTGTAATTTACATAATATATATATGTAAATTTTATGTTAAATGTGGGCATATATATAATACATATATGCTGGTTTATGTGTCTGAGAGGAGAGAAGAGAGAGACCCTCTCGACTGTAATGCCACATAAACAGAAGGAAAGTTTCATTACACTCTTTTTCTAGAAGCGATTCATTTGTTGGACCATTGTCTTACCCGCATAGTTATGTCTTTTAAATGGATTGTGTTCTACATTTTTCTTTTCACTTTTTTTTTTTTGTTATGAGTGGTAAATTATCTGGCACGGTTTACCAATGCTTTGCGTGGTGAAACGAATCTCTGAAAAGGTACAACAAAAGGACGGCGAACAGTGCCTTGGTAAAATACTTACATAAAATAAACAAATAATCAAGTTTTAAAAAAATATATTAAAAAATGGAAAATCGCAAAATATTCCACAAAACAAAATACCATTCAATGTAAAAAAAAGATGAAAATCAAAAATGGAGCAGCGTCACATTTTAGACCCCCCCCTCCCCTCCCCCCTTTTCCCTTTACCCCCCCCCCCACCCTTTTCCCACCCCTTCCCCCCCCCCCCCCCAGCCCTCACCCTTCCCATCCATAACCACCGCCTACCATCAAAGGAAAATAAATAAAGGCAAAGATAAAAAGCGACCAACAATCTGGCTCTCTCACTCTCTCTACTTCCTCCTCTTTCCTCTCTCATCGTCTCTCTCTCTCTCCTCTCTCTCCTCTCTCCTTTAGAAATCGGGTCACAAGTCGTGGGAATTAAAAAAAAAAAACCAACAAAGAAAAAAAAAAAAAATTATGAACGGAGATTATATGAGAAAATCCCATATCTCTCCTTCTCTCTTCTCTCTCTCTCTCTCTCTCTCGATCTCTCTCTCTCTCTCTTCGTCCCATTTCAGCTGGGAAATGAAAAACGCAGTATAAATAAGATTTGGTTATTACTCCACGAAGTTTTAAATATCATGCTATATTTATGAAAAAAGGGAAAAAAAAAAAGGGGGGGGAAAAAAATATCCCGAAATTCCCATTCCAGGAAGGGGACCCCTGCCCCCCCCCCCCCCCCAAAGCCATTCCAGGAAGTAAGGGGGGAAGAAACATTAAATGGTTTCTACTTATTCATAGTTGTATAATCCAGATTAATTAAATGTGGTAAAACCCGAGCATGTGATGGAATATTATAATATGAATAAAAGGGAGATGAAATAGACGATAATTCGGTGAATGGAGAAAGAGGAAGTAAACAGGCCTGGAAATATTAATGAAAATTAACGATAATGATAAAAATTAATAATAATTCCCTGTTTTAACTTAAGTTAATATTTTTGATCGGGGTTTAAACATAAATCACAGCTGAATTATATCATGATTTTTTTTACTTTCATTGTAAAACAGGAAAAACAAATTTTGAGAATTAAAAAACAACTTAACTACAAACGCTATCACAGTTTCCTTGATTTTATTTATTTTTGATTTCATTTTATGTTTATTTTTATTAAATTTATTTTTTTTACCTTGAGATTCCATAAAACACAGCGACGTACCGGTGGGAGTGGGTTATGTTGTTAGTACCTATGGGGCTCTATGAAAGAGTACGATTCTGGCCTAAATTTTGTAACTTAAAACAATGAAAAAACTACTGAGGCTGGTGAGGGCTGCAATTTGGTATACCCGGTCGGTGACTAGGAGGGGTGGATGATCAACATCCTTAATTCGCAGCCTTTCTAGCCTAAGTAGTTTTTAAACTCTGGCTGGGTGGTGCTGGACTGACAGTTTTCTTTTCCAGAAAAAAAAATAAGGATCTACAGGTTTATTCAACAAAAACCTGCATTTACAAAGGAACGAAAACACGGTCTTTGCAAACGGTTAAAAGCAAAAGTTTAGCAAACGCAACAGCAGGGGCTTTTCTGGCAAACTCTCGCGACGACTTAGGGAAGCAGCAGTTTGCTGTTTAATAATGGCAGCCAGGTATCAAAGGTATTATCCTCTCATGGCATCAGGAACTCCATTAAAGTTTTTCTGATTAAAAAACAAAAAACGAGGAAGGAACATGATTAGCAGAATAAACGAACTTTGCTCCACGACCAAAATTATTAGAGAACTTAAAGGTGTGGCTGATCTCCACTTTGAAACTGTCAGGAGGAGGGGAGGAGTAGGAGGAGAGGTAGGAGGTAAGGAGGATGAGGAGGAGGAGGAGGAAGAGGAAGGAGGTGGAGGTGGAGGTGGCGGGTGGAGGGGAGGCGGAGGGATGGAGAGAGAGAGGAGAGAG
This sequence comes from Macrobrachium nipponense, assembly GCF_015104395.2. Classification (NCBI taxonomy): domain Eukaryota; kingdom Metazoa; phylum Arthropoda; class Malacostraca; order Decapoda; family Palaemonidae; genus Macrobrachium; species Macrobrachium nipponense. The sequence continues at coordinate 39,019,397 of NC_061090.1, forward strand.
GAAGAAGAGAGGGCGAAGTGGACAAAGAGAGAGAAGAATGTGACGAAAGCTTACCAAAACCCATGGAAATAACTGAATAACAATTATTAGATGGGATTCCTTATACCATTAAACATGCTTCAAAAGATCTTAAATGCATTCATACGACAACAAAGCAAACAGCAGAGAAACATTCAACAGTTCTTTCTTCTGTAACAAAATACTTAATACATAATGTGAACTTTAAAAAAAGGAAACTATTTTGATAAATGGATATTCTATTCCTTCTAACCCTGAAAAGCTTTTAGGTATTCAAAAATAATGATTTCGTTCACAAAAGAAAGTGACACAAATTATTTCAATGATAAAAATCGAACATATGCCACCATATGGAAATCAGGAAGTTTTTTGTTTCCCCCATTTTCTTTTGTTTTTGTTGTTTTATTTTTGTTGTTTTTTTGGGGGGGCCTATTTTTTTTCCCTTTTCCCATTAGCAAGTTTGGGTTATCTAATGGATTCCGCATTTTAACTTCCATCAATTAACCTTTTCTTCGTTCTGAGAAATAATTATGGTAAAGGGGTTTCTTGGACTGGATCTGAAAATACAGTCAAAATTTCAACGATTTATTTTCGAAAGGCTTACTCTATGAAATTTATAAAGTCTATAATTTTTAACGTTTTTGAAGGAGAGAGAGAGAGAGAGAGAGAGAAAAAGAGAGTTACAAGGCTTAGGTGATGTCTCAAAGAACGTTGTTAGTCCATCCGAGGAGACATTACTGGGCTCACTTATTCTGTAGGAGCAGGTTTTTACGTGGGCATTCACAGTGTTTTTTTTTTTTCCCTAATGCTGAGAGAGAGAGAGAGGAGAGAGAAGGAGAGAGAGAAGATGAAGAGAGGAGAGAGAGAGAGAGGACTGCTACCTCCTTTGACAGTCTGACTAAACAAGAATAAGCGACTATTGAATAAAAAAAAAACTTTGCTTTAAGGCTTTGTTTAGTGTTTTTAGAGTAAGTTTTACAGATGTTACTTAGTAGACTTACTTTGAATATTATATAAGAATAAAACGTTACTTATACAACTAAATACTAGTAAATTTACCAGCTTTTCCAAGTAAAATTGTATCAACATGTACGGCTTTACTGAAAGAATACTAAAGGTATCTTATCCAAATAATAGAACAAGTAAAAGATGCTTAGAAGATTCTTCGGCGCAATCGAGTTTTCTGTTCAAGGCATAATGCTTTATAAAACCTTGAATAAAATAAAAACTGCTAAAGCTAGAGGGCTGCACTTTGGTATAATTGATGATTGGAGGGTGGGTGATCAACGTACCAAACTGCAGCCCTCTAGCCTGTGTAGTTTTTAAGATCTGAGGACGGACAGAAAAAGTGCGGACGGACAGACAAAGCCATGCCAATAATTTCCTTTCACAGAAAACCCAAAATGACCCATAAATCATTCATTTGAAGTTAAAATGCTTCATTTTAAACTGCGATGAAGACCCCAATGCTATGATTTCAATTTTATCAAGAAATCAACATATATTGTTGGAGTATTTCTACCATAAAGTTTGAAACATTGATTCTCGACAGTATGCTGCAATGTTGCATGATTGTTCGTTTTCTGTATACTGCCGTGGTGAATTCCGAGTTATTTCTTGTTACCTTAATATCAAGATATGGAAGGCTGCCCTCGCTCTCTACCTCCTAGTAAAATTAATCTGAGAATGAGCGTTACTAATGAATTCTAAAAACATTCATGGCAGTGCTCCTTGTTTTTAGAATTCATTAACAACGCTCATTCTGAGATTAATTTTACTAAGGAGGTAGAGAGCGAGGGCAGCCTTCCATATCTTGATATTAAGGTAACGAGAAATACCTCGGAATTCACCACGGCAGTATACAGAAAACGAACTTATACGGGTTTAATACCAATAACTTTTTATAGCTCTTGCCAAACATTTAAATCTATACGTTGATTAATAGAGCTCTCAAATATTCTTCCTCATGGCAAATATTTCATAACGAAATTACTTTCTTGGCAAACTTTTTCAAAGCCAATTCATTCCCACAAGATATAGTACATAAAATCACCAACAAAGTACTTTCCAAATTTTTGCATCCATCATCAACTACTTTTGATGTACCGAAGAAAATATTCTATGCTACTGTTCCGTATTTTTCAGATTCAAAATTTATCTTAAACCTCACTCGTATAATTGAACAGGAAATTCCCTGTCTCAAAGTTAGGCTTGTGTCGAGTAATCCTGGCACTATTCGATCGTTTTTTAACTTTAAAGATCGCCTTCAGCCCTTCATGAGATCCAACGTTATTTATAAATTCACATGCCCTGGATGTTCGGGCTCTTACGTTGGATCGACTCGGAGTTTGCTGAGGGTCAGATATTGTAGCCATTTGGGCTTTAGCTTCCGTACAGGTCAAAGGATACAACAACCAGAATTTTCCAATATCAGAAACCACTCAATAATATGCAAGACTGAAATTCAAAAAGAACATTTTACAATAATTGATTATGTTAAACATCCTGACCAACTAACAACGCTGGAGTCGTTATATATTAAAAGACTGGTGCCCTCATTAAACGGTAATTTGTCCTCGTCACCTCTGTACCTGGCATAGTTGTCGTCGCTTCTCTCTGCAAACTGTAACTCATTCCATCTTCACCTCTGATCATGGACGGTTGGTGTTTTTAGTAGTCTCTCTTTTTATTTACTGCTCTATAACTTTTTTAGACTTTATTTTTAAAAATTGTGAATTCCTTTTAACTTTATGTGATTGTTTATAATATGTCTTTGTATTTTATTCACAGAATGATGATGCACACAGTTGTGCGAAACGTATCATATGTAATAAACTTGGCCTTTTGAATCTGGTATCATGGACTCCTTCTGGACACTTTATAATTGAATGCTGAAGCACCGTATATTTTTATATATACATAATATATATATATATATATATATATATATATATATATATATATATATATATATATAAATGAAATATAATTGCAGAAATCAGATATCTTACTGTGAAGGCTAACTGAGAGAGAGAGAGAGAGAGAGAGAGAGAGAGAGAGAGAGAGGAGAGAGAGAGAGAAGAGTCCACATTCGCCTGAACGAAATGACAAAGAGATTGATACTCCACCCAGGTGATTTTTCTTCCCACCAACGTTTCCACTGTTATTAGTGCCGATTTATCAGGCATAAGTCCACTTCATTGACGCAAATGTGAAAAACAACCAGTGGACACTAATTTACAAAGACCACCAGAGTGGACACTAGTAAGCCAAGGCCACCAGCCTGTACACTAATATTTAAAGACCCCCAAACCGGACACCAATATCCAAAGACCACAAGATTGAGCATTAATATGTAAGAAATTCCAACAAAGTCGACAGTAATACGCAGAGAAGACCACCAAAGTCGACACTAATATAAAAAAAAAACCACCAAAGTCGACACTAATATACAAAGAAGACCACCAAACTCGTCACTAATACACAAAGAAGACCACCAAAGTCGACACTAATACACAACGAAGACCACCAAAGCTGACACTGATATACAAAGAAGACCACAAAAGTCGACACTGATGTACAAAGAAGACCACCAAAGTCGACACTAATATACAAAGAAGACCACCAAAGTTGACACTAATACACAAAGAAGGCCACCGAAGTCGACACTAATATAAAAAGAAGACCACCATAATCGACACTAATATAAAAACAAGACAACCAAAGTCGACATTAATACGCAAAGAAGACTACAAGAGTCGACACTAATATGCAAAGAGATCCACCAAAGTCGACTCTAATACGCAAAAAAAGACCACCAAAGTCGACACTAATACCCAAAGAAGACCACCATAGTCGAAACTAATACGCAAAGAAGACTACCAAAGTCGACACTAATACGCAAAAAAGACTACCAAAGTTGTCACTAATACGCAAAGAAGACCACCAAAGTCGACACTAATACGCAAAGAAGGCCACCATAGTCGACACTAATAACCAAAGAATGGACCTACAAAATCGACCTAATATGCCAAAGAATCCACCTGTATTCGACACTAATACTAAAAAGAAGACCACCAAAGTCGACACTAATACAGAAGAGCACCATAGTCGACACTAATACGCAAAGAAGACTACCAAAGTCGACACTAATATGCAAAGAAGACCAGCAAAGTCTACACTAATATAAAAAGAAGACCACCAAAGTTGACACTAATACGCAAAGAAGACCACCATGTCGACACTAATACGCAAAGAAGACTACCAAAATCAACACTAATATGCAAAGAAGGCCACCGTAGACGACACTAATATAAAAAGAAGACCACCAAAGTCGACACTAATACACAAAGAAGACCACCATAGTCGACACTAATACGCAAAGAAGACCACCATAGTCGACACTAATACGCAAAGAAGACTACCAAAATCAACACTAATACGCAAAGAAGGCCACCGTAGACGACACTAATATAAAAAGAAGACACTAAGTCGAACTAATACGGCAAAGAACCCGACCACCAATAGTCGACACTAACTACACGCAAAGAAGGACCACGCATAGTCGACACTAATACGCCCCTATACGCAAAGAAGACTACCAACAAAATCAAGACCTAATACGCAAAGAAGGCCACCTTTAGACGACACTAATATTAAAAAGAAGACCACCAATGGTGACACAATACACAAAAGGAAGACCACCATAGTCGACATAATTACGCAAAGAAGACACCAAAGTCGACACGAATATGCAAAGAAGACCCACCGCAAAGTCGTACCAACTAATATAAAAAGAAAGGGACCGCACCAAATAGTTCGACCCCACTAATACGCTAATGAAGACTTACCAAAGTCGACCACTATTACGCAAAGAAGACTACCAAAGTCGAGCACTCAATATAAAAAAGAAAGACTCCAAAACCAAAGTCGGACAACTAATATAAAAAAGAAGACCACCAAAGTTGGGACACTAATTACGCAAAAGCAAAGAACCACCCATAGTACGACATTTAATACACAAAGACGACTACCAAAGTCAACACTAATACGCAAAGAAGACTACCAAAGTCGACATTAATACGCAAAGAACACTACCAAAGTC
>NC_061090.1:39029518-39032653 GCF_015104395.2 Macrobrachium nipponense
CGAAGGCTTTCTTATAGTCTATCCATGCCATGCTTAGGTTGGTTTTCCTTCTCCTACTGTTCTTTATTACCATTTTGTCTATCAGGAGCTAGTCTGTGACCCTACACTTCCTTCTGCAGCCTTTCTGTTGGTGGGGGATGGTGTTTGTCTCCTCTAGGTAGTTGTATAGCCTTTTCACTAATGATACCTGTTAGTAACTTCCACATTATTTGTAGGCAGGTGATAGGCCTGTAGTTACTGGCTATATTTCCCGTATGCTAGTCTTTCTGGACTAAGGATGTTCTTCCTGTGGTCATCCATTTGGGTGCATGGTGATTTGAGATAAAATGCTGGAGTTGTTTCTGCTATTCGTGGGTGTAGGGCCTTGAAGTTTTGGAGCCAGTATCCATGGACTTCATCGGGACCTGGGCTTTCCAGTTTGGCATTTTCTTTAGTTAGTGTCTGACTGTGTCTGTCGTGATCTCTGTGAATCTTTTTTTTATTCTCCCTGTTTCTTCTTCCTTGACTTCCTGGAGACATGTTGGCATGTTTGTTGTGTGATACCGGGATTGCTCCATATGTTTTCCCAGAGTCTCTTACTTGGTTCGGCTTCAGGAATTTCTGGTTGATTGTCTTCCCCTCTTAGTTGGCTGTATAGTCTTTTCTTGTTGGTTCCGAATAGTTTGTTCTGTTGGTATCCTTTATTCCTGTTCATATACCGTTGGATCTTATGTGCTTTGGCCTTAAGCCTCTGTTTTACATCTTCTATTGTGTCGTTTAGTCCCCTCTCTTATACTTTGTATTTCTCGTTGAGTTTCCTCCCTTGGTTTCTTGGCTTCTTTGCCTTTTTTCTGCCATCTCTTTCAGTTTACTCAAGTCAGATATCATCACCATGATTTGCTTTTCCAGGCGCCTTTTCCAAGGAGGTTCTGTTTGTTTCTGTTGGGTTGGTTGTGCTGGTGGTGTTGTGTTCAATCCCATCAGTTCGGCTACTAATCTTGCTCCTGCATATACCAAGTTATTTGTTTCTGTGATACTGGTGGTGTGTATTATGCCCATTATTTCATTAACCTCACTTGTTTTCTCCCTTAATTTCTTGGTGTTGTAGGCTTTCATGGAGGGATCTTTGTTCTCTCTGTATCTGGCTCCATCCATTGTCTAATCTTTTCTAATCCTTTTCCGTCCTCTCTGTTACTTCGTCCGGTTTTCTTCGTTGTGTCTTGTTTGATACCGTCATCCTCCCTGTCGTCTTCTGTGGCATCGTCTCTCAGTTCGTCTTCGTGTAATTCGTTGTCGTGTGACATTTCCCTTTCCAGTTCTTCTCTTTCTGTTGGGGAGAGCCAGTTCTTTTTCTTTATGTTCCTTACTTGGTCTGCCAGCCTCTGCTCTGTTTAGGGGGTGTTATTCCTCTCATTCCAGATGTTGACCAATCTTCTCTATATCATCTCTCCGTCGAGTTGCTTCTGATGTAGCAATCTCCATATTTCCTTATTTTCTTCTCTTGTCCATTTCTTCCTTTTTTTCTTCTATAGCTCCAATCTCAGGCTGTTGATTTATGTCGTTGTGGTGATCAGTTGTTGGATGACGACCTCCAAGTACCTGACCGTCTTCCCCTTCAATTGGGTTGAATACCTGGTTGCCGGACGAAGCTCCTCTGTTGCCAGAGGTTCCATTTACGTCGTTGTCGGTTATTCCTTCATTTCTTTACATCATTGCTGAGTTTGCTATTTAACCCATAGCTGGACCCTACCCATCAGGGATAGGTACTCATTTACAGCTGAGTAGACTGAGGAAATTATGGTAAAGATCCTTTCCCAAGGAATCATCGCCGAGGAGAGCGGTCACCCATCCAACGACTGACCAGCCCCAATGTTGCTTAACTTGACTTAAGTCCATTGACGACCTAACCTATTATTGCTGTTGTTGTTTTGTTGTTGTTTTTGTTGTTGTTGTCATTAAAATCGACATTTATATATCAGAACGTGTTTTACATGGTAATACACTCTAATATATAATTGTAGATTTTTCTGATACATATTGTTCTTCCCACGAGGTTGTGAATTTCTTACCATTATTATTATTATTATTATTATTATTATTATTATTATTATTATTATTATTATTATTATTATTGCTCTATCACAGTCCTCTAATTCGACTAGATGGTATTTATAGTGGGGGGCTCTGGGTTGCATCCTGCCTCCTTAGGACTCCATCACTTTTCTTACTATGTGTGCCGTTTCTAGGATCACACTCTTCTGCATGAGTCCTGGAGCTACTTCGGCCTCTATTTTTTCCAGATTCCTTTTCAGGGATCTTGGGATCGTGCCTAGTGTTCCTATGATTATGGGTAAAATTTTTACTGGCATATCCCATATCCTTCTTATTTCTATTTTCAGCTCTTGATATTTATCCATTTTTTCCCTTTCTTTCTCTTCAACTCTGGTGTCCCATGGTATTGCGACATCAATGGGTGATACTTTCTTCTTGATTTTGTCAATCAACGTCACGTCTGGTCTATTTGCAGGTATCACCCTATTTGTTCTGATACCATGGTCCCAGAGGATCTTTGCCTGATAGTTTTCTATCAAACCTTCAGGTTGGTGTTCGTACCACTTATTTCTGCAAGGTAGCTGGTGTTTCTTGCACAGGCTCCAGTGGAAAGCTTTTGCTACTGAATCATGGCTCTTTTTCTACTGGTTCTGTGCAATTGCCGGACATTCGCTTGCTATGTGGTTTATGGTTTAATTTTTCGTATTGCATTTCCTACATATGGGAGAGATGTTATTTCCATCTATCGTTCTTTGAACATATCTGGTTCTTAGAGCCTGATATTGTGCCGCTGTTATCATTCATTCAGTTTCCTTCTTGAGCTATCCCCTCTGTAGCCTTTGCCATGTGTCATCGCTGGCTAGTTCTTTAGTCTGTCTCATGTATTGTACGTGCATTGGTTTATTAATTAAGCCATTCCTCTGTTCTGCTTGTGTTTCTCCTGTCTCTGTATATTTCTGGGTCTTCGTCAACATTTATCAGTCCTTCTTTCCATGCACTCTTGAGCTACTCGTCTTCGCTGGTGTTCATATATTGCCCCATTGCTCTGTTCTCGATGTTGACGCAGTCCTCTATGGTTAGTAGTCCTCTCCCTCCTTCCTTTCG
>NC_061090.1:39033153-39035653 GCF_015104395.2 Macrobrachium nipponense
TAAACCGAGAGAGAGAGAGAGAGAGAGAGAGAGAGAGAGAGAGAGAGCATCTACATCATTGGGACGGAAGAAGACGATAGAGATAGAGATGTTGTTTCTCTACATATACACCAGATGAGAGAGAGAGAGAGAGAGAGAGAGAGAGAGAGAGAGAAGAGAGATGAAGCTGTACATCTAATCAAGACAGAGGACAAGAGACAACAGAGATAGAGATGTTCGTTTAAGTAGGGACCAAAAAAGCCTATAAGAGAGAGAGAGAGAGAGAGAGAGAGAGAGAGAGAGAGAGAGAGAGAGAGATAGAAGAGAGAGAGAGAACTATACACAATCAACAAAGAACACAACATAGGACAGACAAGATATATATGTTGTTCTAAGTAGCGGCCAAAGGCGTGAGTGAGAGAAGGGAGATGCATTATTAAAGAGAGAGAGAGAGAGAGGGGGGGGGGGGGTTAGGGATAGTGTGGGAAAGACAAAACTGTAAATCAAACCAAAGCAACAACAACATACATCTGTTTCCACCGTAAATAGTCAAATCTTATTATCATTCTCCCTTTCTGGGTCCTCGTAAACAAACATTCGGTCGGGCGAAAATATTTGTCTTTCGGGTACACAGCTGAAGCAGCTGGAATCCAGACCCTGGAAATACAAGAATGCATTTTTGAGTCTCTCTCTCTCTCTCTCTCTCTCTCTCTCTCTCTTGGCGTAACGATCCCAAGTTACGTTAAAGAAACCGAGGCGGGGATTAAATATTCACGTCGAAATCGAACGATAATCTCTGAGTTTTTAGAGCGCGTAATGGTATTCAGCTGAATGTCAAAATAGGGAATTCTTGAGGTCATTTTTTTCATAAATTTTCACTTGATATAAGAGTCATTATGTCTTGAATGAAATTATAAAAGAAGACAGGACTGACATTGTCAGAACTCGGAAATTCCTTTCTAGTTCGAATATCGCATATGGTAGTATATGGGAAGTAAAAAAGACAGAATAACTATTTTTGCCTACTATCAGGCCATAATAGCAATGAAATATTTGGAAATAATGATTGCAATCATTATTTCCAAGTATCAGCATTCAATTCTATTTAAGCAAATGATTGCCCATTCCTAAATATGGTAATCACTGTCAACTTGAAATAGAAGAATATACATAATTCCTTTGACTGAGATCCACAGTTTTCCAGTTTCTGGATTTGGCATTTATTGTCAACTATAAATCTAATAACATAAAGTAAAAATTTAACAGGTATCCATAATATCACTGGATTTTCTTAGCGGTTACAATGGCTGGAACTTCATCATGTCGTTATTTCCAGTTAATGCAATACAGAGAAATTAAATTTGGTAATATTGGGTAGCTTTATATTTTTTTATGTTTATGAATAAAATTAAAAAAAATTCCCTCATTTAGATGCGATTTCTCCCCCCAAAAATCTAATCAATTGCTTCCAGTCATAATGACCACCTTCCGTCAAATTTTTGTCAAAATCCAGACGTAATTTTTGGCGTGATGCTTAAAACAACAATAAACGAAAGAATGAAAAGATTATATATATAACCTTCTGGGCGAAAGTGTTTATTCACCGCCTTCATGACACCTGCTTAGGAGACCTTTCATATCACAAGAGCGATTACTGACTAGCGCCCCCTGACGATTCAACAAATGCCTTCAAGTGCTCTGAGGCGAAACGCTGCACTAGTATCTCAGGCTTTTGGTCTCGTCATGTAACTTTAAGCTCAGTTTCTCTTCCTCCTCTTCCTCCTCCTCCTCCTCCTCTCCTCCTGGTAGACTCTTCCACCTCACCCACCGCAAGCCTGACGCAGTTTATTCCCCCTGAGCACAAAAGGGCAAAGAGATTTGTCTGCAATCGAACAAAGCTGAACTTCCGAGATCAACTCTAAACGCGATTTGCGAAAGTCTTCTCGGGTAGTTCATGCAAAGCTCATCTCTCAAGGCTAATAGGGAGTTTGTTTTGACGTTCTTGGAAAACAGGATCTATCAGGTAGACTTTTAAGAGTCAGGGTTATTGTGTGTGGCTATCTGCCATTAATCTATCATTTAGCAATTTTATTTTTGAAGGTAATATCTTCGTGTAATCCGTGTTTCATTCTTAGTTGAATTTCGAAGATTTTCTTGTTTTAACTCTGGATTGTTAACAATTATCATCTTTACAACTTAGAAATTAAAAACTATATTCCTTCTAAATAATATAAAATCGATTTATTACATATATCATTAGAATATCATACAGTATTAAGCAGACATTCAGGATCTCTCTCTCTCTCTCTCTCTCTCTCTCTCTCTCTCTCTCTCTCTCTTCTTCTTCTTCTTCTTCTTTCCTTGAAGCTTACATACTTATCAGAAATGAATGAGTGGTGGGACCTTCCCAAATATGAAAGGAAAACAGATTTTTTTAAAACTTTATATTAGGATATGTGATAGTGTGCTCTGGTTAGCTGTGAATACAAATTTGGTGTCCTAACTTAAGACATATTAAACC
>NC_061090.1:39043153-39059314 GCF_015104395.2 Macrobrachium nipponense
AATAATAATAATAATAATAATAATAATAATATCCTGATTCATTTGACCAAAACCTGAGCATCGTTTTATTCAAAATTTGCGAATCAATATTTATATAAAACACACCAAAGAAAACATGAATTAAAATAATATTTTTTTTAATCTCTTTAATTTCTACTTCCCTTTTGACTCATATATTTTACATTAAAGATAGAGACAATAAAAAATAATTAAACAAATTCCAAATATATTACTCCTATTTAGGGTTTGTTTTATTTTTTATTCGTCAAGATTTTTCGAGCATGTTTTCAAAACAAAACCAAAAATATTTTTCGGTGGCCAATTTTATTGTTAAACAAAAATATTTTATGTGCCAGGCTCTTGGTGGCTGGTCGGGCGGAAGAATAAACATTTTATTTAAGTTTTTATATGAAAGTCTTTACATTTTCTGTTTATTTTCAAAACCAAAGTCTTTGGTTTCCTTTAGAGTTTGTATTTTGCAGGGTTTAAGTATTCTATCATCCGATCTTTTAGTGCGTTTTGTTTATGATTGTTTTATTGTTGTCATCCGAAATATTTTACTTCGTTTTGCGAAGTTATTATAAGTGAGCAAACTCTTTTATAACTGAGATTATTATCTAATAATTATTGATTGTTTTTTCATTATGTTCTCTTTTACCAAAACTTTTATCTCATTTATTTATTGAGTCATTAATTAATACATTTTTTATTCGTTCATTTATTTCATTAATAATTTTTATTAAATTTTTTCTATTTTTTTATTAATTAATTCCTTCATTAACATACCTTTCTTATACATAATTTGTAAAGATTTCCTTGACTCATTCATTTTCATCTTCGTTGAATGATTTATTTATTCATCTTACATATTGATTTATTTTATTATTATTATAATTTTTATTTAATTATCCATTTACTTCTTTATTCACATTATATTATTCATTTATTTGATTTATTCCTTTTTGTTTATTAATTGTCAACAGACGTCCACGCGTACCCAACAGTAAATAAGCAAAAAAAAAAAAAAAAAAGGTGAAAAATAAATAAAATTGGTGGTGTTAGAACCTCACGATCCGAGATTGAATTGACAAAAAAAGGAAAATAGAATACAAAGAAAGAACGAAGAAACAAAAGAGGAAAAATGACAAAAAAAAAAAAAAAAAAAAAAGAATTGAAAAAGTCACCAATAGAATTTCGCGAACTCTGCCCAGCGCTGTGATAAAAAAAAAAAAAGAAAAACGAAAAAAAGTCGACATCAAAAAGTGACCCAAACTGGAAAGAAATATTGGAGACTTTGGAAGATTGGCAATAATTGAAATAAGTGAATGTGATAGGCATACACGTCCCACACAATATATATATATATATATATATATATATATATATATATATATATATATTATATATATATATATATATATATATAATGATACAAGAAAAGCAGAATGAAAATGAAGGATACAAAATGTTTTATGGACAATTGTACTGCCAATTTCCTTAGTAAAAAAATACTATTATCTACAGAAAAACAACTTCCCGTTTAGCCACAAACCGAATAACACCTGAAAAAAAAAATATGAAAGCTGTAAATGTTGGAATATTTGCAAAGACGCAAAACCAGAGCGAGCGAAGCATTTATATTTTGAACAACAGTGACAAGAACAAAGATGATTTCGCTCTGGTCTTACACCATAACAGTTTTTGTGAAAGAAAAAGAAGAAATGAAAGACACAAGTCTCGGCAACAGAAAAAGAAACAATAATGGCGAAGAAACCCGGAAATACAACTTTCGAAAGACAATAGAAAGTTGGGAACTGGATTCCTGAGTCCAAGGAAAAAAACGAAAAAAAAAATAGAGAATTTAAAATTAGAATTCTTTTTTTTTTAATTAAAGAAAGCTGGACTTCATTCCAGAGTTCAAGGAAATAAAACTCAAGAATAAATAAAGAATATATAATAATTTTTTTTTATATTTAACAAATATGGGAACTTGGTTCCAGAGTTCAAAGGAAAAAACTTGAAAAATAATTAAAGAATATAAACTAAAATCAAAAATAAGAAAGATTGAAGAACGAATCTCTGCTGAAAAGAACAATTCGTAGAAGAGAGACAAAGCATAAAAGAAGAGAACACGAACTACAATTTTATATAAAAATAAAAGAGAAAAAAGTGAAGAAAACTCTAATGTCCGTGAAATATTCCCAGCCATAACCAGCGGCTTCGTTCCTGAAGGCGAAGACCAGAAGACGTATAACAGTCACACATCACGTTCTTTATATTTTTTCGCCTTTTCTCATTTTTTTTCTTTATTTTGAAGGATAGGAGGGTGTGGGGGAGGAGTAAGGAAGAGAGAGAGAGGGAGGGGGCGAGACGAGGGGGCGGAGGGTGGTATGCTGGTAGTTTGGAATATATGCAAATGATCTCACGTGCGCCGAATATGAAATGAACAGGAAGACGGCTGGAGATGTCGAGTGGACCCCAGTGGCTTCTCTCTCTCTCTCTCTCTCAGTCTATGTATAATTAGTATTACTATTATTAACGAATATTATATGCATATATATATATATATATATATATATATATATATATATATATATAGTATATATATATATATATATATATATATATATATAGAGAGAGAGAGAGAGAGAGAGAGAGAGAGAGAGAGAGAGAGAGTGAGTTCATATACGAGCATTTGATCAAATATATATATATATATATATATTATATATATATATATATATATATATATATATATATATATATATATATATATATATATATATATATATACTGTCACATCTCTACGATGCATATCAGTCTATTTCTACCATTTTAGAATCTATTCTATATTTACGTCATTTATTAGACGAATTAATTTACCATTGATCTCCCTAGTGAACATTTTGACGAAAATTGTATGATATAGTCGTAGACATTTTTTAATAAAATCTTGTGGCTGATTTTTTTTTCCATTTTCATCTGAATATCGCATGAGTGATTTGCCTAGAAGATAACTCCCTAATTTTTCCTTATATATTGTTTTTTAATCATTTATATTATTCTTTTATTATACTTATAAACCCTTCTGTCAATGTAGCTATCTGTCTATCTGCCCATTCCTAGATGTTTTCCAACAACCGCCCCTGAATCAGAACTAATCTCCCATCAATCCTGGGAACGCATCTTTCTCTAAATTCCACGAATTCCCAGATTTTTAAGGGATTTGGAATCTCCCTCTTATCCACCTTTGAATTATATGGAAAATGGATATTTCCTAGAAAGTCCCTCACTTGCGCAACCGTAGGAAGGGGAAAAACGAAAAAAAGCTGTTTAGCTTTTTCAGATGAATTTTTGGTTGAGTTTTCTTCACTTGAAGACGATGGTGCAGAGATAAAGAAATTATTATTTCGATTTCTAGAATTGATTATTTTCACATAAATATTTTATTTCATTTTATTTATGGCTTCATAATGTTTTGTTGTCTTTTCTTGTAACGTCAGTACAAAATTATTATTGTGGCTTTTAAAACTGAGATTTATTATTATTATTATTATTATTATTATTATTATTATTATTATTATTATTATTATTATTATTATTATTATTATTATTATTATTATTTTTATTATTATCATTATTATTATTATTTTTATTATTATCATTATTATTATTATTATTTCCACAAAATCTTCAAAGGTTCGGAAGCTGAAATAATTCAACCTATTATTATCATTATTATCATTCCAAACCTACACAAACACACGCAAATACGATCTCTAATACATATACAAATACAGGTCAAATTCCCAAAATTAAAGCCCAACACTAAAGAGGACTAAATTAATGGTCGTAGCCACCAACACCATTAGTGGACAGAAATCCCAGGTCTCCAGGATATTAAGGTGATTGGGAAAAACCTTAAGTATTTTTTCTATTAAGATACTAACCAAATGGCTGCCACAAGGATTAATTCTGCAGAGGGGAACAGATTTGTTATTACTAGTATTATTACTAGGGATGAAATTTGCATTGTTTTTGTTTTTGTTGGTATTATGAAAGTAGAATTGTAACGGTCTAAAAGTGTCGAATATCACGTAAACTGTGGTATTTTCAACTGATATGGGTATATGCCATTTTGCTCTATTCGCCATTATAGTATCAGACCAAAGTGTGAAGATTCAAACAATAAAAACGAAGTCTGAAAGTCTTAGTAAGGTGTATTACTAACAAAGATGGCGGCCGATAGACACATAATCACAATAATTAAACTGAATACCAATCTACAGGTAGACGATCTCCGTGGGTGGAGTCAATCCACTGATGGCTTACGCCTCCTCTTAGATTGGCACTCAACCTTAAATTCTGCTTACCGTGATGCTTTCTGTCCGCCATCTTTCTTGATACTCCACCCTTATGGGACATTGTGTCGTCCAATTTTATGCAATATTCTTCGTATTTTGTCCTGATGTTCGTACTATGCATAAGTTGAGGGTGAATATAATCATAGCAAATGAAAGAATCCCTCTCTCGGCATTATTAAGGACATTTGAGTTACTTGGCAAAGGTGAGGGACAAGTCAGACAGGGGTTGGCGGTCGTGTGATGATCTCAGCGGTTACATTACGTCATCGGGATCTCTTGGTAAAGGAATCTTCATTTTACATATGCAAGTTGCTTATTTGCTTATTTTATGAACCGACTATCGCCTTTATTCACCGTAAAATAAAACGTCTCGAATTATATAAAGTTTTAATTACGTTTACTCTTGACAGACCAAGTAAGTGTTTGCTTCTGCATTCAGTTACCAAACAGGCATTTGATAATTCGTTATAACTCGTAAAATCAGATGATAATGATGCTTACGAAAAGGTACAAAATAAATATATTTTACTTAGCTTTCATATATGTCTAATTAACTTGGCGCTCAAATAGATATACGAAGAGCCTTAGAGGAAAATATTTAGAATAAAAAACTATCTGATAATATTCTTCCACCATCCATGTTTGCGAACGGGGAGGGAGGGACACTCGGCCGGGAGGGAGGACAGTCGGCCATGATGATTTTAACCGGTTGGCACGTAACTGAAGATGTGAAACCAATAGATTTCTCCGGCTTCTGCTATTGATTTCGAGTTCAGCTTCATTCGGCTTCATTTCTGACCTGGTAAGTATTGCAAATGGGGGGTACTATATTTAAGTCCATTGCTTGCAAAATCGTCTTGGGGAGTATTCGAAGGTGTAGGTCTAGGTATGTTTCCAAAGTCGATGGATGTCTACCTTGGTGTTGGCTTTGATAAAACTCGGGTGAGTATCGCAAGGTCGTTAATAGTATCCTTGCTGGAAAAAGATGCATTTTTGGGTAAAGAAAGCAACGGTTTTATTTTTTTATAGGTTGTTTTCATAGGGTAGTTAATTTTTCAAACGTAGGCCTAGGTACCCTATTCAGATTAGGTTTATGAGACAAAAGCTATTTTAGGCCCGTCAATGCTAGGAGGCGGTGGGCTATGCCCTTGAGTGTTTATTTTAAATTTTATTTCCAATTTTCAATTTCATCTTGTGACAGATCAGCTAACAGAAGCAGGTAGTATATTTGTAAAAAAATAAAATAAAAAATAAAGACCAGTTTACTGGTTACAATTTTGCCGTATTAACTAGGGGGGAGGCAGTATTGTCTTGCCTTAACATCATGACAGCCTCCAACGCCAGGTGGCTCTTGTGAAAATCTGTTCTTTGTGTGTTCACTATCCTTTCACTTCCACAAATCTCCACTTATCCCCAATCTGGCTTTTCACAGTTCTCGTCCAAGTATAAGCCTGGGTCCTCCAATACTTTTGTGTTGTCATTCCCACTACCCAAAGGAGATATTTTACTTTAGTTTTTCTTCATTATTTAGCACAATCTCCAGTCACTTTTCTTTAAATAGTTTCTCCTGAGTACTGATATTTCTAGATAATTTCCACTACGAATTTGAAAAGGCTCTTGTTTTTGATAAGTTCTATAAAAATCACATCATCATCTCACGTCGTCTTCGAGTTTTTTTTTAATCATTAACTAAGTCTCCATTCTTTCTTTTTCTTGTTATTTCCACCCTGTAGCAACTTCTTATCAGAAAACAGTCTTCCACCAAGTGCTGAATTGAACCTGCAAAGATAAATAACTATGTGGAAATTTAAATTTACAATATTAAGTTATTATATTGTAGACACTACCCTTAACAGCCTGATCTAGATAGTTTACCTACAAACATTCAGATCCCATGTACAGTTACACAATTGGTGAACGATTAAAACTGGGAATATTCCAAATACAAATTAATGTTACCAGTGATATGAATAACAGCAATTAGTTAATGCAACTTGATTCTACACTAGGAAAGCAGCCTGCGGGGTCATTTGCAAGAGCTATGTTCAGTGCAATAATTTCGGTAGTCATGACAGATGGAAAAATGATCAGAAAGTTGAAATATTTATGTTCAGATATCGACCTTACTTACTGATAAATCCCAGAGTAGCTTAAAGTGAATTTTTATTTTGTAAGGCGATTAAACCATATGACATGTTTACCGTTATTATTAAAATATATTTTACCAGGCCACTGAGCTGATTATTAGCTCTCTTTTAGGCTTTGTTATTACGTATACAATTTTTTTCCAATATTTTGTCAATCACAAAAGTCATAAACTTACTAGTTTACAATGTCAGGCTAATCCACCCCTCTACCACAACACTCTTCGTTGAGAGGTGTCAATTATTCCTTACAGATGGTTCCTTGTTCCTTATAGATGGTTCCACTGGCCTTATGCCAGCACAGGCTCTTGTCCTCGGACTGGATGCCCGAGAACTGGAGTCTGATTCGATACATCTTTATAAAGTCGATTCGATACACAAAAGAAGCGTTTCGATACAAACGAGATGTGCCGATGCAAAGGCAACACCTCCTAACTTGAAAGAGAACGAGCATGGAAACCGTTTTTCAAAGGCAAATTGAGACTACTTATCTTACTGCTACTACAATTACAATTTGATTCATTCTAATACCCACTATATTTTTTTTAACTGGAAATTATATTCGCGTTAAGCTAATTCGTCATTAGTTAAATACTCACATACAAACTTTGTATTTCGGATGGCTAAATTGAAGTATACGTAATTCGTATATCGACAACTTAATTAACTTGACCACTTGGCTATTTAAGGACTTGTGCTTAACATCATCTTAAATTCAAGCGCTGATTATGGGAAACTGAATTTCCAAAAGCGAAGTGAACTTGTTCATCAACTTGGCAACGCTATTTGATTCCAAAATCGAAATATGAATATTACACATAAATGAGCTATTTCAAAAGAAAATGGTCGTCTGGCTGTTCAAAACCAACTCGACTGGCAATCTTAAAAAGAGGACTTATTACTTAAGCCTCCAAGAGTTTGAGTTAAAAGTTATAATTGAAATGTCGATTTAAATTCGTCATGAAAGCACAGGAAGAAGACGACACCCCACAGAGCCAGTTATTTTAAAGTGTCTAGTAATCAAAATTGTTAATTTTTCTTCGGTTTTACCCACATGACTTTCAAAGTCCGCCCGATGCATCTAAAGCACTTTAGAGCCTGCATCGAATTGTCTTTACTGATGTACCGAAGTGACTATAAAAACGACGCGTTTGTAGTAAGCCATGAAGTGGTCTTGTCTGAAACGAAAATGGGTCCACATTAATTACTTAGCATAGTAAAGTTCTTCGATACAAATAATTCGAGATGATTCAGTCTTTAGTTGCAAAGACATAAAACTGATGATTTCTTAGGTTATACTATAGCTGAGGTGAAAATGGAAATGACCAATAGTAATCTCCTATATCTCGTTCAAGAATTGAGGTGTTATCAGTTAGCCCTTTACTGCCGACTGGACGTATTTTACGTCAACATTTTTTGTCTCTCGTGTGCGACTGAACATATTTTACGTCGACTTACAAAAGTTTTTTTTGAAATTCGCGGAAAAATACTTATAGGCCTACCAGCCTAAAACTTTTGAATCACGCGCCTTGGGGGATGCTGGGAGTTCACGGATCAAGGTGTTGTTTTGTTTACAATCGTTACGCAGGTGCGCAAGTGCGAATTTCTTTCTTGCCGCACTAAAAGTATCTGTGACACATCTCGGAAATTATTTCGTCACTTTGACATAATTTTTGTACCATTGTAAATTAGCCGTTACATGAAGTATTATATATGAAAATGTGCGCATTATTATGTAAAATACAACAATAAAATACTCATGATTGTAGCTTTTATTAGTTTTGAGATATTTTCATATAAATAACGATAATTGCCAAAATTTCAACCTTCGGTCAACTTTGACTCTACCGAAATGGTCCAAAAACGCAATTGTAAGCTAAAACTCTTATATTTTAGCAATATTCATTCATTTACCTTAATTTTGCAACTAATTGGAAGTCTCTAGCACAATATTTCGATTTATGGTGAATTTATGAAAAAACATTTTCCTTACGTCCGCGGGGTAACTCTTCCGAAAAAATCATACATGCGATTGTGGTAATGTTTGCACCATTTTAAAATTAGCGGTTATATAACGTTTTATATATGGAAATGTGCGCAATTTCATGCACAATACAACTAAAAACAACCCATGGTTGTAGCTTTAATCAGTTTTGAGATATTTTCATATAAATAACGATAATTGCCAAAATTTCAGCCTTCGGTCAACTTTGACTCTACCGAAATGGTCGAAAAACGCAATTGTAAGCTAAAACGCTTATATTCTAGTAATATTCAAGCATTTACCGTAATTTTGCAACACATTGGAAGTCTCTAGCACAATATTTTGATTTATGGTGAATATATGAAAAAAAAAGAATTTCTTTACGTCCGCGCGGTAACTCTTCCGAAAAATCATACGTGCGATTGTGGTAATGTTTGCACCATTTTAAATTAGCCGTTACAATATGAAAGTTTTATATATGAAAATGTGCGCAATTTCATTTAGAATACAACAAAAAATAATTGAAGGGTGTAGCTTTTATCATTTTTGAAATATTTGCATATAAATCACGATATAGAGAAAAAAAACCACGTTTGGTCAAATTTGACTCTACCGAAATGGTCGAAAAACGCATTGTAAGCTAAAACTCTTACAGTCTAGTATATTCAGTCATTTATCTTCATCTTGAAACAAATTCGAAGTCTCTATGCAAATATTTTGATTTATGGTAAATTTAAAAAAAAACAAAAAAAAAATCTTTCCTTCCTCCCGCGCGCGGAGTTCTCCGCCACAAATCTCCGAAATGTGTACGTCCCATTCTCGGAATATTTGCTCCATTTCCTATTAGGCATTTCATAGAGTTTTATGTATGAAAATGTGTGCAATTTCATTTAGAATAAAACACGAAAAATATTTTAAGGTTGTAGCTTTTCTTATTTCCGAAAGAATTGCATAAAAAATATATATATATATAAAAATTTGACATTCGGTCAACTTTAACTCGTCAGATATGGTCGAAAAATGCAATTGTAAGCTAATACTCTTACAGAATAGTAATATTCAATCATTCTTCTTCATTTTGAAAGAAATTGGAAGTCTCTAGGACAATATTTAGATTTATGGTGAATTTTTGAAAAAAAAAATATTTGTTTACGTCCGCGCGTTACGAATTCATGAATATTTTTTGTGATAATATTTTCTGTTGCTTTTATCGTTTTACAATGTTGTTATATACCGAACTGATCGCAATTTAGTGTACATTACAACGAAAAAAAAGATCTTGTTACCTTTAACGTTTTGCGCATGGCGCGATTTGAATACAATTGTATATGAAATTTCATTTTTTGCGCTATCATATATTGCATCATTTATATATATAAATGATGATTTTTTTCATTTCTGATGGGGTGCCTACTAAACTTACGTCAATGACAAAAAAAGGAGCCAAAATGAACTCTTAATCTTGAAAACTAAGCACGCTGTGATTTTTTGAAAAAAATATTTTTTCCGCTTCCGTGCTCACTCTGAAACACCTCCGGCACACGGGAGACAATTTTTTTTTTACCGCTTCGGCGTTTAAGGGTTAAGTTTAAACAGTAAATGACAATGTAATAATAAATTTAGGCCAAAGTCCAAGTAAGGGCTGGGACCTATGATGAGAGCATTAAGCGCTGGAAGGTAAATTCAGAGTAAAAATTTGTAAAATGTCTAAGGGGGAAAACTTCGCAGTTGGACTATGAAACAATGCAAAGTTAAGAGTTGAGGAAAGTATAATGGAAAAGAGAACATGAACGGAGTTGCAGTAAAAGGAGTGGATGGAGTTTGCAGCTACTAGTCGAAAGAACACTGCAAAGAACAGCACTATTACTTTTTAGTAAAAGGCTATAACTGTGGAAACTGCTGGATCGCTGGTGGACTTTTTAGTAAAATGCTAGGCGCACTGCCCGTAACTGTGGAAACTGCTGCCTTGCAGGTGGACTTTTTTAGTAAAATGCTAGGCCCACTGCCAATAACTGCGGAAACTGCTGCCTTGCAGGTGGACCTTTTAGTAAAAGGCTAGGCCCACTGCCAATAAAAGCGGAAACTGCTGCCTTGCAGGTGGACCTTTTAGTAAAATGCTAGGCGCACTGCCGGTAACTACGGAAACTACTGCCTTGCAGGTGGACTTTTTAGTAAAATGCTAGGCCGACTGCCAATAACTGCGGAAACTGTTGCCTTGCAGGTGGACCTTTTAGTAAAATGCTAGGCCCACTGCCAATAACTATGGAAACTGCTGCCTTGCAGGTGGACTGCTTACTGCCAATAACTGTAGAAACTGCTGCCTTGCAGGTGGACTTTTTAGTAAAAGGCGCTACTGCAATTAACTGTGGACTGCTGCCTTAATGTGGACTTTTTCGTTAAAAGGCTAGGAATACTGCCAATAACTGTGGAAACTGCGCCTTGCGGTGGACTTTTTCGTAAAAGGCTAGGAGTACTGCAACTGTGAAAACTGCTGCCTTTAAACAGGTGGACCTTTTAGTAAAAGGCTAGGCTGACTGCCAATAAACTGCGGAAACTGCTGCTTGTAAGTGGACTTTTTAGTCAAAGGCTAGGCTACCTGCCATAACTGTGGAAACTCCTGCCTTGCAGGATGTTTTAGTAAAATGCTAGGCCCACTGCCAATAACTGTGAACTGTTGCCTTGCAGGTGGAACTTTTAGTAAAATGCTAGGCCCACTGCCAATTACTATGGAAACTGCAGTCTTGCAGGTGGACTGCCTACTGCCAATAGCTGTGGAAACTGCTGCCTTTCCAGTGGACCATTTTTTAGTAAAAGGCTATGCCTACTGCCAATAACTGCGGATAGTGCTGCCTTGCAGGTGGACTTTTTAGTAAAAGGCTAGGCCTACTGCCAATAACTGTGGAAACTGCTGCCTTGCAGGTGGACTTTTTAGTAAAAGGCTAGGCCTACTGCCAATAACTGTGGAAACTGCTGCCTTGCAGGTGGACTTTTTAGTAAAAGGCTAGGGGCCCAATGCCAATAACTGTGGAAACTGCTGCTTTGCAGGTGGACTTTTTATTAAAGGCTAGGCCTACTGTCAATAACTGTGGAAAGTGCTGCCTTGCAGGTGGACTTTTTTAGTAAAATGTTAGGCCGACTGCCAATAACTGCGGAATCTGCTGACTTGCAGGTGGACCTTTTAGTAAAAGGCTAGGCCCACTGCCAGTAACTGTGGAAACTGCTGTCTTGCAGGTGAACTGCCTACTGCCAATAACTGTGGAAACAGTTGTGGAAACAGCTGCCTTCCAGGTGGACCTTTTTAGTAAAAGGCTAGGCCTACCACCAATAACTGTGGAAACTGCTGCCTTGCAGGTGGACTTTTTCGTAAAAGGCTAGGCCTACTGCCAATAACTGTGGAAACTGCTGCCTTGCAGGTGGACTTTTTAGTAAAAGGCTAGGCCTACTGCCAATAACTGTGTAAACTGCCCTTGTTTGGTGGACGATTTTTAGTGCAAAGTACTAGGCCCACGACTGGTGACCTGCGTAAGCGTACCTGCCTGCCATTGGCAGGTGGACCTTTTTAGTAAAAGGCTAGGCCCACTGCCTGGAACTGCGGAAAACTGCTGTCCTTGCCAGGTGGACCTTTTAAGTAAAAGGCTAGTGGCCCCACCGTCCCGGGACCTCTTGTCAGAAACTGTGGCCCTTGTAACGTGGACTTTTTTAGTAAAATGGCTAGGCCTACAGCCAATAACTGTGGAAACTGCTGCCTTTGCAGGTGGACTTTTTTAGTAAGAGCTAGGCCCTATTTGCCAACACTGTGTAAACTGCCCTTGTAGGTGGACATTTTAGTAAAAGACTAGGCCCACTGACTGTGACTGCATAAACTGCTGCCTTGCAGGTGGAAATTTTAGTAAAAGGTTAGGCCCACTGCCTGGAACTGCAGAAAATGCTGCCTTGTAGGTGGTGGAGAAGGCGCATCAGTCAACTGACCCCTATGGGAAAGAAGAAGAACAATGCTCTTTAAAGCCCATACATCATTGAAACACGTCAAATAAACGGGCCTGTCTTACCGTAAACTTGCAGTAGAATCAACCAGGTAAAGAAGCTCACTGTCATAGTACGGATTTCACGTAACCTAGGCCTAAGTACACGCCCCACCCACCACATCACCTCGCAGACAGTCATCCATGACAAGCTTATCCGCGTTACTGAATAATACCGATCTCTCATGGGATCACCATTTCAATGGAAATATGACGACGCATTTGCTTTTTGCCTCTGGGATATAAGACTCCTGGTATCTAGTTCTCATACGCAAGTTACGATAGTGCCATTCGAAGTATCACATCACAGTCTAGATACAGCTGAGCTGCAGATATTATTCTGAATCCGTACCACTTCTATTAACGTAATGACTCCATGACTACTCATTCTTATTTACGGAGAAATATGATTAGCAGGACTAGATTATTACGAATAGAAAATATGATTTTCAAATGTACTTACACGCACGTTTAAATGGCAAATAAAACGTGCGGGTGATACCGAGAGCATTTAGTGGTGTGGGACTAAGATACTCTCGGGTAATAATGGTAAGGTTAACACGCAACTCATAGGTCTAATGCCTTCCCTTCACAACCCGCCCACCCGCCCCACCCCAACACACACCACCCGTACAACTTCAAATGAACTCATTTCAGTGATTTAATGACTCTAAACTCTTCGAACTCACCATTTTTCACGGAAATATGGTAAAGGATTTGTCTTTATCTCAGCGGTACAAGACAGCCGGTACCCAGTGCTTATACGTATTACCAAAGGAAGTTATTAATTTTTTCTAAGCATAGCGCAATTACATAATTAAGATTCATTTTCCCTTACCCTTGTCGAAATATAAGGGAGCTATTAAAACTTTAACCAAAAAGAATGCAAAACTGCCAGTATTATATTATTATTATTATTATTATTATTATTATTATATTATTAATCAGAAGACAAATCCTAGTTCACAATAGAACAAGCCCATCAAATGGACCACCGACTTGAAATTCAAGCATCCAAAGAATGCAAAAATGCTAGTATATTATTATTATATTATTATTTTTTATTTTTTTTTTTTTTTGCTCTATCACAGTCCTCCAATTCGACTGGGTGGTATTTATATTGCGTGGGGTTCCGGGTTGCATCCTGCCTCCTTAGGAGTCCATTACTTTTCTCACTGTGTGTGCCGTTTCTAGGATCACACTCTTCTGCATGAGTCTTGGAGCTACTTCAGCCTCTAGTCTAGATTCCTTTTCAGGGATCTTGGGATCGTGCCTAGTGCTCCTATGATTATGGGTACGATTTCCACTGGCATATCCCATATCTTTCTATTTCTATTTTCAGATCTTGATACTTATCCATTTTTTCCCTCTCTTTTTCTTCAACTCTGGTGTCCCATGGTATTGCAACATCAATAGTGATACTTTCTTCTTATTATTATTATTATTATTATTATTATTGTATGCTGGAAGTAAACCCTCTTTTTAAACATGTTTTATTAAAAGTAATTGCTGCCTCAGCTGCATTAATTTTATACAGGTTCTTCTCTATTTTTTCTAATTATTGCTTTCTCATTGTTGCTTAAACTGGTGAGCAACGGGCGCACCGAAGGTTGACTATCTCAATTAGGTAGAACGATGGATTTTATTGGTAAAAATTCCAGTCGGGGTAGTCCAAATTTTCGGGTATATCCCGTAGAAGTTTATTACAGAATAGAAAATTTATGTTAAATACTATTTCTTTTCTATTCTTTCTATTCCTTTCCGGACGTTTCGTCTGAATAAACCTCAGACATCCTCTTGGGCGGAGGTGTGTGAAGGACTGAAGTGAGAAGGTTGTTGTTGTTTAAGATAAGCTGGGCCTTGTGCCAGCACGGGCTCTTGCTCACAGAGCAGCCCCGTAACGTGAGAAGGTGAGTCAGCTGCTTATATTGCGGTGGGCGCAGCGGGGGGCGTCCGTGCCGCTGCCTTTTCATTGGCTCGTGGGTGGGGAGCTTCTTTTTTTTTTTCATTGGCTGCCTGGCTGCGGGCTCAAGCCAGCTCCCGATCGCATGCTCAGCAGGCGCGTTGCCGATCTTCTCAGCTGCATATCATCACGCCGGGCTTCGTTTTTGAATTGGGTAAAGGCCGCGTGACGTCACTGCTGGTATTATGAACATCGTATTAATGTCATGCTGGGGTATTATCCCATCGTATTCATGTCGTTTTGGATTGGGTCGTTTTGCGGGCGGCGATATGGTGATGTTTGCTGTTATTGGAGTGTTTTTTCTTCGGGCGCAGGTCGGGAGCAAAAAAGGCCTCCTGTGTCGTGTGTTCATGGAGGGCTTTTGTTCCTGGATGAGTAACGCCTCCAGGAGGCGCAGACGTCGAGGGTCGGGTGCTCTCCCTATTATCCTGGTGTTACGGATGATACAGTCGCGGGAGATTGTGTCTCAGGTGGGCGGTGAGGGCGTGGTTCTTGATAGCCCTTTCTTGGGCCATGACAAGGAGATTCTCTTCGCAAGACGCATGGTAGTCATTCCAATGTACTTCCCAGGACATCCTCCCGGGCGGGGCATATGTATTGGTATACTACGTTCCGTCTGCTTGATGGGGGGTCTCCATGATGGCGGTGAGGGGTTATTTTTCATGATAAGGTCTTTTGTTTTTATTTTCGGTTTTTGTAGTATAATTATAAGGTCCACTATCTTGCCTTCTTCAATGGGGAGGATGTTTCCTTAATGATCTTCTTCATCGCCTTCTCCTCCTCGCGGTATTGAGAGTGGCTGAAGCTTATAATATATCGTGATGTTCTCGGTGGGGCGGGGTCGCGGGTCTTGTTCCTCGTTCGAGTACCGTCTTTCGAGGGCGGTACGCACTTCTCGATTGATGAGCTTATTGGAATGCCCGTTATCACACGAGCATCTGTGAAGCTCTATCAAGCTCGAGGTGTGTGTCCTGCCAGGTGGAACAATGGGAGAGGGCCCTTTTCACAAAGGCCCTGACAGTAGTGTTCTTAAACCTGTCTGGACACTCGCTATCCCCGTTGAGGCACATTCCTAAATTAGTTTTCTTCGTGTAGACAGAAGTGCGGAGACCGTCTTCTGTCTTCGTTATAAGGACGTCGAGGAAGGGGAGCCGATCGTTGGTGCTAAACTCGACTGTATAGTTTAGCACGCTGCATTGCTGGAATCGGCGACGTAGGGCTTCTACCTCATCCTCGGTGTCGACTTGCACCGAAGATATCGTCTATGTAACGGGCGTATTTGCGGGGGTGCTGGCTCTGGGCGAAGACCCTCTCTTCTACAGTGCCCATATAGAAGTTGGCAAAAAGGACTCCCAGAGGAGAGCCCATGGCAACGCCATCTTTTCTGACGGAACATCTGTCCTCGGTGGGTTGGAGAAGGGGGCCCTCTTCGTACAGATGTCCAGCAAGGTGCGCAAAGAGGCTTCTGGGATATTGATGTGGGGCCGTCGACGGGTCTCGGTAAACTCGATCCATGATGATGTCAATGGTTTCGTCGACGGGAACGTTGGTAAATAGGGGATCTACGTCGAGGGATGCTATGATGCCGGTGCCAGGGGGAGTCGCGAATTTCTTCAAGGAACTCCACCGATGACTCAGGCTATAGCGGCTCGGGACGTAGGGAGTCAAAATTTGATTGAGGCGC
>NC_061090.1:39059814-39072314 GCF_015104395.2 Macrobrachium nipponense
AAACATAACTCTCTCTCTCTCTCTCTCTCTCTCTCTGTGAGACTTCGTTCCCTCCTTTATCACCCACTCGACCATTCGTCATCAGCTGTAGACTCACACAATATCCACATTCTTTCCGAACGATTTCAATCGCGTTTCTCAAAGATATGTGACGCTCTCTCTCTCTCTCTCTCTCTCTCTCTCTCTCTCTCTCTCTCTCTCCTCTCTGTTAAATCTGGGAAAGCGTAACTGATACGGTATCAATAATTCCATGATATTCTCCTGTGTTTATAAGTAGGTATTACAAAGAATCCAAATACTACCTAAGATGGTTTTACACTTTGAAAAAGTATTTTAGTATTGCTCTATTGATTGATGATAATAATAATAAAAATTAATAATTCATAATAATAATAATAATAATAATAATAATAATAATAATAATAATAAAATAAATAATAAGCCAACAAGTCCCAGTGACTTAGATATTTAAGTGTTCACTAAATAATAATAATAATAATAATAATAATAATAATAATAATAATAATAATAATAATAATAATAATAATATAATAGCCAACAAGTCCCAGAGACTTAGGTATTTAAGTTTTCACTTGATAACAATAATAATATAATAATAATAATAATAATAATAATAATAATAATTAATTAATAATAATATATTTTGGTAGAAGACCCTCTTTTAGGCAAATACTGTTAAAAAGAATGGCAGAATAAAGCGCGTTGATTTTTATATATTGTTTTTTTCTATTTTTTCCTTACAATTCGCTTCTCAGGCTCAGCGACGTTTCTGAGTAACTGGCCAATATTCATATTGGGAATTTTAAAAAAATTATATATGCTGAAGGTAATCTTTTATTAGAACATGATATCAGGTCCAGGTCAAGCAGGGGTATTTGAGTACTATATAACTATACTCTGTTTTTTCCATCTGTCCATCCGCCATGGTAACACTGTGTTCCGGGCTTTAAATAGTTACGCTATGTGTAAGTTTTAGGTAAATAAAAGGATATCTTGGTGTACATTTGCAACTGAAAAGTGTTTTAATAATTTACTGGTATGCGAATTACACCGTTAATATTCGAAATAGAATATTATTTAAAACCCGGGACGCAGTGTTACCATGCGTAAACACCACAGGCAGATGGACAGATGGAAAAAAACAGAGTATAGTTATAAAGCACTCAAATACTCACAAACCTAATATTCCCAGACTTATAACAGACAGGGATAGAGATATCATTTAAGCCTCGCGAAGGCTTCTGATTGGTCGAGACAGGTCGTTGCCAGAGCTTGTAACCTGACTGCAAAGACCCAGTATTCTTCTGGTTTGACTCCCTGAGCAAGAAGAAGAACGTACGACGTCTTGGTAAACAAGTGTTCTTGAAGTGAAGACGGGACTCTGGTGAGGGAATCGGTGTTTTTTTTTTTTTTTTTTTTTTTTTTTTTTTTTTTTTTTTTTGTGTTGGCGTGGAAGTTGTACGGCCTTCGTTGACTAGTCAAATTGCCATTTTTTTTCGAAAATTCTGGAGTTCTTGAACGTAGACGTGTGCTGGGTGGTGGCAAAAGTTTAATCGTAAGTGTGGAAACTCTCTGAATGAGATAAGAGTCATTATGTGTCTTCCTGAACCCGATCATCCAACCAGGATGAATTTTGACGGTCCTTCCCGATATTAGGCTGTGCTGAAGAGCTCTTCCTTAGATGTTGTTTATTGCTGAAGCTTTTTGACTGAACACTACAGAAAAGGGTGTATATATATGACGCATTACAGGTGAGATAACTTGATAAATTTAGGTATGCAATGTGAGAAATTTACCGTCTTTTGCTTGTTTTTTACTTTAATCCCCGAGTGGCCGATATTCAACATGGCGTCCCGTGTTCTAAAAGTGTCATGCAAATCACGAAAGGCCATTTGCATATCGGGTAGGGGGTTTTTGGGAGAGGGCCATTTTACCCAGTGAGTAGGTGCCACTGAACATTAGGTGACAAATGGTTCATTTTGGCCACATCCCTGAGAGAATGTGCAATTAAAACCTCAAAAGTTAAAACGAAGATGCAGTACGTTGCTACCCTGAAGCAGTTCTCTTTGGATTTGATGATTTGCTTTCAGTTTTATCTTTTTAATTCTTTTTCTGTATATGTAGGTAACATCTCCACGTCAAGTATTTCTTTGGAAATTACAGTTTCCTTTAGTGTTTGGTTTGCTTATTAAGTTAAAACTTTACCGTTATTTTTGGGGGTCGACAGTAATTAACCCCCACGGAGAATTATATTTGACTCCCCAATCCCTAGTGGCTGTAGTATTCGCGGGAACTTTCTTTTCAGTCTATGCGGAGTTATTGCTTAGAATTACCTTCTCTCTCTCTCTCTCTCTCTCTCTCTCTTCTCTCTCTCCTCTCTCTCTCTCTTCCTTTCATTCTTTAAAAACTGATATCTGCTTTCCGTATCCCCTTATTACCTTCTGTAACTTCTTTCAAATATAAGTCGTATTCTTTGGAAGCTTGAATTTTTAAGTCTGTGGTCCATTTGGTGGGATTGTTCCATATGCAATAGGATTCATCTTCTGAATAATAATAATAATAATAATAATAATAATAATAATAATAATAATAATAATAATAATAATAATAATAATAATAATAATAATATACTAGCATGTTTTTGCATTCTTTGGATGCTGAATTTTAAGTCGGTGGTCCATTTGGTGGGCTTGTTCTGTTGTGAACTAGGATTTGTCTTCTGATTAATAATAATCAATAATAATAATAATAATAATAATAATAATAATAATAATAATAATAATATAATATAATAATAATAATAATAATAAATAATATACTGGCAGTTTTGCATTCTTTGGGTTAAAGTTTTAATAGCTCCCTTATATTTCGACAAGGGTAAGGGAAAATGAATCTTAATTATGTAATTGCGCTACTGCTCAGAAAAAATTAATAACTTCCTTTGGTAATATGTATAAGCACTGGGTACCGGCTGTCTTGTACCGCTGAGATAAAGACAAATCCTTTACCATATTTCCGTGAAAATGGTGAGTTCGAAGAGTTAGAGTCATTAAATCACTGAAGGGAGTTCATTTGAAGTGTGCGGTGGTGTTTGTGGGCGGGTGGGCGGGTTGTGAAGGGAAGGCATTAGACCTATGAGTTGCGTGTTAACCGTACCATTATTACCCGAGAGTATCTTAGTCCCACACCGCTAAATGCTCTCGGTATCACCCGCACGTTTTATTTGCCATTTAAACGTGCGTGTAAGTACATTAGAAAATTATATTTTGTATTCGTAATAATCTAGTCCTTCTAATCATATTTCTACGTAAATAAGAATGAGTAGTCATGGAGTCATTACGTTAATAGAAGTGGTATGGATTCGGAATAATATCTGCAGCTCAGCTGTATCTAGACTGTGATGTGATACTTCGAATGGCACTATCGTAACTTGCGTATGAAGAACTAGATACCAGGAGTCCTATATCCCAGAGGCAAAAAGCAAATGCGTTGTCATATTTCCATGAAATGGTGATACCTGGGAGATCGGTATTATTCAGTAACGCTGATAAGCTTGTCACGGATGTCTGTCTGTGAGGTGATGTGGTGGGTGGGGCGTGTACCTAGGCCTAGGTTACGTGAAATCCGTACTATGACAGTGAACTTCTTTACCTGGTTGATTCTACTGCAAGTTTACGGTAAGATAGGCCCGTTTATTTGACGTGTACAATGATGTAGGGCTTTGAAGAGATTGCTCTTCTTCTTTTCCCATAGTATCCCTACATTAAGGGGTCGGTTGACTGATGCGCCTTCTCCACCACCTGCAAGGCAGCAGTTTCCACAGTTATTGGCTGTAGGCCTAGCCTTTCATTAAAAAGTCCACTTACAAGGCAGCAGTTTCTGCAGTTCCAGGCAGTGGGCCTAACCTTTTACTAAAAGGTCCACCTGAAAGGCAGCAGTTTACGCAGTCACAGTCAGTGGGCCTAGTCTTTTACTAAAATGTCCACAGGCAAAAAAAAAAAAAAAAGTTTAAGAACAAGTTAATTGGCAGTAGGCCTAGCTTTTACAAAAAAGTTCACCTTGCAAGGGCAGCAGTTTCCACAGTTATTGGCAGTAGGCCTAGCCTTTTATGAAAAAGTCCACCTGCAAGACAGCAGTTTCCACAGTTATTGGCGGTAGGCCTAGCCTTTTACTAAAAAGGTCCTTTTGCAAAGGCAAGCAGTTTCCACAGTGGCGGTAGGCCTGCAATTTTACTAAAAAAGGTCCACCTGCAAGGCACAGTTTCCACAGTTATTGACATAAAGGCCTAGGCCTACTTAAAAAAGGTCCACCTTTTTGGAAGGGCAACCGTTTCCACAAATTGTTTCCAAGTATTGGCAGTAGGCCAAGTTCACCTGCAAGACAGCAGTTTCCACAGTTATTGGCAGTCAGCCTAGCCTTTTACTAAAAAGTCCACCTGCAAGGCAGCAGTTTCCACAGTTATTGACAGTAGGCCTAGCCTTTTACGAAAAAGTCCACCTGCAAGGAACAGCAGTTTCCACAGTTATTTGGCGGTAGGCTAGCCTTTTACTAAAAGTCCACCTGCAAGGCAGCCAGTCCACAGTTATTGGCGGTTAGGGCCTAGCCACTAAAAAGGTCACCTGCAAGGCAGGCAGTTTTTCCACAGTTATTTGACAGTAGGCCTAGCCTTTTACTAAAAAGGTCCACCTGGAAGGCAGCCGTTTCCACAATTGTTTCCACAGTTATTGGCAGTAGGCAGTTCACCTGCAAGACAGCAGTTTCCACAGTTATTGGCAGTCAGCCTAGCCTTTTGCTAAAAGGTCCACCTGCAAGGCAGCACTTTCCACAGTTATTGACAGTAGGCCTAGCCTTTTACTAAAAAGTCCACCTGCAAAGCAGCAGTTTCCACAGTTATTGGCATTGGGCTTAGCCTTTTACTAAAAAGTCCACCTGCAAGGCAGCAGTTTCCACAGTTATCGGCATTGGGCCTAGCCTTTTACTAAAAGGTCCACCTGGAAGGCAGCAGTTTCCACAGTTATTGACAGTAGGCCTAGCCTTTTACTGAAAGGTCCACCTGCAAGGCAGCAGTTTCCACAGTTATTGGCATTGGGCCTAGCCTTTTACTAAAAGGTCCACCTGCAAGGCAGCAGTTTTCACAGTTATTGAAAGTAGGCCTAGCCTTTTACTAAAAAGTCCACCTGGAAGGCAGCACTATCCGCAGTTATTGGCAGTAGGCCTAGCCTTTTACTAAAAGGTCCAACTGGAAGGCAGCAGTTTCCACAGCTATTGGCAGTAGGCAGTCCACCTCCAAGACTGCAGTTTCCATAGTTTTTGGCAGTGGGCCTAGCATTTTACTAAAACATCCACCTGCAAGGCAGCAGTTTCCACAGTTACGGGCAGTGGGCCTAGCCTTTGACTAAAAAGTCCACTTACAAGGCAGCAGTTTCCGCAGTTATTGGGAGTGAGTCAGCCTAGCCTTTTCTAAAAGTCCGTAAGGCACAGTTTCCAGTTGGACAGTACTCCTAGCCTTTTACTAAAAAGTCCTGCAAGGCAGCAGTTTATTTCACCAGTTTTATGTCAGTAGGCTAGCCTTACTAGTCCACTGGCAGCAGCAGTCACGTTATTGGCAGTAGCCAGTTTTCACTGCAAAAAGCAGCCAGTTCATAGTGTTTTATGGCAGTGGCTTTAGCTTTTACTAGTTTTTCTGCCACAGCTTGTTTTCCCCCAGTTATTGGCAGTAGCAGCCTTTTACTAAAAAGTCCACCTGCAAGGCAGCAGTTTCCACAGTTATTGGCAGTAGGCCTAGCCTTTTACTAAAAAGTCCACCTGCAAGGCAGCAGTTTCCACAGTTATTGGCAGTAGGCCTAGCCTTTTACTAAAAGTCCACCTGCAAGGCAGCAGTTTCCACAGTTATTGGCTACGTAGGCCTAGCCTACTAAAAAGTCCAAAACCTGCAAGGAGCAAGTTTCCAGTTATTGGCAGTGGCTAGCCTTTTAACTAAAAAGTCCACCCCGGCAAGGCGCAGTTTCCATAGTGATTGGCATGTTAGCTTAGGCCTTTACTAAAAAGTTCACTGGCAAGGCAGCGTTTCCACAGTTATTGGCCAGTTTTAGGCTAAAAAGCTTTTACCTAAAAAGTCCACCTGCAAAGGGCCAGGGGGGGCCCAGTTTTTCCATAGTTATTGGCAGTAGGCCTAGCCTTTTACTAAAAGTCACCCGCAAGGCAGCAGTTTCCTGTAGTTATGGCAGTAGCCTAGCCTTTACTAAAAAGTCCACCTGCAAGGAAGCAGTTTCCCTATTGATGGCAAGTAGGCTAGCCTTCTTACTAAAAAGTTCCACTGCAAGGCAGCAGTTTCCACAGTTATTGGCCGTAGCCTAGCCTTGTACTAAAAAAGATCCACCTGCAAGGCAGCAGTTTCCATAGTTGATGGCAGTAGGCCTAGCCTTTTACTAAAACATCCACCCGCAAGGCAGCAGTTTCCATAGTTATTGGCAGTCGGCCTAGCATTTTACTAAAAAGTCCACCTGCAAGGCAGTAGTTTCCATAGTTATCGGCAGTGCGCCTAGCATTTTACTAAAAAGTCCACCTGCAAGGCAGCAGTTTCCGCAGTTACTAAAAAGTCCCACCTGCAAGGCAGCAGTTTTTACGCAGTTATTGGCAGTGGGTGGGCCTAGCATTGTTACCTAAAAAGGTCCACCTGCAAGGCAGCAGTTTCCGCAGTTATTGGCAGTGCGCCTAGCATTTTACTAAAAAGTCCACCTGCAAGGCAGCAGTTTCCGCAGTTATTGGCAGTGCGCCTAGCCTTTTACTAAAAAGTCCACCTGCAAGGCAGCAGTTTCCGCAGTTATTGGCAGTGCGCCTAGCATTTTACTAAAAAGTCCACCTGCAAGGCAGCAGTTTCCGCTTTTATTGGCAGTGCGCCTAGCATTTTACTAAAAAGTCCACCTGCCAGTTTCCGCAGTTATTGGCAGTGCGCCTAGCATTTTACTAAAAAGTCCACCTGCAAGGCAGCAGTTTCCGCAGTTATTGGCAGTGCGCCTAGCATTTTACTAAAAAGTCCACCTGCGATGCAGCAGTTTCCACAGTTATAGCCTATTACTAAAAAGTAACAGTGCTGTTCTTTGCAGTGTTCTTTTGACTAGTAGCTGCAACTCCATCCACTCCTTTTACTGCACCTCCGTTCAAGTTCTCTTTTCCATCATACTTTCCTCAACTCTTAACTTTGCATTGTTTCATAGTCCAATTGCGAAATTTTCCCCCTTGTTAGACATTTTACAAATTTTTACTCTGAATTTACCTTCCAGCGCTTAATGCTCTCATCATAGGTCCCAGCCCTTACTTGGACTTTGGCCTAAATTTATTATTACATTATCATTTACTGTTTAAACTTAACTGATAACACCTCAATTCTTGAACGAGATATAGAAGATTACTATTAGTCAATTCCATTTTCACCTCAGCTATAGTATAACCTAAGAAATCATCAGTTTTATGTCTTTGCAACTAAAGACTGAATCATCTCGAATTATTTGTATCGAAGAACTTTACTATGCTAAGTAATTAATGTGGACCCATTTTCGTTTCAGACAAGACCACTTCAAGGCTTACTACAAACGCGTTGTTTTTATAGGCTCTAAAGTGCTTTAGATGCATCGGACGTACTTTGAAAGTCATGTGGGTAAAACCGAAGAAAAATTAACAATTTTGATTACTAGACACTTTAAAATAACTGGCTCTGTGGGGTGTCGTCTTCTTCCTGTGCTTTCATGACGAATTTAAATCGACATTTCAAGTATAACTTTTAACTTAAACTCTTGGAGGCTTAATTAATAAGTCCTCTTTTTAAGATTGCCAGTCAAGTTGGTTTTGAACAGCCAGACGACCATTTTCTTTTGAAATAGCTCATTTATGTGTAATATTCATATTTCGATTTTGGAATCAAATAGCGTTGCCAAGTTGATGAACAAGTTCACTTCGCTTTTGGAAATTCAGTTTCCCATAATCAGCGCTTGAATTTAAGATGATGTTAAGCACAAGTTCCTTAAATAGCCAAGTGGTCAAGTTAATTAAGTTGTCGATATACGAATTACGGTTATACGCAATTTAGCCATCCGAAATACAAAGTTTGTATGTGAGTAGTTAACTAATGACGAATTAGCTTAACGCGAATATAATTTCCAGTTAAAAAAAATATCGTGGGTATTAGAATGAATCAAATTGTAATTGTAGTAGCAGTAAGATAAGTAGTCTCAATTTGCCCTTGAAACGGTTTCCATGCTCGTTCTCTTTCAAGTTAGGAGGTGTTGCCTTTGCATCGGCACATCTCGTTTGTATCGAAACGCTTCTTTTATAAAGATGTATCGAATCAGACTCCAGTTCTCGGGCATCCAGTCCGAGGACAAGAGCCTGCGCTGGCATAAGGCCAGTGGAACCATCTATAAGGAACAAGGAACCATCTGTAAGGAATAATTGACACCTCTCAACGAAGAGTGTTGTGGTAGAGGAGTGGATTAGCCTGACATTGTAAACTAGTAAGTTTATGACTTTTGTGATTGACAAAATATTGGAAAAAAATGTATACGTAATAACAAAGCCTAAAAGAGAGCTAATAATCAGCTCAGTGGCCTGGTAAAATATATTTTAATAATAACGGTAAACATGTCATATGGTTTAATCGCCTTACAAAATAAAAATTCACTTTAAGCAACTCTGGGATTTATCAGTAAGTAAGGTCGATATCTGAACATAAATATTTCAACTTTCTGATCATCTCTCCATCTGTCATGACTACCGAAATTATTGCACTGAACATAGTTCTTGCAAATGACCCCGCAGGCTGCTTTCCTAGTGTAGAATCAAGTTGCATTAACTAATTGCTGTTATTCATATCACTGGTAACATTAATTTGTATTTGGAATATTTCCAGTTTTAATCGTCACCAATTGTGTAACTGTACATGGGATCTGAATGTTTGTAGGTAAACTATCTAGATCAGGCTGTTAAGGGTACAATATAATAACTTAATATAATAACTTAATATAATAACTGTTAAGGGTACAATATAATAACTTAATATAATAACTTAATATTGTAAATATAATAACTTAATATTGTAAATTTAAATTTCCACATTGTTATTTCTCTTTGCAGGTTCAATTCAGCTCTTGGTGGAAGACTGTTTTCTGATAGGAAGTTGCTACAGGGTGGAAATAACAAGAAAAAGAAAGAATGGAGACTTAGTTAATGATTAAAAAAAACTCGAAGACGACGTGAGATGATGATGTGATTTTTATAAAACTTATCAAAAACAAGAGCCTTGTCAAATTCCCAGTGGAAATTATCTAGAAATATCAGTACTCAGGAGAAACTATTTGAAGAAAAGTGACTGGAGATTGTGCTAAATAATAAAGAAAAACTAAAGTAAAATATCTCCTTTGGTTAGTGGGAATGACACAACACAAAAGTATTGGAGGACCTAGGCTTATACTTGGAAGAGAACTGTGAAAAGCCAGATTGGGGATAAGTGGAGATTTGCGGAAGTGAAAGGATAGTGAACACACAAAGAACAGATTTTCACAAGAGCTACCTGGCGTTGGAGGCTGTCATGATGTTAAGGCAAGACAATACTGCCTCCCCCCTAGTTAATACGGCAAAATTGTAACTAGTAAACTGGTCTTTATTTTTTACTTTATTTTTTTACAAATATACTACCTGCTTCTGTTAGCAGATCTGTCACAAGATGAAATTGAAAATTGGAAATAAAATTTAAAATAAACACACAAGGGCATAGCCCACCGCCTCCTAGACATTGACGGGCCTAAAATAGCTTTTGTCTCATAAACCTAATCTGTATAGGCTACCTAGGCCTACGTTTGAAAAATTAACTATCCCATGAAAACAACCTATAAAAAAAATAAAACCGTTGCTTTCTTTACCCAAAAATGCATCTTTTTCCAGCAAGGATACTATTAACGACCTTGCGATACTCACCCGAGTTTTATCAAAGCCAACACCAAGGTAGACATCCATTGACTTTGGAAACATACCTAGACCTACACCTTCGAATACTCCCCAAGACGATTTTGCAAGCAATGGACTTAAATATAGTATCCCCATTTGCAATACTTACCAGGTCAGAAATGAAGCCGAATGAAGCTGAACTCGAAATCAATAGCAGAAGCCGGAGAAACTATTGGTTTCACATCTTCAGTTACTTGCCAATCGGTTAAAATCATCATGGCCGACTGTCCTCCCTCCCGGAGTGTCCCTCCCTCCCCGTTCGCAAACATGGATGGTGGAAGAATATTATCAGATAGTTTTTTATTCTAAATATTTTCCTCTAAGGCTCTTCGTATATCTATTTGAGTGCCAAGTTAATTAGACATATATGAAAGCTAAGTAAAATATATTTATTTTGTACCTTTTCGTAAGCATCATTATCATTTGATTTTACGAGTTATAACGAATTATCAAATGCCTGTTGGTAACTGAATGCAGAAGCAAACACATTACTTGTCTGTCAAGAGTAAACGTAATTAAAACTTTATATAATTCGAGACGTTTTATTTTACGGTGAATAAAGGCGATAGTCGGTTCATAAAATAAGCAAATAAACAACTTGCATATGTAAAATGAAGATTCCTTTACCAAGAGATCCCGATGACGTAATGTAACCGCTGAGATCATCACACGACCGCCAACCCGAGTCTGACTTGCCCCTCACCTTTGCCAAGTAACTCAAATGTCTTTAATAGTGCCGAGAGAGGGATTCTTTCATT
Source organism: Macrobrachium nipponense (assembly GCF_015104395.2). Lineage (NCBI taxonomy): Eukaryota > Metazoa > Arthropoda > Malacostraca > Decapoda > Palaemonidae > Macrobrachium > Macrobrachium nipponense. The sequence continues at coordinate 39,070,593 of NC_061090.1, forward strand.
TGCTATGAATATATTCACCCTCAACTTATACATAGCACAAACATCAGGACAAAATACGAAGAATATTGCATAAAATTGGACGACACAATGTCCCATAAGGGTGGAGTATCAAGAAAGATGGCGGACAGAAAGCATCACGGTAAGCAGAATTTAATGTTGAGTGCCAATCTAAGGGGAGGCGTAAGCCATCAGTGGATTGACTCCACCCACGGAAACCTTTTACGTGTAGATTGGTATTCAGTTTAATTATTGTGATTATGTGTCTATCGGCCGCCATCTTTGTTGGTAATACACCTTACTAAGACTTTCAGACTTCGTTTTTATTGTACCCATATCAGTTGAAAATACCACAGTTTACGTGATATTCGACACTTTTAGGCTGTTACAATTCTACATTCATAATACCAACAAAAACAAAAACAATGCAAATTTCATACCTAGTAATAATACTAGTAATAACAAATCTGTTCCCCTCTGCAGAATTAATCCTTATGCCAGCCATTTGGTTAATATCTTAATAGATAAAATACTTAAGGTTTTTCCCAATCACCTTAATATCCTGGAGACCTGGGATTTCTGTCCACTAATGGTGTTGGTGGCTACGACCATTAATTTAGTCCTCTTTAGTGTTGGGCTTTAATTTTGGGAATTTGACCTGTATTTGTATATGTATTAGAGATCGTATTTGCGTGTGTTTGTGTAGGTTTTGAATGATAATAATGATAATAGTAGGTTGAATTATTTCAGCTTCCGAACCTTTGAAGATTTTGTGGAAATAATAATAATAATAATAATAATAATAATAATAATAATAATAATAATAATAATAATAATAATAATAATAATAATAATAATAATAATAATAATAATAAATCTCAGTTTTAAAAGCCACAATAATAATTTTGTACTGACGTTACAAGAAAAGACAACAAAACATTGAGGCCATAAATAAATGAAATAAAACATTTATGTGAAAATAATCAATTCTAGAAATCGAAATAATAATTTCTTTATCTCTGCACCATCGTCTTCAAGTGAAGAAAACTTAAAAAAAAAAAAAATCATCTGAAAAAACTAAACAGCTTTTTTCGTTTTTCCCCTTCCTACGGTTGCGAAGTGAGGGACTTTCTAGGAAATATCCATTTTCCATATAATCCAAAGGTGGATAAGAGGGAGATTCCAAATCCCTTAAAAAATCTGGGAATTCGTGGAATTTAGAGAAAGATGCGTTCCCAGGATTGATGGGAGATTAGTTCTGATTCAGGGGCGGTTGTTGGAAAACATCTAGGAATGGGCAGATAGACAGATAGCTACATTGACAGAAGGGTTTATAAGTATAATAAAAGAATAATATAAATGATAAAACAATATATAAGGAAAAATTAGGGAGTTATCTCTAAGCAAATCACTCATGCGATATTCAGATGAAAATGGAAAAAAAATCAGCCACAAGATTTTATAAAAAAATGTCTACGGAATATTATCATACAATTTCGTCAAAATGTTCACTAGGGAGATGTAATGGTAAATTAATTCGTCTAATAAGATGACGTGAATATAGAATAGATTCTAAAAATGGTAGAAATAGACTGATATTGCATCGTGGGAGATGTGACAGATATATATATATATATATATATATATATATATATTATATATATATATATATATATATAATATTATAATAGTTATATATATTGTATCCAAATGCTCGTATATGAA
>NC_061090.1:39088382-39090882 GCF_015104395.2 Macrobrachium nipponense
CTCCCTATTTCCGTTCGTTTTATTTTTTTTTTTCGTCAATATTTTCGAGCAAGTTTTCAAAATCAAAAATATTTCGGTGGCCAATTATATTGTTAAAAAAAATATTATATGCGCCAGGCTGCTGGTGGCTGGTCGGGCGGACAGGATTAAACATATTTCATTAAAGTTTTTTATATGAGTGTCTACATTTTATGTTTATTTTAAGACCAAAGTGTTTCATTTCCTTTAGAGTTTGTAGTTTGCAGGGTTTGAGTATTCTATCAATCCGATCTTTTAGTGCTTTTTGTTTATATTTGTTTTTTTGTTGTCATCCGAAATATTTTATTTCGTTTTGCGAAGTTATTATAAATGAGCAAATTCTTTTATAACTGAGATTATTATCTAATAATTATTGATTGTTTTTCATTATGTTCTCTTTTACCAAAAGCTTGTATCTCATTTATTTATTGGGTCATTAATTAATACATGTTTTTATTCGTTCATTTTTTTTATTAATAATTTTTATTTAATTTTTTTCTATTTATTAGTTGATTAATTCCTTCATTAACATACATTTCTTATACATAATTTGTAAAGATTCCTTGATTCATTAATTTTATCTTCATTGAATGATTTATTTATCATCAACTTTTATATTGATTTCTTTATTTTATATTAAGTAATTTTTTCTTTTTTTATATCTATATACTTCCTTATTTCACATATAATATTATTCATTTATTTGATTTATTCCCTTTTTGTTTATTCATTGTCAACATACGTCCACGCGACCCAACAGTAACAAAGCAAAAAAAAAATAAAAATAAAAAATAAAAAATAAAAAATAAATAAAATTGGTAGTGTTAGAACCTCACGATCCGAGATTGAATTGACAAAAAAAGAAATATAGAATAAAAAGAAAGAAGGAAGAAACAAAAGCGAAAAAATGACAAAAAAGAAGCTAAAAAAAACTGAAAAAGTCTCCAATAGAATTTTGCGAACTCTGCCAGCGCCGTGATAAAAGGAAAAAGAAAACGACAAAAAGTCGACATCAAAAAGTGACCCCAAACGGGGAAGAAATAATTGGAGACTTTGGAAGATTGGCAATAATTGAAATAAGTGAATGTGATAGACACACACACACACACACTATATATATATATATATATATATATATATATATATATATATATATATATATTATATATATATATATATATATATATATATATATATATATATATATATATTCTCTACAGTAATGAAACAAGGAAATGCACACTGAAAATGAAAATAACCTATGTTTAGGGGCAATTGTACTGCCAATTTCCACAGTGAAAAAATCCTGTTATCTATAGAAAAACAACTTGCTGTTTAGTCACAAACCAAAGAACATCTGGAAAAAATAAATAAAACAAATATGAAAGCTGTAAATGTTGGAATATTTGCAAAGGTGCAAAACCAGAGCGAGCGAACCAACAGTGACAAGAACAAAGAAGATTTCGCTCTGGTCTTAAACCATAACAGTTTTGTGAAAGAAAAAGAAGAAATGAAAGAGAAACAATTCTCTGCAACAGAAAAAGAAACAGTAATGTGGAAGAAACCCGGAAATACAACTTTCGAAAGAAAATAGAAAGTTTGGAACTTGATTCCTGAGTCCAAGGAAAAAAACGAAAAAAATAGAGAATTTAGAATTAGAATTCTTTTTTTAATTTAAGAAAGCTGGGAACTTGATTCCAGAGTTCAAGGAAATAAAACTCGAAATAAATAAAGAATTTAAAATAAGTTTTTTTTTTATTTAACAAATATGGGAACTTGGTTCCTGAGTTCAAAGGAAAAAAAAACTCGAAAATAATGAAAGAATATAAAATAAAAAAAAAATTAAGAAAGCTTGAAGAACGAATCTCTGCTGAAAAAGAACAATTCGTAGAAGAGAGACAAAACATAAAGGAAGAGGAAAAAGTGAAGAAAACTCTAATGTCCGTGAAATATTCCCAGCCATAACCAGCGGCTTCGTTCCTGAAGGCGAAGAGCAGAAGACGTATAACAGTCACACCATCACGTTCTTTATATTTTTTCGCCTTTTCTCAACTTTTTTCTTTCTTTTGAAGGAAGAGTAGGGTGGGTGGGGGGATGAGGAAGGGAAGGGGGGAGAGAAAAGGGGGGGGGGGGGGGCGAGATTTGAGGGGTTGGAGGGCAGTATGCTGGTAGTTTGGTATATATGCGCCGAATATGCAAATGAACAGGAAGACGGCTGGAGATGTCGAGTGGACCCCAGTGGTCTCTCTCTCTTTCTCTCTCTCTCAGTCTATGTATAATTAGTATTACTATTATTAATGAATATTATATGTATATATATATATATATATATATATATATATATATATATATATATATATATATATATATATATATGAATATATATATATATATATATATATATATATATATATATATATATATATATATATCTATATATATATATATATATATATATATATATATATATATATATATTATA
>NC_061090.1:39093382-39115882 GCF_015104395.2 Macrobrachium nipponense
GGTACAAAATAAATATATTTTACTTAGCTTTCATACATGTCTAATTAAGTTGGCGCTCAAATAGATATACGAAGACCCTTAGAGGAAAATATTTAGAATAAAAAATTATGTGGTAATATTCTTCCACCATCCATGTTTGCGAACGGGGAGGGAGGGAGGGAGGACAGTCGGCCATGATGATTTTAACCGGTTGGCAAGTAACTGAAGATGTGAAACCAATAGTTTCTCCAGCTTCTGCTATTGATTTTGAGTTCAGCTTCATTCGGCTTCATTTCTGACCTGGTAAGTATTGCAAATGGGGGTACTATATTTAAGTCCATTGCTTGCAAAATCGTCTTGGGGAGTATTCGAAGGTGTAGGTCTAGGTATGTTTCCAAAGTCGATGGATGTCTACCTTGGAGTTGGCTTTGATAAAACTCGGGTGAGTATCGAAAGGTCGTTAATAGTATCCTTGCTGGAAAAAGATGCATTTTTGGGTAAAGAAAGCAACGGTTTTCTTTTTTTATAGGTTGTTTTCATAGGGTAGTTAATTTTTCAAACGTGAGCCTAGGTAGCCTATATAGATGAGATTTACGAGACAAAAGCTATTTTAGGCCCGTCAGTATGTCTAGGAGGAGGTGGGCTATGCCCTTATGTGTTTATTTTAAATTTTATTTCCAGATCTAAGCCCTTATTCTGCGGCGAACTAGACTATGCCAGTTGACTTTTTTCTATACAGCTTTACCTCCTGAACAAGAATTTAAGATATTTTTTCGGCCGGCTGTAATTAACGTGTAATTCACCTTTGAACTCTATCCTACAGTAAGGGTGACCGATGGGAATGCGGGGTTCTGGGTGGGGTAAAACACTTGGGCGCATTATTCCGTTCAACTGTATCCTACAGGGGGACCGATGGGAATGCGGGGTTTTGGGTGGTGTAAAACACTTGGGGGAAGGTTTTGTAGTGTTGCTGTGTCATTTCCTTTTATTTATGACATTTGAAACACGAAATACAAGCTTAAATAAAGCGATAAATAAACCAATAATGGAGCCGTTACATAGCCAAAATCCACTTATTGCTACTGCTATTACGACGCTGAATCCTACTACACATGCGCTAATCCTACTGCGCATGCGCCGAGATATAAGGGAGCTTTTAGTTCAGACACAAAGTTCCTAAGGAGATAAATGATGGGATGTTTTGTAGGGGGTTACATGTATTTAACCAATCATGATGCATTATTAACCCTACGTTGCGATAGGAGACTTTTAGGGAGGATTCATGCATTGTTACATATATTACTTTTCCTTATTTGTTTTGTAATTGTGTAATATTATTTCAAGCTTTTATTTCTGTTCCATTTATCATAGTATTGTTTAATATGTGCACTGACTTGTTCTCACTTCATAATGTTGCCTTATATATCTTACAATATTATGTTACAATTGAGGGCAGGCCACAGAAAGTCTCCAGAGGGGTTTTTGAACGTTTCGATACCTTTCTGTCAATGACGTGAAATTGATGGTATTACATTTTTCGTGAAATTGAAATTACATCTTTTCAGACATTCCAATTCACACATGCATTTTTTCTCCCTTCTTTTTTCAATATTCACCTTTATGTGCCTGTCTGACCCATAACAATTTCTTGTTCTATTAGGTTAGGTTGGTTAGGTTACGATCCTAACCTCTATGTTACACTTCTAAGATTACCTTCCTTTAAGGGGAGGTATGGGGGGGGCTCGGCCCCCCTGGTCAGGCAACATGTTCTACTAGGTTAGGTTAGGTTAGGTTTGTTAGGTTACGATCCTAACCTATATGTTACACTTCTAACTCCACCCCTCCGGTCAGGCAACATGTTCTACTAGGTTAGGTTAGGTTAGGTTGGTTAGGTTACGATCCTAACCTATATGTTACACTTCTAAGATTACCTTCCTTTAATGGGGGGTACGCCCCCCGCTCAGGCAGCATGTTTTACTAGGTTAGGTTAGGTTAGGTTAGGCTGGTTAGGTTATGAACCTAACCTATATGTTACACTTCTAAGATTACTGTCATTTAATTGGGGGCTACGGGGGGGATGGGGGGGGGACTTTACTTAAGATTCTTTGCAGTGTCCCTTTGGACCCTCGGTGCAACCCCTTTCTTTCTTTCTTCCAACTTACTTTCCACCCTCTCCTAACAATTGCTGCATCATTTTCATTGCTGAGTGATCTCACAGCTTTCAGTGCTTAGCCTTTGGCCTAAATTTTATATTCCAGTTCCAGTTTTGCTACACAAGGTCAGCACCAATACTGAACCCTTCCTCTTGGTTCATCTCCTTTAAATTTCCTCCAGTTCTTCATTTGTTCCTTGCACAATTATTATTATTATTATTATTATTATTATTATTATTATTATTATTAATTATTATTATTATTATTATTATTATTATTATTATTATTATTATTATTATTATTATTATTTTTATTATTTTATTTATTTTATTTATTTATTTATTTTATTTTATTTTATTTATTTTATTATATTTATTATTTATTTTATTTATTTATTTATTTTTTTTTGCTCTATCACAATCCCCCAATTTGACTTGGTGGCATTTATAGTGTGGGGTTCCGGGTTGCATCCTGCCTCCTTAGGAGTCCATCACTTTTCTTACAATGTGCGCCGTTTCTAGGATCACACTTTTATGCATGAGTCCTGGAGCTACTTCAGCCTCTAGTTTTTCAAGATCCTTTTCAAGGATCTTGGGATCGTGCCTAGTGCTCCAATGATTATGGTACGATTTCCACTGGCATATCCCATATCCTTCTCATTTCTATTTTCATATCTTGATACTTATCCATTTTTTCCCTCTATTTCTCTTCAACTCTGGTGCCCCATGGTATTGCGACATCAATGAGCGATTCAGAAAATAAATGCTATTCACATGAAACAAGCCTTCTTAGTAGGCTTCTGCTTTTCATACCTTTCTATTGAGGCCCCCGTAGTCGGTTAGTGCATTAGTGTACCTCATGTGATGCACTGTAGGCATTACTTAAGTTCTTTGCAGTCTGTGAGAAAGGAGAGAAACTTTCAGATGATCTAGATTATATTATCTTTTCATGATGTGAAGTATATAGTTAATAGTAGGTTTTTTTGACAGAGGGTGTTTTTGCAAGAATTTGAGTTCCAAGTCTAAATAAAAAATCAACTGTAGTATGAGAATCTTTAATTACTGTACTGTATTACTCTTTTGTTATGTTCTGAACAGTAGATTTTCAATTTTCATTGCCTTGGAAATAATTATGGAGTTAGTTTTAGAACAATTCGTACAGACGAGATTCTTTTGTAAGTATTTAGATGACATTTGCTGTGCTTAATAACAATGCTCTCTTCATTCCATGAATGTTGGCAACATTCAAGAAAGCCTCATTATGGAGTAAAGTACATCTGGGTGTGAGAAGAGGATCGTCAGAACTGGCCAGTTGAAGAGTGCACAAGATTAGGGTATATATTCAGTTATATTGATTGAATTTAAAGGTATCTTTTCTGATGAATGATCTAGTCTTAGAGATATCTGCCCGTGTAACGCTGTTGAAATTCCCATTTTGAATATGCATTCAAATGAATTACAGTTAATTTTCCCTATGCTACCATTTTGTTTGTAATGAATATTTAGATATACGACCCCCGTATTCAAGTTCTCCGGATTCGCTGACTCACACATTCGCGGATTTCTCTCAGGAACGCTTTCCCAGCATTATTCGCGGGAAAATGAGCACATTCACGGTATTTTTCTATGAGAAATATCCAGTGAATTCCGATTTTTTAAATCAATTTAATCATAAAATGCACTTTTTGGTATAAAACTTAAAAAAAAACAAGTATAAAAAATTTTAGTGGGTTTTTCTTAAGTTTTAACTAACAAAATAGGCTGTTTTTAGCGTTTTTATAGGGGTTCTAACTATTTGCAGGGTCTAACTATTCAAGGGGTGTCTGGTGCACATCCCCCGCGAGTACGGGGGGACCACTGTATACAGTTGACCCTTGCTTGTTTGCGGTTAATTGCCTCGGCTATTCGCAGATTTTTATGTGGGATGTATTTGTATCCACATTATTCTTGGAAAATTCACCTATTTGGCAGAAATTGCCATAGAAAAATATTCAGTAATTATTTTCATATTTTCGTGACCAAATAAATTTTTCGTGATAAAACTATCAAAATAGGCAGGTATAAGAATTTATAGGGGGTGGTTTTGATCTTTGAACTATTGAAATATGCAGTCACTGTACACATAAGTATTTTTTGAGCTAAAATGGGTAGTTGTAAGTCATTTTTGAGTGGGTTTTTGGTGTTTGACCTGTTAAAATAGTAAATTTTAAGCACTCTATGAGTTTGCTTATGTTTGAACTGTTAAAATAGGCAGTTATAAGCGTCTTTAGAAGAATGTCAAATATTTGTGGGTTTTAGCAGTGGGGTGGGTGGGTGTGTGGTCCCTATCTCAATCGAATCTTGGAGGTCGACTGTATCTCTTATATTGAATGTTAAATGTCAAGTACACTCAGTTTAGTCAAGTGCAGTCTAAATTATAGGGTCTTTGGTACTTATCAGAAAGGCCAGACCCCCAAAGTTTCTGGAAAGCTGAGGTGCAACTGTATAAAGATTTGAATTTTGAGTTAACCTTATGGGCAACAATCCATCAGACATCTGAACTGGTGGTGGAACTAGCAAAGAGTGATGGTCACCAATGGACAGGGTCTCCTTCAGTAAATGGAGTTCCTTGTCTCTTCTGTTAGTGGTTTCTTCATTTTATTGTCTCATGCACATTGAGCACATATTTGAAAACTTTTTTTTCTTTCACACATTCAGCCATGTCAAGGGATTTTTTTTTACATTCAACCATGTCAAGGGATTTGCAAGTTTTTATTTTATTGTGGTATTGTGTTTGTATTATTTTGTCCCTAGCTTTTCCTTTCAGTGAGTAGACTCACTATCCACCCATTGGATGATGATAGCAAAAGTGGCTGGCTCTTTAGTGGCTGATATGCCTCGTTCACATGCAAGTATTTTTCCCCTTTCCCTTATTCTTTCAAAACCAGTGCTGCCTATGATAGGCCTATTATAGATCTGTGGTTTTGTGCCAAGTGGGAGGGCAGATTATTTTAGCAGCCTCCTCTAGTGGCCCTGATTGATGTTTTATTGTTTTTCATTTTCATAATTTTGCTGATTTATTGCTATTTTCTATCTTTTCCCTCCCGCCCCCCCCCCCACCCCACCTTTTTTTTTTTCTCTTCATAAATTGGCCTTTGTGCAATGGAAGCTTGCTGCACTATTCAGTGCCCTTTCAAGTTTGTTCCTTGAGAATTTTTTCTCATTTTTATAGCTAGTTTTCTCTCTCATAATGATCTTAATACAACTGTGAAAAGCGGCTGGTATACTTTCTACAAACACTTACAATTAATAAAGAATCATGTTTACATATGGAAAGCCCTCCATTTTTAAAGGATATCCCTTCTCCCAGCTCTTCAGAATATTTTACATTTCTTGGGTGTAGATAGGAAGGTGTCACCTCCTACCAAGAGAGACCATATAGTCCAAAGTAACCATCAGTTTTGGATAGCTTAAGTGGCCATTTAGTGTTTTTTTATTATTTTCTTTTTGCTCATAGCTGAGCATTCAGGCAGAAGTACGTAAAATTAAAAGGTTTCTTACTTTGAAGTAGTAAAGGTTTATTTTTATTTTTGAAGGAGTAAAGTTTTATATTTTATTTTGATATGGTTATTTTAAAAAATAAGTTTAATGTTAATTATGTATGTATAATATGAGGTGAATTAAATACGATCCAGGAATGTAAAGCAAAATTATACCACAGAATTGCAAAGGAAATTTGAAGAATAGCAAAGCATGAGAGAAAGATCCCTAAATGTATTGGGACAAGGTAATGGCTTCATGCTTTCTTCAAATCAGTATATCAAATTCACAAAGTATTTAATGAATGTCACGTTGCACCATACTGCTGGAGGGAATAGTTAAAGATTGAGAACAGAACAGTATTATAACCCAGACATGAAGTTGTGTTACTCACATCCAACCTAAGTGAATTATATAATGATGTAACATAGACGCAATGTAGGAAAAGAGCAAGTGTACAGTACTGACACATTTACAATAGCATTTAAACAACAGACATTAGTTACATAGTTATAGAAGGAGACGCAAAGTAAAGGGATATACCTACTGTGTATTTGTGCAGCCCTGAATGTGAGACAAGGTTGTGGGTTGAAAGGTTTCAGGACCGTATAGTCACAACCCCATCACCTGTAATATAACCCTGATATGAGTCATTATCATCTTATGAAATATTTGTATGAAAGTATTTCCATAGGGTTACAGTTAAGTTCTGTCTTGTGCTTTTTCTGTCAATAGGTCTATGTTCTTCATTTATACCATTTTCCTTGAATTCCTGTGCTTTCTTAAAAGTGTCTTTCATCCTACTGCATTCATATCTACAATTGTCTAACCATCTTCCTTGTCCATTCATCTTCACATGTCCAAACCACTTCAATCTTTGGTATCTGTCCGTTTTTTTGCTCAGCCTCTTAATTGATACCACATCTCTCCTCCTATTCTTTATTCGTAATATGACCCTTCTACCATACTCCAGCCAAGATTCTTGACATTTGATAGGCACACCTGGAAATATACATTTTGCTTGTCATTGGCCATGTTTCTGCTGCAAACAGTAGTACATGATTTATATGACCTTTGTTAGTTCTTGCTTCTCCACTAAGGGGAAATTTTAATTACCATTAGTGTAGTTCTCTCTTCATTTCATCTGTATAGCATCCACTCTGTTTCTTCCAGTTCTCTCAATTGTTTAACAATCTAGTGTGTCCCGAAGGTAACAAATACTTTCTTTCTAAGATCTGCCAATTTATATTTTCTATAAATCTAATATATATTTATATAAACCTTATGTGTTAATCGTTTAATTTCAAGAAATAGACTACATTACATTAATTAACATAACTTTTGGGTAAACTTATATACCAGTCATTTTATAATCAGTATGCAAGTCCTTTGGATGGTGATGTAATACTGTACTGTAACAGATAAAATATCAGTTAAAACTGACTAAAAGTTTCAGTTGTTACAAAGTTTTTGTCGATTTACAGCCTTTGTGTTCATCATGTTCAGATTTGTTGATAAGATTTTAGGTAGACATGTAGGAAACCCTTTTAGAAGTAGTTTATTGATGGAAGATTAATAGTTAAGTATAAAGTCTTTACCTTCCATACAGAACTTAGCAAATGTACAGAAATGTCAGTTGGAATCTAGACCATATTAATTGGTATACTAGGGTTAAAGGCTTGATTGACTAGTTATTCAAAATTGGTGAGGTAATAAGAGTAGTGATCCTGATAGAAGAATACCTATGTACATAGTTATTTGCACCATGTATTAAAAAATCTGTAATTTTATCATTTCAACTCCAGATTTTCATGAGATACAAAATGTAGGATATTGGTTTGGTTCTCATTTTATAATCATATAAATGCTATCTGCCGTAATTACTTTGAACGTATGTCATATCGGTGTATTCTCCGTGTTCCTGTCTTCCCCCTCTAAGAGTTATGCTTATGTACGTTTGTCTGTGCAGTGTTGACTTGTATTGGCATTGTTCAAGAACTTTTTGAAGTACTGTTTAAAAAAAAAGATAAGTTAAAGAAAATAATATAAAAGATTTTGTAAATTTTTTAATATAGTATTCTAATCCTAAGGAAGTGTTGGATGTATATAGCATTGTTTTAAGTTCATATGGTTGACCTACTTAAAAGCAAAATAAGGTTTAATAAGCCTCACACTCTAACCTGAATGCACTCCAGTTCAGTCTCGCTCTCGCTCTCTCCTCACTTGGTCAGTATTTTATGCTGTAACTGTTCATGCATGCCTTGCCTTTTTTCCCATGTTCGGCATTTCTTTTATGAGGAGGTATGTGGTGTTGTTTTTCTTGAATACAGAAGGACGTTGGGTCCTCTCCTGTTAAGGATAACTAGCATTGACTTTTATTTAACTTTTGTAATTGGACGGTCGGTTTAACCATCAACCTTGTTGTTGTTTATCTCTTATTGTCTTTTTCCTTCCCTTACTCTGTCAGTAACTTGATTTCATGCTCTTTCTTGTATCTGTGTTCCATGAGTGGAGTTCAGAAGAAAGTTGCTGTTGAACCCCAAATTTCAATCATCACATTTTGTAGGTGTGCTTATCATCATGATTTTTTTATGTAGAGATTTTTAAAGCTCCTCGGTTACTTGCATTTTCTGCCTGAATTCTCATATGTTCCAGGTTTTTTTCTATTTCAATGACGTTTCTGTATCTTCTCATTTTCATACCAACTTCTCCTCACTTCTCATTATGTGTCAGTCTTTGTGGTCTCGTCTGTTTCTGAGTCAACTCGTTTACATTCAATTAACACTTTCACATTCTCTCTTGGACCCCCCATGGTATCTATAGCGTTACTTTTCCAAATGTATATTTTCATGTTGTCCCTTTTTAGTTACCATAAGCTTGGTTTTAATCCTGTTCCCTTCCCCAGAGTCCCATCGTTTGAACCTTTCTAAGGCCTTTTCCTTTGTCTGTCTGCTGTTAACACGAGGTCCTGTTCATGTTGCTACTCTCAAGTGTTGTCCCTTTAGTATTACCTAGTTCATTTTTTTTGAGTTTCAATAAAGGACTAAGTGATGAAATTGATCATTCTTATCAGATTCTTTCAAGATATTGTACCTGGATCTAGTAATAATCACTCAGGTACCCTCCGCTGTCCTAGATTTCTGTTAGCTCCCTTTGTAAGATTTTTGGAGATTTCCCTGTTGTGGAGACAAATTGACATTTGTCAGTTATAACCCTTGCCTTTTGTTTATTTTATTTTACATTTTAGTCACCTTCACTCCAGTACTAGGACCTTTATGTGTACACGAAGTTGAAAAAGGTTTAAAGTGGAAAAGGGACCTCACTTGACTGTAATGCAAAGAAGATTATTGAGATCACCCAAGAATAGAATAAATATGAGGCACTAACACTTCCTTAGGTTGTTTTGCACTATTAAAATCTATCGAGTTATTGATATATTGTCATTCACTTGCATGTCTTAAGGTTAAGAACGTTAAAGACCAAAATGCATGCTACATTTGTTAACATAGGTATTGTCTAATGTTTTAAGTTGTCATTTACCCAGAATGGTTTTTCCTTTGGTGATCATAAATTCATGCATTCATGTGATACGAATTTTGTTTTTTAATATGCAAAATTTACAGTTTTATTGTTAATAAATTGTGTGTATGTTTTGGTAACCCCCCTCCCACAATTCCCTCTACCCCTTCTCTCTCTCTCTCTCTCTCTCTCTCTCTCTCTCTCTCTCTCTCTGAAGCATTTCTGAGTAAAATTAAGTCTCATGGTGGGAGTATTTCTGAGTAAAATTCTCTCTCTCTCTCTCTCTCTCTCTCTCTCTCTCTCTCTCTCTCTCTCTCTCTCTCTCTCTCTCTCTCATGGTGGAAGTATTTCTCTGAGTTAAACATAATCTCTCTCTCTCTCTCTCTGGCTCTCCTCTCTCTCTCTCTCTCTCTCTCTCTCTCTCTATCATGGTTGGAAGCATTTCTCTAGTAAAATAAACTCTCTCTCTCTCTCTCTCTCTCTCTCTCTCTCTCTCTACACACACACACACACACACACACACACACACACACACACATGGTAGAAGCATTTATCTTGTTAAAATAGTCGTTCTCTCGCATGCTGGAAGTATTTCTCTAGATAAAAGCCCCTCTAATGGTCGGCGTATTTCCGAGTAAAATAGTCTCTCTCTCTCTCTCTCTCTCTCTCTCTCTCTCTCTCTCTCTCTCTCTCTCTCTCTCTCTCTCTCATGATGGAAGCATTTCTCTCCGTTAAATAGTCTCTCTCTCTCTCTCTCTCTCTCTCTCTCTCTCTGTGGTGGAAATATTTTTCTCGGTAAAATAGTGTCGCTCTCTCTCTCTCTCTCTCTCTCTCTCTCTCTCTCTCTCTCTCTCTCTCTCTCTCTCTCTCTCTCTCAAGTTGGCAAGAGAGAATTCAATATCAAAATGGATTAATTGAAGGGACCAATATAGAAAATGAGGTGCAGAGTTAGGCCAATTTACGTTAGATTTTGCTATGAACTAAAGATGATGTTTAAGTAACAAAGCTGCAGAAATGAATTTATAAAGAAGTCTCGCATAGTATATCAGCGTTAGTTGAATATGGCTGGAAGTTCATACATTTACGAATAGAGCCATAGAGTAATATGTAGTAGTAGAGGCTTGTTTGGGCCAATCCGTCTTTGTCCTAAAGTGTGTTATTAAGTCATTGTTACGTCAGAATAGGCTTACAACTGATGGGGTCATTGTTACGTCACAAATACTTCTTGGCATTGATGACTTAAGTTACGTCACGCCCACCGTCTGATGACGCAATTTTCACGTCAAGGTTCTTGGCATTACGGCACTTTACAAAGGTGTAGCATTAATGACGTTATTGTTAAGTCACTTAATTCATTTTACAATAAACCTGACGTCTAATGACGCCAGTTTTACGTCACAAGTAGGCCTCTTGCCATCTGATAGTCATTTTTGCGCTTGGCGTTGATCATTATTACGTCACAGGTTAATTGGGAAAGTAGTAGTTGAGGGTAAACTGCAGAATATTAAAATGACTGTAGATCTTGGGAAGTCTCTTGTAAAATTTATACAAGCGAGGTAATAAAAACTATCAAATTACCGAACGCTCTTTCATTTAAATCCAAAAATATAGTTTGTTTACGGGTGGTTACACATGGCTATTAAATTTTTTTTTCCTTGGGGTCAGCACTGCAATGACCCGGGGTGAGGGAGTGTCCCCAGCAGGAGGTATTCAGTCGGTGACCAGCTTTGAGACTTGTTCAGAGCTGTTTTTTGAGCTGACGGCCGATTGCCAAGATGGGGAGTGCCCCTACCCGCCTTCCATGTGCTCTTGCAGACTGTGATCCCATTGTCTGTATAAGGAGACTATTTTGCATTTGGAGAACCAAAGAGAGACTTTGGGGAAGGTTACTGCCGAGACTAAACTAAATTTACTTTTCTCTTAAGACTGTGATTTCGTATTTGAGTAAATGCTGGTTTGACATGGTGTACCCTATAAGATGTTAAGTGCACAAGCCGTAGAATTTAACAGTTTGAACTACCTTCATACGAGTCTTGGTGGACAAAAAATCATGCCCACTTTCTTTGAACAGCACGCGAGAGAACCTACGGATGTTAAGCATACATTTCTACATTCTTTTCACCATCCTTTTTATTTTTCCCTCGAGACGTTCTTCCACTTTTGTCATGTGAAAAAATGTCTTCCATTGAACCTCACAAAAAACGCAGGAACAAGGCAACGACATCTGCTTACGTTAAGCACATTTTCGAGCTCAGTATCCGTTGTAATACAGACTTTATACTCAACAGAATTCTTGACTTAAAACTATAAAGGTGCGTCCACACAGTCGAACAATGTCCAACGGACAAACATTGTTACCGTATCATATGCGAAGCAGGATGACGTCATAAGCGTTGAAACGATGAAAGTAGATCTGGCAACAAGCAGTGGTACCAGATGAGGTTGTAGACCACTGTTTTTACTCTGCTCACAAGGCAAAGACCGGCAGACAACTGTTAATTGTTAACAATGTTTGTCCATCGGACATTGTTCGACCGTGTGGACGCACCTTAACGGATAATCTATTCGTAAATATTAATATATCTGGATATTTGATCCTCTTTTTTAGGGCCGATATATAGAAAGCTGGCTTTATTTTCATCACTGGTAATAAAAGCTCATGGCTAGTCGTAATTATAAGAGTAATAATATTACGCTTTACCGATAATGATTGACTAAATTACGCTAAAATTAGATTCTGACTCGAGATATAATTACATCATTCGCATTTTTGCTTACTGTAATTTATTACACAATAAATGTACGAACACTGATGGCTCACAAAAAGTAATAAATTAATAAAATACAAAATGCCACCAAATAACTCAAAGAGTCACCTATAACTAAAGCTAAACCCTACTCATAGTGAAGAAACCAAATCTTAATCTTAATAAGGGACCCATAAAAATTTACCCATCACGCTAACCTATTACTAAATAGAAAGGAAAGAAGTGGAAGGACATACAAAGAAATAATAATCCTACCTAAGAGACAAAAATCTAAACCTTAATATTAATGTATACACTCCTATGACACTCAGTCTCACATTATACTTTGAACAGCTTTCACAATATTTAGATATACTATCAAACACACACTTTGGAAGACTATATAATTACACCCCTTTAAGGTGTAGCTAAAGATACAAACAGATTGGTCCTATGACACAGACCAGTACTAATACAGATGAGTCCATATATCGCTCAAAAAATGCTGTCACAGAACGTCACTCCCATCAGAAGAACTGCACTTCAAAACCGTTGGTGGATATTCACACTGTAGTCTACGGCTCGCCAAAGATACAGGGGATGTTCCTCTTACCTGAGAGAAGACACCCTACTTGCTCCAACAAGGCCACTCTGGTGCTGATACAGTGGATACATCCATCAAAGACGAACAAGGCTCTTGAGCCCAGATTAACACACAACTGCCAACGTCAAGATTAAGCCAGCAGGCCACTTAAATCACAGTTGCACGTCGTACTCCCACACGTAGCTTCACATGCATAACTGCCTTTCACATTAAGAAGCAGCTCAATGACAGCAGATGTTGTTCTCAGAGAACAAGCGAGAAATCTAAACAATAGGACGATATATAGCTATATATAATCCACAACAGCAGACAGATCAGCAGCTCCAGAGTCTTCAACGGCCTTGAACTAGACTCTCGAGAATACTTTAGGAGAGTCACAAGTCACCTCTCCTTACAACACTCCCAGTCACCACAAAGAAAAATAAACAGATGTACAAATTTGGCAAGGAAGCAAAAACACTGAGGAAGGCCACACTTCAAACTGCACTCAATAGATGGCGCCACAATAACTTAAGCTTTTTCAACCAAAGCAAATTAACAGTACATTTAACCAAATATATACTAACGTAAAACCAACAGCAAAATACCTAACTTAACTTAGTTTTACAAAATTGCAAACAATAGAAAAATAAAAGCCATCAGTGCGAAAAGGCAAAACAACGAGATTTTACTTTAAAATTACGTTACGGCCTGAAAGTTGAAAGACGTGTAAGAATGTAATGGGAAATGCAGAAAGATGAGATCAAGCAATAAAAAATACAAATATCATAACACTATTAAAAAGTTTTTAGGCTTTCTTTGTTGTGCTAAGTAGTTAAAAAGGGTCCTAGATATCCCATATTGCTAAATGAGTGTTGAGAAACTTCATGAGAACTGACTCGAAAGCTGAAATGCAGAGAAGTCCTTGTACAAAAATATCAATGTTCAGTTTGGTATTACATAATTTTCCCATTGTACAAATGTAACAGTTCAGTGTTTACAATAAGAATATTTGGATATCATTTAGATCATATCACAAAAAAAATCAATGTAAATTGTATGGATTTTCACAATAATTTCATATAAAGTCTTACTTAAAAAAAAAAAAAAAAAAAAAAAAAAAAAAAAAAAAAAACTCACAAGACACTGTTGGTATGCTGGGAATTCTATAAAAAATTACGAAATAATAAGACAAAGATAAATTTTAGTTGTTCAGTCCGTTTATGTCAAAAGAAAAGCCATTAAGAAGCCACAAACACCTGATATATTTTTTAAACTATGCAACAAGACTTCACTGAACTAAGCTGAAACCAAATCTTCGAGTCAAGATGTCATATCTGAGAACTATTTAAGTGACTTGACTCATCGAAGATTCTCTATTGTTAGATGTTTGAAGATTTCCTTCTGATCACTATCTTAAATTTTACTAGGGCATTGAAGTCTCTCTTTATATTTTATATGGCTATATGGTTAACTTATCTATAATTCAGAGATGAAATTTAGGCACCCGTTTATTTATTTATTTTTTTAACTAAGCAACAAACCTAAACCTTGACTGAACTGACTTTTTCTGAGCTGAAGCAAACTCTTCAAGTCAAGATGTCCCATCTGAGAACTTTTTAAGTGACTTGACTGATCTAAGATTCGCTATATCCTTCTGATAACTATCTTAAACTTTACTAGGGCATTGAAGTCTCTCTCTCTATACTCTATATGGCTATAGGGTTAAGATATCTATAATTCAGAGATGAAATTTACGCATCCGTTTATATATTTGTTTATTTTTTAACTAAACAACAAACCTTGACTGAACTTACTTTTCACTTTCAGAGCTGAAATTAACTTTTCAAGTCAAGATGTCATATCTGAGAACTATTTGAGTGACTGACTGATCTTAGATTCTCTATTGTTAAGTGTTCCTTCTGATAACTAACTATCTTAAATTTTACTGGGGGATTGAAATATCTATTCTCTATTCTCTATATGGCTACTTTATATTACTTCATAATGAGTCATTCTCATGTGACACACACCTGCTATAAAATGTTTGACCAAACTAATTCTTCAAGTCAAGATGTCATATCTGAGAACTATTTAAGTGACTTGACTAATCTAAGATTCGCTATTGTTACATGTTTTAAGATTTCCTTCTGATAACTATCTTAAATTGTACTGGGCATTGAAATCTCTTTCTTTATACTCTATATGCTACTTTATATAACTTCATAATGAGTCATTCTTATGAGAGATGCACCTGCAATAAAATGCTTGACCATTTAATCTCTCCCCCCCACCCCCTTGACTTTCTATAATTTCCCTGGAGTCCTTACCACTTAGCTGTCCAACTTCTTTGGATAACCCTTCTGGGAATCGAACAATAGAATATAAATGTGATAAAATGGTTTCATCAAACAAGTTTATGATAACAGTTAATGAATGAGCAGCAACTTAAATAAATCTCTGTTAATTTCTTCTCCATAACAAAATCCTGGAAAATAATTTGATAATTGGCGCTACTGGAAAAATGTTCAATTGTTCACAATTTTAGTTTAATCCTTCAATATCTTATATACCCATCAAAGTAGTATGAAACAAATGAACCATTCTCATAAGTGATTTTGCCTTGTTCATATACTTAAGACCTTATCTGTTAACTACATTAATCTCCCGTTACTGCAACTATTTGAAATTCTGGAATTCTGGACGAGTCCAGCAACATCACCAGTGTCTTGGAATATGCAGATGCCATGATGATAATAACCAATAGAATTAGCAACAGTACTTTCAGTATTTACTCTCCTTTGAGGATTAAGTGTAATTAATTAGTTAGGCAATGCATTATTTCCATGGCTAATTTTCTACATGATCGTTGAAATTAAACTTACAAGAAATTCAAGTAAAAAAACTATTTACAATATTCTGAGACATACTCAGCTAATGCTGGCTGATGTCAAACTGATAAGAAATTTCAGTATAAAACTATGCAAGATATTTTTAAACACAAAGGCTATTCAGAAATGGTATTCTGAAACAGAGAGAGCTATTTTACATGATATGAAATTCAAAGGAAAGTGCTATGTAAAGTATTCCCAAACATACTGAGCTACATGACAGTTCAAATTGAGCTGATGAGAATTTTTGATAAATAAAAACTGCACAGTATTCTCAAACATACTGAGCTACCTGGGTTGAAACCAGACTGATGAGAATTTTGATAAAAAACACTCTGCACAGTATTCTCAAACTTACTGAGCTACTTGACGGTTGAAATTAAACTAATGAGAATCTGAATAAAAAACTCAAACTGATGAGAATAGAAAAAAAAAAAACTCTGAGAACAGTATTCTCTAACATACAGAGCTACCTGCCAGTTGAAATCAAACTGATGAGAATTTTGAATAAAAAAAAAAAAAAAAAACCTGCACAGTGTTCTCCAACATACTGAGCTACCTGACGGTTCAAATTAAACTGATGAGATATTTTACTAGCAAAGGACGAAATTTAAGTGAAAAACGATGCATTGAGGAGCACATTGAACTACCTGACAGATAGTATATCTAAAAGCTAACTAAACAGATGATACTACGCTGTTAAAAGAATCAAGGGAAGACCATTCATCTTTGAATATACTGTACTGAGCAGAGTGATAACTGACAAACTGTCAAGAAATTTAAGCAAAATATATTAAAAAAAAATTATATACATGCTGGCTCATACTGTGCTACCTACTAGCTGATACCAAAGCGACAAGAAGTGGTGAAAATATGTATTTTGAAACATACTGAACTACCTGATTCCTGATATCGCACCCTGAACTAACTCGTATGGCATGAATTCACGAGTTTTTACAATATTATGATGTTGCAACAAGCAACACTTTACTCTTACTAAATTTTGCGTCGGCAGGAGCTGTTGCGAAACCAATAAATACTCTCACAATACTGAAAACTTTGGCCTGTGCGAGGTTTTGTCACAAAATGAGAGGAAAATATATGTTCTCTGTATACCAAAATATGACAATTTGAGACAATGAATATTCAGTTATTTTCCCTGATCCATCTCTTTCATTATCAACAGTTAACATCAGCAAATAATCATGATATTTAACAAATAAGTACACAGATTTACTCTGAACGATGCAATTTCTTGATGTATAAGCTCTTCTTGATGTATACGCTCTTCTTGATGCATACGCTCTTCTTGATGCATACGCTCTTCTTGATGCATAAGGTCTTTTTGATGCACAGTAGTTTCTCCTGGAATTCCAGGGCAACATATGTGGTGTCTGTTCAGCTGGTCACAGTCACCTGATAAGACGTGGAACAAGTTAGTGACAAGTTCCAGAAAAGAGTTGTAGATAAGGGCGAGGAACAGTTAAGTCAAGGAAAACGGAAGTTTTTTTTTTGCTTTCAAGGCATCAAAACAATGACACTAATTAGCTGTTGCCAGGCCTCCAGGATCTTATACCAGAGCCTTTATTACTAAGAAGGACAGAGATGTGACCTTTGCTGCTGTTGAAATCTTCATAATTTATCAAGAATATCTTTCTGCAATTCATTTCAGCTCCAACAATAGTAAGTGTTAATGGAATATAAAAAAATCTGTCTACAATGCACACTTCACTAAAACCATGGATAGACTTCTTCAGTGCAAATTAAATACCATCATAATTATAATCCTGAGTTTCACTACCTTCTCTTGTACAAAGAATAAGTAATGCTGTAAATAGACTGCTGCTATATTTATTTTTACCAAAATATGATCACATTCCAGT
This sequence comes from Macrobrachium nipponense, assembly GCF_015104395.2. Lineage (NCBI taxonomy): Eukaryota > Metazoa > Arthropoda > Malacostraca > Decapoda > Palaemonidae > Macrobrachium > Macrobrachium nipponense. Next base: position 39,110,656 of record NC_061090.1, read on the forward strand.
TATTGTTCAATACTGACGTGGGGGAGAAAAGAACTGTAAGGAAGACTGAGAAGACACTATTCAAAATTAACTCAAATGATGCAGCCCTCCTATTTAAGAAGACTTGTTTCTGAGAGGGTCTACGTACTCCACTATTATTATTATTATTATTATTATTATTATTAATATCATTATTATTATGGTTGCAAGTTCACACTGATATATAATATATTATTGTGGACCTGCAACCATTGTCATAATTTTCGACACTGAAAACTGTGCCATTTATTATTATTATTATTATTATTATTATTATTATTATTATTATTATTATTATTATTATTATACCAACCTCTCAAGCTACTTAAAACTTGCGCTTTACAAGAAATTCTCCCTTCCTTTAGCGCTACCACTCAGAGAATTTGCTCCATGTTCCTGAGTCTCTTGCCGCTACTATCAAATGCATTGATCAAAGAAGAAAACAATAATAAGAAATACTATATCCTACAAGAATACAATCTCCAGAGAAACCATGATAATATTTCACACTAAATACTTTCTACGCTCACATTAATCAAGTCTGTTGTTGCTGAAGGTTAAGCTGTTGAAGGCTGCTGAATAGTCTGGTTTCTTCACACACTATCTAGATGGAGACTGGCTTTACTCCAAGCTACCCCTACCCCTAGCATGTAGGACCCCATGGATGCCCCAAACACAAACATCATGACAGCCTCCAACGCCAGGTGGCTTTTGTGAAAATTGTTTTTTGTGTGTTCACTATCATTTCACTTCCACAAATTTCCACTTATCTCCAATCTGGCTTTTCACAGTTCTCGTCCAAGTATAGGTCTCGGTCCTCCAATACTTTTGTGTTGTGTCATTCCCACTGCCCAAAGGAGATATTCTACTTTGGTTTTTCTTCATTATTTAGCACAATCTCCAGTCACGTTTCTTTAAATAGATTTCTCCTGGGTACTGATATTTCTAGATAATTTCCACTGGGAATTTGACAAGGCTTTTGTTGTTGATAAGTTCTATAAAAATCACATCATCATCTCACGTCGTCTTTGAGTCTTTATTTAATCATTAACTAAGTCTCTCTATTCTTTCTTTTTCTTGTTATTTCCACCCTGTAGCAGTTTCCTATCTTCCACCAGTTGCTGTAATGAACCTGCAAAGAGAAATAACAATGTAGAAAGCTAAATTTACAAGATTATTATATTGCAGACACTCCCCTTAATAACCTGGTCAAGATACTTTACCTACATAAAGTCAGACCTTATGCAGTAAAGTTACATAATTGGTGAACGATTGAAACTGGGAATATTCCAAGTACAGATTAATGTTACCAGTGATATGAATAACAACAATTAGTTAATGCAACTTGATTCTACACAAGGAATGCAGCCTGAGGGGTCATTTGCAAGAGCTATGATCTGTGCAATAATTTCGGTAAAGTATGACAGATGGGAAGATGATCAGAAAGTTAAAATATTTATGTTCAGATATCGACCTTACTGATAAATCCCAGAGTTGCTTATAGTGAATTTTCATTTTGTAAGATTAAACCATATGACATGATTACCGTTATTATTAAAATAGATTTCACCAGGCCACTAAGCTGATTATTAGCTCTCTTAGGTTTCGTTTTTACTTATACATTTTTTTCATCATTTTGTCAGCTACAAAACTCGTAAACTTCCAGTTTATAATGTCAGGCTAATCCACCTCTCTACCACGACACTCTTCGTTGTGAGGTGTAAAATATTTCTTACTTATGGTTCATTGTTCCTTGCATGATTCGATACATCTTTATAAAGTCGATTCGATACACACACAAAAAAAGCGTTTCTTACAAACGAGTTGTGCCGATGTAAAGGCAACACCACCTAACTTGAAATAGAACGGGCAAGGGAGTCGTTTCAAAGGCAAACTGGGAGCACTTATATTACTACTACAATTACTACTAATTTGATTCCCTCTAGGATCCATTTTATTTTTCTTACTGGAAATTATATTCGCGTTATAATTCGTCATTAGTTAAACACTCACATGCAAGCTTTGTATTTCGAATGGCTAAACTGAAGTATACGTAATTCGTATATCGACCACTTACTTAACTTGACCATTTGGATATTCTAGGAGTTGTGCTTAACAACAGCTTAAAATTCAAGCGCTGGTTATGGGAAAGTGATCTTGCGTATGGACTTGGCAATTGTATATGATTCCAAATTCCAAACATGAGTATGACACATAAATGGGGTATTTCAAAAGAAAATGAATAATGGTCATCTGGCTGTTCAAGACAAGCTTGAATGAAATAAAAAAAAAAAAAAAAAGGAACGCCTTAATTAAGCCTCCAGGAATGAAGTTAAAAGTTATAATTGAAATGTCGATTTGAATTCGTCTTGAAAGCACAGGAATAAGACGACACCCCATGGAGCCAGTTATTGAAAGTGTCCAGTTATCAAAAAAGTTAACTTTTCTTCGATTTTACCCACTTGACTTTCAAGTCCGCCCGATGCATCGAAAGCACTTTAGAGTCTATCGAAATGTCTTTACTGATGTACCAAAATGACTATAGAACCGACGGGTTTGTAATTGGCCTTGAAGTGGTCTTGTTTGAAACGGAAATGGGTCCACATTAATTACTTACTATAGTAAAGTTCTTCAATACAAATTTCGAGATGATCCAGTCTTTAGTTGCAAAGACATAAAACTAATAATTTCTTAGGTTATACTATAACTGAGGTGAAAATGGAAATGATTAATAGTAATCTCCTAAATCTCGTTCAAGAATTGAGGTGTTATCAGTTAAGTTTAAACACTAAAATTTAGGCCAAACCCCAAGTAAGCGCTGATGAGAGCATAGTGAAGGTGAATTCAGAATGAAAATTGGTAAAATGTCTAACGGGGGGAAACCTTGCAGTTGCACTATGAAACAATGATAAGTTAAGAGTTGCAGAAAGTAAGATAGAAGAGAGAACTTGAACGGAGGTACAGTAAAAGGAATGGATGGGTTTGCAGCTACTGGTCGAAGGGACACTGCAAAGAACAGCACTGTTACTTTTTAGTAAAAGGCTATAAGTGCGAAACTGCTGCCTTGCAGGTGGACTTTTTAGTAAAAGGCTAGGCCCACTACCAAAAACTGTGGAAACTGCTGCATCGCAGGTGGACTTTTTAGTAAAATGCTAGGCCTACTGCCAATAACCGTGGAAACTGCTGCCTTGCATGTGGACTTTTTAGTCAAAGGCAATGCCCACTGCCAATAACTGCGGTTGATGATAGCAAGGGCATGCGTTCGTGAAAACCCCTTTGCCAAACAATAAACCGTGCCTGATGTTGTGAGGAAGGCTGTGGAGAAGGCGCATCAGGGATAACGGTGAGAAAGAAGAGCATTGCTCTTCAAAGCCCATAAATCATTGTACACGTCAAATAAACGAGCTTGTCATACCCTAAACTTTCAGCAGAATGGAACCAGGTAAAGAAGCACACAGGTCATAGTATGGATTTCACTTAACCTAGGCCTAGGTACACGCTCCAGCCAACACAACACCTCACAGACATTCATGACAAGCTTTTCAGCGTTACCGATTTCCCAGGGATCTCCATTTCAATGGAAACACGACGACGCATTTGCTTTTTGCCTCTGGGTTATAGGACTCTTGGTATCGAGTTCTCATACACAAGTTACGAGGTATCACATCACAGTCTAGCTACAGCCGAGCTGCAGATATTCTGAATCGATACCACTTCTATTAAGGAAATGACTCCAAGACTAAACATTCTTATTTTCGTTGAGTTATGATTAGCAAGACTAGATTATTACGAATATATAAAATATGATTTTCAAATGTACGTACACGAATGTTTAAATGGCAAATAAAGCGTGCGGGTGAAACCGAACGCTTGTAGCGGTGTGGGACCATTTTAAGATGCTCTCAGTCTCAGGTAATAATGGTACGGTTAGAACGCAATTCATAGGCCTAATGCCTTCCCTTCACAACCGCCCCGCCCCCCCAACAAAACACCACCGCAGACTTCTTGCAATATTCCTAAATATTAATTAGTGAATAGATGACATTGCATTGACTTGGCGTTGTATCACATCTTCATTTGAATACACTTGGATCATCAGTTTAAAAGGTAACGCCAATCGATGCCCCATTGGCAAAATACATGTTGACGATTTTCATGAGAGCCAGTACCTCCGTCACAGACCTACTGTAGATCCGTATAACTTGTGTGTTTAAACATTGCGAAATATGTCACTCGACTAATGTGCTCGCAACAGAATTATATATCAGACTTCAACTAGCACTCTTCGCTTGAAGACCTATCAAAACCTTCTCTGTATCTCTCCACGATGTAAGATAGAAGAATATATCTTATTTTTGTACCTACCTACGATAGATGGAAACTTAGGAGAAATAATATCACAAACATGATACTTGTATAAGATGTGATGTATACAAACCGATACATTGCGAATATTATCGCATGTCAGAAATAACCAACGGGGTGCATTGTTAGTCAAACAATTGCAAGGCAACACCCCAATACGTACGTTAAACGTAAGCATAAATACAAATAGTATATATTGCTTTAAAACGAAGTCACTTGTGAATAAGAGCGTACAGCTGGACAGTACGCTCGTATATGTCCACTCACGGGATAACCTTAACCTTGAGGAGGTTAATCCTGAAAATTCAATACCTTTTTGGATTAGGATTAAATCCTTCCTTTGGCAAGATGGGAAACGTGTCAACGCCGCTAATTGTAGGGAAGTCTCAACCTTTCGTAGCTAGAGTATAGGGATTTGGGCGTCAAATGTATTTCGCCGTGCTTAGTACTGGCCCCTGGGTGTTAATTACTGTCGACCCCCAAAAAAATAACGGTAAATTCTTAATAAGCAAACCAAATACTAAAAGAAACTCTAATTTCCAAAGAAATACCTGACGCGGAGTTTTTACCTTGATCTACAGGGGTAAAAATAAAAAGATAAAACTGAAAGCAAATCATCAAATCCAAATTGCTTTAGGGTAGTAGTGCATTGCATCTTCGTTTTAACTTTTGAGGTTTTAATTCCACAACATCCTCTCAGGGATTTGCTCTAGTTTTTCTAGATTCCTTTTCAGGGATCTTGGGATCGTGCCTAGTGCTCCTATGACTATGGGTACGATTTCCACTGGCATATCCCATATCCTTCTTATTTCTATTTTCAGATCTTGATACTTATCCATTTTTT
>NC_061090.1:39128382-39130882 GCF_015104395.2 Macrobrachium nipponense
AGGACCTCTGAACACGAAGAAACCAACTGAAACGAGTTATAGAAGAATTCATATTCTCCTTCGATCTAAACCCGAGTTATTTCAATAATTAAATTTTTCCCTTTGCTGAGTGTATATTTTCCCATCTGCGTATATTTTCCATTTTCGTGTATATTTTCCCTCTGCGTGTATATTTTCCCATTTGCATATATTTTCCATTTCCGTGCATATTTTCCCTTTTCGTGTATATTTTCCCTTTGCGTGTATATTTTCTCATTTGTGTATATTTTCCATTTTCATGTATATTTTCCCTGTTCGTGTATATTTTCCCTTTGCGTGTATATTTTCCCATTTGCATAAATTTTATATTTTTGTGGATATTTTTCCTTATCGTGTATATTTTCCCTTTGCATGTATATTTTCCCATTTGCGTATATTTTCCATTTTCGTGTATATTTTCCCTTTGCTTGAATATTTTCTCATTTCGTGTATATTTTCCATTTTCGTGTATATTTTCACCTTTTCGTGCATATTCTTCCCACTTCTCCTTCATGTACACGGCTCTCTTCCATCCTTTCTCATCAAGGGTTTCTGTGACAACATCTAGTAGCTGTCTCGAATTTCTGAGTTATTTTCGACAAAAGTCGATATATTTGTATTTGAGATTATGTCCAGTTCACTTTCTCCTCTATTTACACGATCGTCCTCTTTTCCTTCCAATTCGTTTGAACCAGGACCCGTCTCATTCACCGGGACTGAACAGTCCTAATTAATCTCACCGTCCTCTTACTATTTACTTTTAGTCAACATCCTCACATCTACCTTTATTCAAATTTCTCGCATTTCCCTTTTATTTAAACTACTTTCTCCCGCCGTTGTAAGTATCGTCCTCGCAACTTGAATTTTGATTTGATATGAGAACCGGTCAATTATTCCAGTGGGACGAGATCTTCAGAATTCGCCTTATTTTCTCATCAGCGTTTATTTTCAGTCAAGTGTTCTTGCTTTTCCTTCAAACTACAAGTCATTTCCGACGCTGTCGTAGTCATAAGCAACCTCTTCAAGACAGTCTTCTAACTATTTCATTTTGATTTTCTGCAAAAGAAAACTATTGAGATGGCTTTGTTTGTCCGTCTGCAGTCTTTTCTGTCCGCCCTCAGATCTTGAAAACTACTTCTGAACCCTAATGGAAATATAAAATGATTAGGGAGAGAGAGAGGGAGAGAAAGAGAGAGACTTACCACCAGGTTTACATTATGAGTCTAAAGCCAACTGCAGAGATATATAGATAATAAAATGACTTTCTTTCATTGTTTTTTATACTAAGAATTCTTTTCTAAAGCCGAAGATATTGATATCATAAAAAATCATGTTCAGACGAATATACGTTATAAGGTTACTTACCAAATAACCTTATAATATTTCCTTATAATATTTCCTTATTATAGAAAAATTAGTAACATCTTAATTATAACTATCAGGAAAATTGTGATGTAAATTCAGAGCAAACAGAAAATTATTACTTAATATTTTAATATTAAATTCATATTTTCACATAATCTGCGAGGTCACGTATAAAGAGGTAATTACGTTTAAATAGCTCAGCTCAACTGTAATACTTAATTATAACTTGAAGCGATATTTATGGATTGCAAGAACTTAAAAGATTAATGAGAGAGAGAGAGAGAGAGAGAGAGAGAGAGAGAGAGAGGAGAGAGAGAGAGAGACCTTACTTTACAGCCCGACCTTACATCTTGTTCGGGTTGCCCCAGGTCCCTGGAGAGAGAGAGAGAGTTGAAATTCAAATTCTAATCTTTATTTCGAATTCATGTTGTCTGTAAGACAGAGAGAGAGAGAGAGAGAGAGAGAGAGAGAGAGAGAGAGAGAGAGAGAGAGAGAGAGAGAGAGAGAGAGAGTTTTAAATGTGAAATTTAAATTCTATTTCTTATTTCTAATTTGCATTGAGAGAGAGAGAGAGAGAGAGAGAGAGAGAGAGAGAGAGAGAGAGAGAGAGAGAGAGAGAGAGTTTTAATTCAATTTTCAAATCGTCATTTCTAGTTTACAATGAGAGAGAGAGAGAGAGAGAGAGAGAGAGAGAGAGAGAGAGAGAGTTTTGAATGTGAAATTTAAATTCTAATCTTTATTTCTAGTTTACATTGAGAGAGAGAGAGAGAGAGAGAGAGAGAGAGAGAGAGAGAGAGAGAGAGAGAGAGAGAGAGATTTCAAATTTAATTCCTAATCGTTACTTCCAGTTTACAGAGAGAGAGAGAGAGAGAGAGAGAGAGAAATTGAAATTCAATTCCTAATCGTTACCACCATTTACCACACACACAAAACACACACAGAGAGAGAGAGAGAGAGAGAGAGAGAGAGAGAGAGAGAGAGAGAGAGAGATAATAGTGAGTCTCCTTCACTGAACGTAACTGCACCATGCAAATCACATCAGGTGTTCAAAGTACCGCTGACATTCAGATGAGAAGATACGAACGACAATCATTTATATACTGAAACCATTCAATTC
>NC_061090.1:39135882-39153635 GCF_015104395.2 Macrobrachium nipponense
AAAGAAGGGAGGAACTGAACGAGAAATACAAAGTACAGGAGAGGGGACTAAACAACGCAATAGAAGATGTAAAACAGAGGCTTAAGGCCAAAACACATAAGATCCAACGGTACATGAACAGGAATAAGGGATACCAACAGAACAAGCTATTCGGAACTAACTAGAAAAAGACTATACAGCCAACTAAGAGGGGAAGACAACCACCAAGAAATTCCTGAAGCCGAACCAAGTTAGAGACTCTGGGAAAACATCTGGAGCAATCCGGTATCACACAACAAACATGCAACATGGCTCTAGGAAGTCAAGGCTGAAGAAACAGGGAAGAATAAAACAAAGATTCACTGACATCACGACAGACACAGTCAGACACCAACTAAAGAAAATGCCAAACTGGAAAGCCCCAGGTACCGATGAAGTCCATGGATACTGGCTCAAAAACTTCAAGGCCCTACACCCAAGAATAGCAAAACAACTCCAGTATTGTATCACAAATCACCAGGCGCCCAAATGGATGACCACAGGAAGAACATCCTTAGTCCAGAAAGACAAGAGTAAGGGAAATATAGCCAGTAGCTACAGGCCTATCACGTGCCTACCAATAATGTGGAAGTTACTAACAGGCATCATCAGCGGAAGGCTATACAACTACCTAGAGGATACAAACACCATCCCCCACCAACAGAAAGGCTGCAGACGGAAGTGTAGGGGCACAAAAGACCAGCTCCTGATAGACAAAATGGTAATGAAGAACAGTAAGAGAAGGAAAACCAAACTAAGGATGGCATGGATAGACTATAAGAAAGCCTTCGACATGGTACCACACACATGGCTGATAGAATGCCTGAAAATATATGGGGCAGAGGAAAACACCATCAGCTTCCTCAGAAATACAATGCGCAACTGGAATACAATACTTACAAGCTCTGGAATAAGACTAGCAGAGGTTGATATCAGGAGAGGGATCTTCCAGGGCGACTCACTGTCCCCACTTCTCTTCGTAGTAGCCATGATTCCCATGACAAAAGTACTGCAGAAGATGGATGCTAGGTACCAACTCAAGAAAAGAGGCAACAGAATCAACCATCTTATGTTCATGGACGACATCAAGCTGTATGGTAAGAGCATCAAGGAAATAGATACCCTAATCTAGACTGTATGGATTGTATCTGGGGACATCAGGATGGAGTTTGGAATAGAAAAATGTACCTTAGTCAACATACAAAAGGGCAAAGTAACAAGGACTGAAGGGATAAAGCTACCAGATGGGAACAACATCAAACACATAGGGGAGAGTGGGGCAAGATGGTCACATTTTCACATTTTGACTTCTGGAAGGGAAAGTAATAATTCAAATGCTTTGTTTATTTGTACAATAATACTTCATACATATACCTGTCTTCCATCCACATACAAAATTGTTTGGTAAAGAGGAAGTAAATGAAATGTTTGTTCCAATTTTTTTTTTTTTTTCAAAATGATCAACTTGCCCCATAAGTTGGGTAAGTTGATCACCTTGATGGGGTAAAATGATCATCCAAGTGAGAGAAACTTTTCATAATGCTAATAACATAGAAACATTATTTTAACTCAGCAAATTATATAAAGTAACAAAATGTTCCTGATTTAAAAAAATATATACCAAAAAAAGAATATCTTTCAAAAACAATAATGAATATAAAAGTAAATGCAAATTTTTGGTGGTAGTTCATAATTTGTGCACTGTTTGTATCTTAAAATATTTTGGAAATAATTAATTCTTAGAAAATAAGAACTTTACTGCTAAACATACTTAGAAGTAGTTTTAATATTTCAAATCCCATTTACTCAGATTGATACTGAACTTAAGCTGGTTAACTTTCGACGGGTGCCTTTGAGATATTAGGGATTAGGTAATTTTTTTTTTATCACATCTTCTTTTGAGAAAGTTTGAGAGTCCTCTTCATCAACTACAAATGATGGCCTACTAACACCAAAACCAACTTGGCTTGAAACCTTTCTAAGGAAACAAGCCTCATGACCAACATTATCAATGACATCAACACGGGAATTGTAGAGTAAAGAACGAGGTTTGCCATCTACTTTAGTGATGACAAAGTCACCTTCAACAATATAATCATCAACATTCTTTTCTCCATCAGAGCTATCTTCCAGTATTACCTGCATGTCATCAGAAGATGGCAGAGGTTCTTGAAAAAGTCTGCTGCGACATTTTGAAACATTATTTTTTGCTGTTTTGCCTTTCATTGCTTTGGCAGTTGCTATATCATTGCGAACAAGAGTGTCTGTGCGAATCCTTGTGCTACCTTTCTTTCTACCACCCTGCTTGGTCCTTTTACGTGCAGCTGCTTTTGGAAATGAGAGTATATCAGCCGGAGAGACATAGCTAGTAATCCTACAAGTTAATGTACTAGAGATAGTGGAAGTGATATTCTGGTTTATATCATCCTTCATTTGCCATTTGCCTGGATTATCCCCAGAAGAAATATGGTTGGGGAGTTCTTGTAAAATGATTTCACTAGAGTTTATGTCATGTGACTGGACTTTCGGAACGTCTGGTGAGATGCTGGAAGGATCTGGTCTATTCGTAACAATAGATGGAGCAAATTCAAGGTCTGTGAACAAGTTACGATTGAATGGAAAAATGCCAGTCTTTTCGAAACCTGATGTGATGTTAGAAATTTTCATTGCAATGGATTGAGCTTCTTTCACAAAGTGAGGTATTTCATGAATGGAGACTGTTCTCCCTGGATGTGAGTGCATCTATACATTCATGGATTGAGAATATGCCTTCTTGAAGGGCCCATAGATTGTCTTGACTAACGGCTGTAATTTGTGGGATGTATGAGGTGTGATGGTTAGCAAAATTATGCTATTTCCTTTAGCAAAATCAATAGCCTCAAGTTTCGTGTTTTTCACAAGATGTAACAGAAACTTTGGGAAGATCTGTTCTGTTATCCAACCAGATTCATTTGCAGCTGCTACAGAGCCATGTGGTGCCATATTCAGCAAGTGATCTCGGACATGCACACGTGGAAAGATAAACATAGGAGGTATGACATTCCCAGCTGCACTGACCACATATACCATTTGTGTTTCTCCATAACCTTAGCCAGATTATCATAAAACTGATTTACAACATGAGAACTGAAAGCTGTTGCAAAGAATCTCTTCAACGTCATTCGATTAATTTTATAGTCACTTGCAACTTTTTTAAAGTTTCCACCTTTAGCACAGGCTCGTGCAGCCTTCACTAGGACATCTTGAGGTGTAGATGCTCTATTGTTTTCCTAGTGTATGTACGGGGCATTTTGACCTAAAAGAAAAGTATAAAATTATGTATATAAAACTTATATATGTTGAATAAATACATAGAATGTCATACTATGATAGTAGGCCCAATTTAAGTTTAAAATGAATATATAGTTTAATATCTTATAATCCTCATATAAGGAATTTATTATACATAATTCATGTCTGAAAATTTTTGAGAATGATGCATTAATATTGGGGTAAGATGATCACTGTGATCAACCTACCCCACCTGCAAGTGATCATCGTACCCCATTGCCACCATTTTCATTAAGATGACCAAGATGACATGTAAACAAAGTAATATTCAAAAACTGAAGGAGGGTAATATTAGACAAAGGTTTAAGAGAAAAAGGTGAAATGACCTGCTGTTCCGAATTTTTACTCTGGGAGTCAAAATTAAATTTTTATGTGATAATCCACAAACATGCTTCTTGAGCACATCATGTTTCTTACAGAATACTGTTAGTGTATAAAGGAACTAGTAGGTGGCAGCACAAGTCAATCTCTTCTTTGCTTCTTACATGAGAAGGGGGTGATCATCTTACCCACCTGATCATCTTACCCCACTCTCCCCGAGATGAGACATGATACAAATACCTGGGAATAATGTAAGGAGGGGATATAAAACATCAAGAGATGAAGGACACGGTCAGGAAATAATATATACAGAGACTCAAGGCGATACTCAAGTCAAAACTCAACGCCGGAAATATGATAAAAGCCATAAACACATGGGCAGTGCCAGTAATCAGATACAGCGCAGGAATAGTGGAATGGACGAAGGCAGAACTTCGCAGCATAGACCAGAAAACGAGGAAACATATGACAATACACAAAGCACTACACCCAAGAGCAAATACGGACAGACTATACATAACACGAAAGGAAGGAGGGAGAGGACTACTAAGCATAGAGGACTGCATCAACATCGAGAACAAAGCACTGGGGCAATATATGAAGACCAGTGAAGACGAGTGGCTCAAGAGTGCATGGGAAGAAGGACTGATAAAAGTAGACGAAGACCCAGAAATATACAGACTGGAGAATGACAAGCAGAACAGAGGAATGGCATAACAAACCAATGCATGGACAATACATGAGACAGACTAAAGAACTAGCCAGCAATGACACGTGGCAATGGCTACTGAGGGGAGAGCTCAAGAAGGAAACTGAAGGAATTATAACAGCGGCACAAGTCAGGCCCTAAGAACCAGATATGTCCAAAGAACGATAGATGGAAATAACATCTCTCCCAGATGTAGGAAGTGCATTATGAAAAATGAAACCATAAACCACATAGCAAGCGAATAATTCAGTAGCAAAAGCCCTCCACTGGAGCCTGTGCAAGAAACACCAGCTACCTTGCAGTAATAAGTGGTACGAACACCAACCTGAAGGAGTGATAGAAAACGAACAGGCAAAGATCCTCTGGGACTATGGTATCAGAACAAATAGGGTGATACGTGCAAATAGACCAGACGTGACGTTGATTGACAAAATCAAGAAGAAAGTATCACCCACTGATGTCTCAATACCATGGGACACCAGAGTTGAAGAGAAAGAAAGGGAAAAATGGATAAGTATCAAGACCTGTAAATATAAATAAGAAGGATATGGGATATGCCAGTGGAAATTGTATCCATAATCATAGGAGCACTAGGCACGATCCCAAGATCCCTGAAAAGTAATCTAAAAAAACTAGAGGCTGAAGTAGCTTCAGGACTCATGCAGAAGAGTGTGATCCTAGAAACGGCGCACATTGTAAGAAAAGTGATTGACTCCTAAGGAGGCAGGATGCAACCCGGAACCCCACACTGTAAATACCACCCACTCGAATTGGAAGACTGTGATAGACCCTAATTAGAAGAATTGAACAGACCATATATCGAATCAATTCTCTGATGCTGCCATTCTCCTTAACAAAACATGTTTGAGAGGGGTCTCCTACTTTCGTATATAATAATAATAATAACAATAATAATAATAATAATAATAATAATAATAATAATAATAATAATAATAATAATAATAATAATAATGTTTGGCTGAATAGTCATAAACAGAAAAGTAATCTCATAATACAATATATATATATATATATATATATATATATATATATATATATATATATATATATATACAATATATGTAAGGCCTAAGGATATGATTAATGATATATTGCCAATATGTTCGCTGTGACCTATTGGAATGTGGAGAAGCAACGACCCGAGAAAAGCTGATGAATGGTTTCTGTAGGTGGCGTGACATAAAACTGCATAGAAAGACAAGTCAATGTACGACAGTTTATGAACTCTTCTCAAAGTGCCTTTGGGAAACTAGTTGCAGTCAGTAATATGAGGCGCTAACGAAATGTGCATTCGTATTTGCGTGTGTGCTTCTTCTATTAAAAATGTATAATACCCTAGTCTATGGGGGATTTTGATAGAGGCGTCTTTGGAAGAAAGACAAGATGCTGTGGTGCTCTCCGAAAGTGTAATTTTTTGATAAGTGTGTTAAATGTTCCGGCTGCTTGGGTGAGTTTTGAACTGTTTTAGCTAAAGAGTGGCTTGTTGTTCTACTTGACATTTTGTGGGAATATTAAATCTTTAATCTCTGATTGTTAAACTTGTGTGTGTACTTACGGGGTGTTCTCATGTCTTTGAAACAGACGGTTCTGGCAAGGAAACTATGTGGGGACCGAGGAAGTCCCGATGGATAATAGACATTTTGATGTGACTATTTACTGTTTAGACATTTTGATAGTGTGGTAACTTGAATTAAGTTTGGCTGTTTTTCGTGTTAATAAATGTTTATTTATAATGCAACTCTCTCATTTTGGTTACCTGTTAGAGTGGAGAGAAAGGGGTGAAGAGAGAGAGAGATAGAGAGAGAGAGAGAGGTATCGCTGTTAGAGAGAGAGAGAGAGAGAGAGAGAGAGCGGTCGCTTGGCGAGAGAGAGAGAGAAAGGAAAGTCGCGAGCCGCTGGTTGCTTGGAGGTAGAGATTTGTTTGTTGTTTTCACTGACGCTCGAGTTACACGTTTACCAACGAATAATGAGGTTCATAACCTCATTACATATATATATATATATATATATATATATATATATATATATACGTTATATCTATATATATATATATATATATATATATATATATATATATAATATATATATATATATATATATATATATATATATATATTAATATATATATATATATATATATATATATATATATATATAGATATATATATATATATATATATATATATAATATATATATATATATATATATATATACATATTATATATATATATATATATATATAAATTTTATCGAAAAAAATAATCTGACTTAGTTAATGTTATTGTCTTTATATTTTGACACGCTCTTCTTTAGAAGCTTATTCCCTCTCTCCTCTCTCCGGAGCAGTTTTTTGTAAAAAAAAAAAAAAAAAAAAAAAAAAAAAAAAAATACAGTATATAGCTTCTTATGCAAATGTGTTGCAGTAATCGGGTTTTCCATTACCGAGCGAAATATTATGGGCGGTGGAGTCATCACCTGAGAAAAGAAAGGCATATAATGTCCTTTTTCGCACAAATTGAAAAAAAAACACGAGTCACGAGAGACGTGAGGCCAGGATGATCACGTGACTTGCATTTCATAACAGAGGATTTAGTTGTCAATAACGCGTACACTAAAGTGAAGTTATAAGTGCAAAGCTACCTTATTACTGCCTTAAAACACATGCACGCATGTAAGGGTACAAGTGCCGTCAGTATACGTCACCTGGTGCACTGTAGGCATTATTAAACAAGCAAAAACACGCCCGAGTTTTCCTGTCCGGATGTGGTCTTAGCACAGGCCCCATGAAACTTAGCCACGGTTCTGTGGTGGCCTATGTTGGTTGCTGGACCTTTAGCGATGCCAGAAGTACGTTTATGGATAACCTTAAATAATATAAAAACTACTGTGACTGGAATGTGGATGATCAACACACCAATTTGCAGCCCTCTAGCGTCAGTAGTTTTTAAGATCTGAGGGCGGACAGAAAGGTGCGGACGAACAGAAAACTAACTGGGTGTTTTCAGCGTCCATTAAGCCCCTAGCTACAACCCAAGTTTTAGTCTTTCACTTTACCTCCAATCCCACTTCCTATCTTGCTATCCAACCTCTCTGACTATTACTTCATAGTGCAATTCTGAGGCTTACTCCCATTTCCACCTTTAGAATCCGTGTAAATCATCTTAATATTCCGGATCTCTTTATCTTGCTGTTCAACCACTCGAACTCATTCGTTTCACTGTCTCAAGCGCTGTTTAAATTTGATAGCATTCAAATAAAAAATGGAATTCAAACGTAGTTACAGAAGAGAACAGTTGCTATCTGCAAATAGAAATTTGGAAGATTAATGAAAATATTTTATTATTATTATTATTATTATTATTATTATTATTATTATTATTATTATTATTATTATTATTATTATTATTATTATTCAGAAGAAGAAGAAGATGACCCCACTCACATGATACAAGCAGACCACAGGGGGCCAGTGACTTGGAAATTCGAGCTTCCAATGGTAATCCGGTGTTCATTATAATAATAATCAATCAGAAGGTAACAGGAAATACAGAAAGAAGAGATGATTATGAGAAGTGAAAAGAAACAACAAATTGATAAATAAACAACTGTTTGAAATCTACAATTAATTAATTTTACTTTTCAACCATTCCTACAATATTTCTTCACTAATTTCTTTTATACTGATGATTAGAAAAAAAGTTACAAATTGATAAATAAACAACTTTTGAATCTATCAATACTTTCAGTCATACTCACGACATTTCTTCTCTTATTTCTCTCATGTACTGATGAGGAGAATGCTAAATGGTAAGTTTTTGGAAATATGATAAATTCTAATACGTGATCAAGATGAAATTAATTTCAAGTCTTTCAGTTATCTAGACGCAATTACTCCTATGAAATAAATTGCAAATACATCCAAGAATTCATATACAACAATATATAATACCACCTTGTTTGTCCACCAAACACAATGAACGTTTGTAGTCTTAATTCATTTAATGGGGGATTTATACATGACGCCAAGAATACATAATTTCATATTGTTTGATATTTCGCATTGTGTTTCCATGTTGTTTCGTTATGTGCCATTCCAAAACAAAAACCTTTATAAGACCGGTGTAATGAATAACACTTGGACGTTCGAGGTGCAACAACATCAAACAACAATTGTGGATTACGGTTTGCGTCATTTTCTTGACTGGAAGCAACTCCAACGTTATGATTTGACCCTCACAATGCTCCCTCTCTCTCTCATCTCTCTCTCTCTCTCTCTCTCTCTCTCTCTCTCTCTCTCTCTCTCTCTTTCTATTCTTTATTGTTAAATATTGCACATAATGTTTTGCATTTGCATGGAATCATTTAGGCTCTCTCTCTCTCTCTCTCTCTCTCTCCGTCTCTCTCTCTTCTCTCTCTCTCTATCTCTCTCTCATTTTTCTTTTTCTCTCGTTTGGGCCATGTGATTATCATCGGTCATTCTTCACTGTTTGTTAAATCAGGCGAAAGTTAACTATTATAATTTATCCCTCTTTCACTCTAATTAGATTTCAATGGTAAGTGTACTCATACACAAATAAAATATCTATATATATATATATATATATATATATTTATATATATATATATATATATATATATATATATATATATATATATATATATATATAACGTATATAATATATATATATATAGATATATATATATATATATATATATATACGTGTATATATATATATATATATATATATATATATATATATATATATATATATATATATATATATACATACATACACTGCATTTACCGACAAAGAATATCTAGGTAAACCGAAAAATGCTGGTGAATTGCTGTATATATCTAACGAGCGATATAAATATAAAACATAGCCAGAAAGTTTCGTATTCATTATCAACGTGTTTCACACAACCGATTTCCGTTCAGTTTCGTCCACGATTTTTCCTCCCTTTCAACAAGGCTGGCAATTTTTCATTTTCGGCGGAAGTGCACAGTAAACGGGAGAGAGAGAGAGAGAGAGAGGAGAGAGAGAGAGAGAGAGAGAGAGAGAGAGAGAGAGAGATTATTTAACAATAGGCTGTATGGTTTTTTTTTTTATCTAACTTTATTTTTTATATAATTCCATCTAATCCAGTCATTGTTTCTCCAAGAAAAAATACTATTTAAAAAATATATGGAAATCTATCCATAAATAAAACATTGTAATATATGAATACCATTCCTTACGCAATTCTTGTATTTTAATCATTTTCCACATGCAACCCTGCACCCAGAACCCTCCAGATGCAACTCCGCCACCCACAAACCTCCAGATGCAGCCCTACATTCACAATCATTCACATACAACTCCACACCCAAAACCATCCACACACAACCCACAACCCTACACCCACAACCCTCCATATGCAACCCTACCCCTACCACCACACACATTCATATACAACCCTGCACCCATAACCCTCCACATATAACCTTTACCTACAAACCTGCAATTACAACCTTTTCCCAACAAAAACCACAACACCCTCGGCACACATTTTTATGCAACTCAACAAATACGGAGACGACTCAGGAAAAAAAAAAAAAGTTTGTTAAATATTTGGAAATAAAAACAGGCGTGAAAAACTGGATAAAGTAACGTTGGGGAAAATACAGCAGAAACGATAAAAAAAAAACGCTCGTGAAATATTTTCCTGGCCACAACTGGCCGAGGTCATAGCCGAGGTCATACATCAGGTGCGGAAACGTACAACTACGTATGTTTGCAAGCGTTACGACCGAGCTATCAATTCATTTCTCATTGCATTTCCTTTCGCTTCTCTGTTTCCTTCTTCGTGTTTGG
This sequence comes from Macrobrachium nipponense, assembly GCF_015104395.2. NCBI lineage: Eukaryota > Metazoa > Arthropoda > Malacostraca > Decapoda > Palaemonidae > Macrobrachium > Macrobrachium nipponense. Next base: position 39,146,141 of record NC_061090.1, read on the forward strand.
TGGGTCTGTTCGTAAAGGCTCTTTTGGTGGGAAAAATGCATATAAAATTTTTAATAGGGTTGGTAGACGAGTACAAAAAATGTTAATATGACCTGGTGGCTATGACTCGATGAGGTAAATGTTAATATTCACAGGCATTGGTGTGGAAATTCAACTAAAAATATAAATTCCAATACAATTACGTTTGACGAATTTTCATCATGTGATACCTGCTTATCAACTAGTTATTAACGATGGTAATCATGTTAATGGAATCCAGGATTCAGTCCTGACGAAATCAAACGTGTTTTTACCTAATACATCCTAAGTGCTTTGTTTGGTAGCGAGAAAAAGTCATTTTTAGAAGTTGACCTCACTGTTACCTTTTTTTCTTCAATCCTTTCAAATGACAAAACATGGAATGTTCGGAATTTTATCTGTATTCAGAGTTTTTCCTCTTTTTATGTCTCTCTCTCTCTCTCTCTCTCTCTCTCTCTGCACGAGATGAACCCAAACAATTGTATCACCTTAGACAAAAATAAAACACTTGTCCAGTAAGCACTTATTTATATCCTGGATACAAGCAACAAATTATATCATTGTAAAGTATAGCACTGGGTAAGGCTTCACATAAACAAGACGAATAGTCAATAAACTTATAACACAAGGCGCAAAAACACCTGCATCGCTCTCGACGACCGTAAAACATCTGTCAGGCGAACACTTGCTCATTACCCGCGGGCATAAATCGCATCAATTCCGGGGAACGTAACACTTTGGATGGGCAGCGTCGTTAAACTTTATCATTAAGACGGAGAGACCAATAAATTTTTTACTAAGATCAACAACCCCACCAGTGGACAGAGGAGGAACTCTTTGGGAGTGGGTGGGGAGTGGTGGGGTAGGTGGGATTCATGACGCGGGGTGGTGGACTGTGGTGGGTGAGGTGGTTGTTGGGGACCTTGCGGGTGTGGGGAATGTGTGAAGTGGCTGTGAGGGCTGTGTGTGTTGGGGCTGGTAGCTGGGTGGCTGTGGGGGTGGGTGACTGTGGGGTGTGTGGGGTAGCTGTGGGAGCTGGGGGGGGGGCGACTGTGGAGGTGACTGTGGGGGTGGATGACTGATGGGGCTGGTGTGACTGTGTGTTGGGGTGGCTGTGGGAGCTGGTCGGTGGCTGGCTGTGGGGGCCGGCCGGGGTTGGGGTTGCTTTGAGGTTGGGTGACTATAAAGGGCTGGTGGGTTATGTGGGGGTCTGGTGGGGGTGGGGATGGTGGCTGTAGGGGATTTGGGGTTGCTCTGGGGTGTGGAGTGACTGTGGGGGTGAGGTTGCTGTAGGGTCTGTGGGAGATGTGAGGTAGTGGATCATTGGGTCAGTGGTGGTGAGAGAGACTGTGGAGGCTGGGAGAGTTGAGAGGTGGCTGAAAAAAGCTCCCGATGTACTGGACAAATGAACCCAGGCTTCAATTTGGCCCTTCCCCAAAAAATAAGTAATTGCAGTTGTCCAAAAGATAAGGCAAAAAATGGACTCAATTTACTTATCTCCTTTCTTGAAGCAGTTAATTAGTTACAATCTCGGTAGCCGACTTCCGTATTCTAAAGTTCATGCAGAAACGAAATGATATGAAAAGCATATATGACTTTGCATTAGTGTATGAAAATGAATTATAGATCATTTACACCATGTTTTATTCATCTGATTTATTATCATTTTTTATTTTTTTTGTTTATTATTATCATTAATAATAGTAGCAATAAACAGTAACTTTTAGCTACAAAAACCTGCAAAAAATAAATGGCGAACGATGTATTAGAGGTAGAAAAATTAAAGTTACGAAATGTAGAAAACAATTATTGAAAGAGAATGATAGAGTTTTTGCAATACATGGAAAGAATCCATTAAGAGTAAGTAACAGATACCAAGCAAAATATCAAGATATTATTGAGATCTTACCCGAGTGACCAATTAATGTATGAAACTGTTCATTTAATAATTACTGTTTAAAGGATGAAACCTATTCACATGGAGCAAGTCCACCAAAGGGGTCGTTGAACTTATAATTCAACCTTCTAAAGAATATGGTGTTCCCAATTAAGAAGAAGCAAGAGGAGGTAAAGGGAAATACAGGAAGAAGAGACCACCCACTTATCGAAACAAAATAAACAAATAGATAAAAATATATAAAATGCTAATGAAAATGCGTAATTTTTCCACTTATGCCAATGGAAGACCAATTACTTCGACAGACGTTACCATGGAATGGAAAATTAGATGGAATATAGTTAGAAAAGGGCTCGCCGGAGTTTAAGACTTCAACTTCTTCGTCTCTCCTTCCCAAGAAAATTTTGGATAAGATTGTTGACCTTGGGTAAAACATCTGGGGATAACAACCAGCCTGAAGGCATTTAAGCCATTTGGCGAAGTCGCAAGCAACGTCAGCATGTTGCAATGAGTCTTCTCTCAATGACTGTTGCCCCAGGGGTGGTTTTTATTTTTCTTGGGGGTATGTATAAATTACTTTAGCACATGATTACGCAAGGTTTTTTGTGGGGTTATTTTTTTGCAATACTCAGAAATTCTTATTTTATCATTGCCTTTTTCTATCTTTTTTGCTTGGAGAGAGAGAGAGAGAGAGAGAGAGAGAGAGAGAGAGAGAGAAATCCCAAACTTCTACAAGAAAAAATATTGCCCCGCAAAAAAACCAGAACTTATATTAAGCACTCAAACTATCTGAGAAGGACAACAAATTATTTATTTAACCTTCTGAGTGACGTGTATTCCGAACCTGTCAATCACAGTCTAGGATATTTTCAAAGCTCCTAATTAAGGTCAGAGCCTGAGGGAGTGGCTCTGGAATACGACTGTTTTGGTGGGTTGGAGTCGGCTGTCAACGGGGATGGAGATAATGAGAGAGATGAAGCTTCTTAGAGAGAAGGAGAGAGAGAGAGAGAGAGTTTATGTGAGAATAACAGAGAAAGCGACAGAGCTAAGAATAACAGAGAAAGAGGGAAAGACAGGAAATGCAAATGAGAGAGACAGAGAGAGAGTTAATGAGAGAATGGGAGGGATAGGGAGCGAAAGTTAATGTAAGAATAACAGGGAGAGAGAGAGAGAGAGAGAGAGAGAGAGAGAGAGAGAGAGAGAGAGAGCAAATGTTTATGAGAGAAAATAAATGATTATAGGAAAGTTATTTTCATATAAGCTAGAGTCTACTGCAAACGTTTCACATTAAATGTTATCATGTTATTGCTTCTGAAACATTCGTTGTCTTTCTGAAGCTATGACCATCAATTTAGAATACGTAGAGTTGAGCACCAAACGCTTCTCTCTCTCTCTCTCTCTCTCTCTCTCTCTCTCTCTCTCTCTCTCTATTGAGTAATTACTGTAATTAAAGGCTTGGCTAACTTCTCATTAATCTTGTACATCATTATACATACCATGATGATGATCATCATCTCTCTCTCTCTCTCTCTCTCTCTCTCTCTCTCTCTCACACACATATTATCTATATAGAAGAATTATTATTTTTCATCCTTTAAGTACGTTCTCCTTCCAATGGTATAGCAATATTCTAGTTTCCTTCACTCATGATCTAATATTCACAAACATGCAATTCGTCATACGCTCTACAGGACGATTTAGTGTTAAAATAAACCACGAATTAATTATTCCGCAGATAATAAATGATAAATAAACCATTACAAAAACCTAAGTAGTCTACAAAATATCGCTGACGAGAAAGGAAGAAATATCTCGCATTTTCTGCCCACATCTAAACAAATGCGCTTCGAGTGGTTATCAACTGCCAAAACACCCGAAAAAAGGCGTGGGCCTGTGTTCTGGTGCGAAGCCCAAACTGACCTGAATGGTCATCCAGGGGGATATTTACGCCCAAACTCGATGAGATCAGTGATTCTGATCTCTACTGACACGGAAGTTCCCAGACGACTTCCTAAGGCGGAGGTGGTACTTGAGAGAGAGAGAGAGAGAGAGAGAGAGAGAGAGAGAGAGAGAAAAAAAAGGAGGAGAGCAGAGAGAGAGAGAGAGAGCTCAATAGATTTCATAAGGTAGAAGTAAGTACTTCGAGAGAAAGAGAGAACGCTCTTAACGATTTCTAAAGTGGAAGTACTTAGAGAGAGAGAGAGAGAGAGAGAGAGAGAGAGAAGGGGGGGGGGCGAGCTAGCTCTCAACAGATTTCATGAAAAAGAGAAAACACTCTCAACAGATGGCATAAAGCAGAAGTACTTCTTGAGAGAGAGAAAGAGAGAGAGAGGGAGAGAAAATTCCCTTGTTCTTTTCGCTTTGCGCCCATTAGCTGCTTCCATTACTCCAGCCACTTCTAAAATGTTTATGCGACTGTAACGGCCGCAAGTGTTCCCTGCTACTGACTACCCCGAGCAAGAACAGGGTGCAATTCATACATTCATACTAACACGAGCAGATGTTTCATATAAATATATATATTATAATATAATAATATATTATATATATATATATATATATATATATATATATATATATATATATATATATATATATATTATATATATATATTATCTATAATATATTATATATATATATATATATATATATTAATATAATATTATATATATACATATATATATATATACTATATATATATATATATATATATATATATATATATATATATATATATATATATATATATATATATATATATGTGTGTGTGTGTGTGTGTGTGTGTGTGTGTGTGTATGTATATATACCAACATAATTAATATAATTATATGAAAATTTGTGATACAAATGAGTAACGTTACCATAATTATCAAATGCTTATGTGTAGTAATCACTTCTCCAAAATCACAATATTCTTCAGAGTTCTTACATAAAAAAATACTAACAAAAGTTAGTAATCTCACAATAATTACAAATATGAAGTTAAATAAATCAAAATAATGGACAGATATTCAGGAAGCATATTTGACTACATTAACGATAAAAATAAATAAAAAAAAAAACACTGGAAAGTCCTTACCGACATCATATCACACATTGCTTTAATCCTCCCGCCTGGAAAAGATTAGCGAGAACTCGCGAAAATATATTCCCCGCCAACTTGAGCGTAAACGTAGTTCTTATGACACCCCCAGTAGTTTATGATTCTAGCAACGTAAATTCCCTCGGGGAATAAACCATTCATTTTCGCGTGTGTAAGTTACGAGTCCATGATGATTATCTGTTTTGGGGCGATAAAAGAGAAGGATGACCTTCATTATTTTTCTCTCTGGGTTTCCTGTGAAGGCGAATCTAAATAATCAGATAGTGTTTCTGAAAAGGTGGAAGACAAAATAAAAATGAAAGTAGACATTGCTTGTGTATTTTAAATAGTTACATGAAAAAAACTACTGATTGGCTGCTGATAAGCCAATCACAGGGCGGGAAACTCTCAGTCTCTCGAGAGAGTTCACATATGCAGGATGTATGTTCCACCTCTCATGAGTGATACGTCTTTAAAGGTATCCCTCAGGAGAGGTGGAACACACATCATGCCTATGCGAACTTTCGAGAGAGACAGAGCTTCCTGCCCTGTGATTGGCTTATTAGCAGCTAATCAGGAGCGTTGTAAGGGACTGGTGGCCTAGACATCAGATGCACCGGTAATGGAATCTACTATAGCATATATCTCAGAGATATGCACCCCGTTCATATCAAACTGTGATCAAGAACCTCTCGCGTACGGGAGGAATATTCCCAAATATTTCCTTCAAATAATATTATTACTATCGTCAATCCTGGCCATTCCCGAAAGCCCGGAAATATTCGGAGAATGCAATAAACCATCACTGCTGTCTCAAGATATGCGTATGCAGAGATTTGCGAATATCTTCAAATACCACGGGAGAAAATATAATTAATATACATTCTTAAGCTGAGGAATATATCCATAAATATTGAAGTATACAAAATATGAGAAAAAATATAATTAACATATACGTAAAGTCAGGAATATACTCATAAACATTTAGAATATACAAAATAAGAGAGAAAATATAATTAATATGTACGTAAGGTGAGGAATATATTCATAAACATTTAAGTATACAAATAAGGGAGAAAATATAAATAATATATAAGTAAGGTGAGGAATATATACATAAACATTGAAGTATACAAAATAAGAGAGAAACTAATATATACGTAAAGTGAGGAATAGATTCATAAATATTTAAGTATAAAAAATAGGAGCTGTCTCTCAACCATGAATAAAACTGAATGACGAAGTGCTAAGGGTCGTTCTTTCTCACCACAGAACTTGTTGTTTTTTGGTTTTTTATGTTTTTTTTAATTAAATTTCAGCGGAGCAAAATATATCTAACTGAAGAAACTGCTCTTTAGCAAAAGACTTCCACCAGAACTTGAGAAGAGCGAGTCTTCCCAACTCACACTTTTAAAGTGTAATTTAGTGCTCATGTGGTGTCTTGAAAATACTTCTTTACTAACCCCCACTCCCACCGCCAACCCCCCCCCCCCCCCCTTTTTTTTTTTCTTTCTGAGTTACTAATGGTCGGACGATATAATACGAAGAAATACTGCGGGTTCTCTGTACGCAGACCCAATTACGCAAACACGCATGTATTTATATGTATAGATGCATACATAGATATGTACACACACATACATAATATACATACTGTACATTTATATACGCATATTTATCTGTACATATATTCGTGTGTAAAAGGATATAAATGCATATATGTGCATATATATATCATATGTATGTCCATATTTATATATATATATATATATATATATATATATATATATATATATATATATATATATACACTATATATATATATATATATATATATATATATATATATATATATATATTAATATATATATATATATATATATATATCACAAAAAACCGTCGACTAAATATTGCAAAAGTATAAAGCCCCATAAAAACGACGCGTATCATATATCGGTAATCCAGTATGCGTTCAAAATAAAAATAAAAAAAAGGAAAAGGGTTGAACTGTGGAAAAATCAAATACGAAAAACGTGTGCCACAGAGTTTTTGCAACTGTCTGTCAGTGTTAAATGCATTTTTAAGTAAAAAAAATACAATCAGTAAAAAATTAGTAGAAGTTTCACTCTTCCTTCTCGGTCTCTCTCTCTTCTCTCTCTCTCTCTCTCTCTCTCTCTCTCTCTCTAATCTCTTCCTACTTTTATCAGTATCCTAACTTTTATCAGAAGTATCTCTCTCTCTCTCTCTCTCTCTCTCTCTCTCTCTCTCTCTCTCTCTTTTTATCACGTATCCTGCTTCCGTTTTATATCCCTTATTTTACTTACTTATGACATCAGATAAATCCTATCCTGCTCTCTTCAATAATGCATCCTACTTCTCGTTGTCCAATCCTTCGCGCTTTCCCTGCTTACGAAATCACTCATATATCCTACGCATCTATTTCACTCTATACACCTTCCTGCAGTTTAATCAAGACTTCAGTCGAAGTCTTTTCCTAT
>NC_061090.1:39154135-39176635 GCF_015104395.2 Macrobrachium nipponense
CATGGAATAAATAAAATAAAAGAAAGAAAACAATAAAAAAGTAGGAGAAAAAATCCAGGAGTGTACGACTAACCCGAAGGAAAGTCTACCCACTCAAAGCTAGTCAGAGGCCGATACTAAGAGCCGGGTGACTGGGTCTGGAAAGAAGAAGCCTACATAAGGTAAAAGACATGCATGCATGGCAAACCTGAGTAGACAGTAACCCTAAGTAAAACGGATAATTAAAATAGAGCGTACATATCTATGGGGATGTTCTAGGTATGGGAGACCGAGAACGAACCCACCACGCGGCAGAACCATGCTGCCATGCTTCCGACCCCAAGTACGTATTTATACCTAAAAAAAACGGCAAAATACTGACTGAGGGCGAAAAAGAATCAAAACTAACCAAAATTACTGAGTACTTAACTTAGCTGCTGCAATAGCTGCACGCTCCATTATAGATAAATCCAACGAAAGGGCACAAAAAACACAGAGAGAAAAAATATCACAACCGACTCGTGTGCGCTAACTTGAAAGGATGGCACCAGAGGCGCAGCAGTCGGCAGCATGGGTATGGAGTAGTAGTAGATACGAGCTGCTCACTCTGTGGGTCGGCTCTCCTCATGGAGGGTTTTTGTTGTGGGAGATTTCTATTGGTATTTGGCTCGTGGTAGTGGTCTCCACTCGATAGTGTTCATACCGAAACCCTCTTGGAGGGTGAGCGAAGTCAGTTGTACTGACCTTTTTCTTTATTTTATTTATTCTCTGGTATGTGTTAGTACATTTACCCTAGAAATAATAGATTAAAGGATATTTCGCGCAGCGACACGAGCTGAGCCCAGAAATTGCATTTTTCCTAACTATACAAACCTGAGGTCCTTTAACAATAGGAAGTAGCTAGCGGCAGCTGGAACGGTCGTAAGCTTCGAACAAGGGGAGAACGGTAGTTAACTGCTTGTCCGACAGTCGCGCGCCGCACGACTGGGAGGTAAACAAATCACTTTTGGTTTTGGCCCATGCAAAATACGCAGAGTGAGGGGTGGCATGAGGAGGGACTATATGTAAAGGACCTCAGGTTTGTATAGTTAGGAAAAATGCAATTTTCGACAAATTGTCATTTGTTCCGATACGTAACACAAACCATCGGTCCTTTAACAATAGGAAGACTCACTTCTTGGTGGGAGGAATCTGAGTCTTTTGATGAACAGACTGGTGTTCGTCCATCCCTGGAATGCCTCCCTGGTCGTAAGAGCGAGGGAGGGATCCAAGCCTCTGTCCGATTGATCGGGGTGTGCACCGCAGGATCAATGGTCAGACCTCTGGGCCAAGTACTAAGAGAGAGGCAAGCGTATCTCTTCGTACCAGCAAGCAAGAACTTGTTCCTGTTTGCAAGAGGCAACATAAAATATGGGTTTGTCTCAAGCTGGCATCCACTTCCTCCCCCTTGTTGGAGGAAGTGGTGGATATACGCTCCTATCCCTAGTGAAAGGGATAGGATGGGGCTCTGTTGAGTAGCTCACCTGCATCTTGTCCTTATCCAGCAGGGTGACGACCGTGTCCCTCTAACCACAGGTAGAGGGGAAGAAAAAGATGGGAAGAGGAGCCAGTCTCACACTCATTCACTCATCCATTCTTACGGTCACACCAGGATCGATGCTGTTCAGCCTGCGGGGTCTGGGTTCGCTACACAACGTGTTGAGCAGACACCACGGGTCCCAGGAAAAAGATCCAAGGACCTTGGGTGGGGCAATATCCCGAAGGTAGAAGGAGGGGCAATGTGGTCTGGTTGGACCAGACCCCTGCCTTCAGTACCTGCGCCACGGAGAAGTTCTTGCGGACAAGGCAGCATCTCCTTCGCATCGAAGGCGGTGAAGTCCATTAGGGAGGGGTATTGTGAAACGACTCGAACCAATCGTCAGGGACCGAAGGGTTCTGAGTCTACGCTACGAAGTTCGGTACGAATCGAGCGTCACGGATCCCCATCCCCTGGATGCTTGACTTCGCAGGAGAAGTCATGCAGTTCCTCAGAGGAAAAGAAGGGAATAGTCGCATGACCTATCCCTCTTCTCTACCTCGGTGATGTCCAGGTACCCATACTGGTCTGTCCGTTTGCCACGAAGTTCTCGCATCCTCCTATCCCATGCAGCGAAGTTCTCGGTAGTGGATAGGACACCGACACTCCATGGTGGGTGTCGATGGTATGGGTACGTGACAAGCTATTAAAACAAAGTAATGATTGCTCGTAACAACCGAACTAAGTCAACAGCGTAGTTCGTAACTGACTCGGGCGCTCTGACAGCTGCCGACTGACTGCGTTCGGTAGGAGCAGTTGTCCAAAGCATCCGAGTAAGTCACGTGACCTTCCGCCTTTAAAGGGTTATTGCCGAAGAGACCAAACAAATAATGTATTTGTTTGTCACCAATGCCGGACAGCGAGGTGATGATTCTCTTAAGGCATGTGCCCAACAGGCGAAAGTCAATTGCCTTCTAGAGACCGAGGTCCCTGAAGGCAAAACATCTCATAGTTGTTGAATCTCAGTTAAGGAGAAACAACACTATGTACCGTTGAAGACGAAGGTAGATATTGAATGCAACCTACGTCTTCACAGACGAATCGAGAGAAGGGATTCTCAAGATACATAACCTGTGCTTACAAATGACTGAAAACGCTAACCGCTATTTCATTGCTGTCCGGTGAGAAGTCGTAGTTGCAATGAAAGCGGGCGTTCTTCAGTAATGAAAACACAGGGGAAAGCCGCCTGAAGAACTGCTTCTCATGGGCTGAACATTTGGAAGTAGAGCTGTCAGGTCGGAAGTAGGCGATGTCTTCGGACAGATCTGTTAATTCGGGTTGAACAATGAACAATTGTACACCTACGAATACGAGATATTTTGAGACAAACTTCAGATGTCTGCAAAATCATTCGCATTATCGCAGTGCGATGCAGCGGAAGACTTGTACAGACTTCTGTTACCGTGCGGTAAACAGAAAGATGAAAGAGTCCAAGAGATATCTCTGTTGAAAATTCTCGCAAAGTCGAAGGCGATGGAATCTAGCGTCACAGCAGTAGATGGTCCTTCATTATTGCGAGAATCCCCGTTAATCAGAGACCTAAGTCCATGATTGTTGGGCAGAGATACGGTTCGGTAGTCAATCAAAGCAGGGGAGAGAGAGACATAACTGACCGTGCATCTCGGATGCCCAGCTGATACTGAGCTGCTATCAGGCAGTTCAATACGCAGTAGCTTAGCCTGGGCTCTCGCTGACTCGTCATCCTGAGTTGCCAGGTAATCCATTATTCCACGAAGGAATGAGTTCGCGGCTAGAACCACCGAGCATAAAAGATAGCTCGAGCAATTATATTTAGGCGAAACGAATTTGCGTAAATATAAAAGTTGAAATGGTGTTGTCGTGACAAAACCATAAGTATATAAAATTGAAACTGAAAACTCCTGGGAGGTTGCAGGCAACCCCGAGTTGCAGTTCAATTAGAATACTTCTCGTCTAAGTCGCAATCCGTAGATAACTAGGATATGCGCCTACCTCTCGGACAATTCAACTGCTTAGCAGAATCATGTCGCGAGGTTAATATACGTAGTATATTTGTAGGATTCTGAACAACGATTTCCATCCTAAATTCTTTCCTTCAAGAAAACAAAATAAGGATTGGAGATCGACCACCTTCGATCTCTATCAAAGAGAGTGAAGGAGAAGTCTTCCTCGAAGGAAAGCTTCAATGGTGAACAGAATACTAAGACGATAGTTCAAGCCAAACTGGATATTCCGTCCGTTCTTCTCTATTCCAGGTTGGTCGCCTACTGTTAAGATAGTCTTCTTTCAGCAGCAGTCTTCTTCCCAATGCTAGAAATTCCAGGAATTCGAGCATAGGCGAGGTTCCCGATTATCGTGTAACATTTCGGGATTCTCATCTCGCTCACTTTGGACCGTGGTCTCGCCTAAGTGTTTGGAGATCGTAAAAAACTCTGAAACACTCTGAAATGCGCTAGAAATTCACCGTAGGAATTCTAAGCAGTCTGCGAAGCCCCCACCGAATTCGTCAAACGATATCGGCTGGTGGTCCTCTCGATTCCCGTAGAAATCGAGAATGGGGCAGGATCCCTCCTCACGACCGGGGCTTACGTCAGGTAGGACCCGAAGGTCCCCCCGGTAGCGCAGTCCCCAACGTGGGATCCTACAGAGAAATCTCTGTAGGATCCCTCCCCTTTCCCTCGTAGCCGTAAGGAGAGAGGGAATGGGGGAGGAATTGGATACTCGGCTCACCCTTCCCAGTGGAACTAGCAGTTGGAGAAGAGTAGGAGCAGCCATCGCCGCTCAGAGTCTGGGAAAACGTATCGTCAGGAGAAAACGTTTTCCCCGAGGAGGGTTACGAACTCTCACTGTAGGTAAGGGTCTGCCGCCACTGTGAACGTCGTCTGGGTGGGGCTGATCGACACCTGACAGGAGAGAGCCGATACCGTCCTCCGACTCATTCCAGTCCTCGTCAGAGTCGAAACCTCTCAGGAGGACCGAAGGAGTATTTAAATACGGTGTCCGGAAAGACACGTAGAAACGCCGCTGTCGCAGTAGAGGAGGTGGAAGTAGCTTGATCGACCGGCCGGCCAGAACTGAAAGAGCCTTCTTGTCCGGAGACGAGAGACTCTGGTTCAAGACAGAATCGCAAGCTCCGATCGACGGCAGAACCCACCTCGGTTGTGTTCCCTCTCGGGCCCCAAAACGACTCTACAGCGACGTGGGCTCTGCTGGTGGGAGCGGCAATCCTTCCCCGAGGTCGTTGCGCTGACGAATCAGCGCCATAACCTCGACAAAGTTCCTCTGGATCTCGGAAGTCATAGCATCTTGCAGAGTAGGACCGTCAAGCCCCTCGAACAAGAGCATTCCGAGAACCTCCCCTTTAAGGAGGAGGAACTGCGATAGACCCCTCTCGGATTCCTCCTGCCACTTGCGCGTACGTCCTGGTCGGTCCGAAGATCGTACCTGGTACTTACGGCGTCGTGACGGGATCGTGCGGGGTATGCCCCTCACGATCACCCCGCTGTGCCTCGCTCTTCCTGGTGCAAACCGAGGAAGTTGCAGGCACGGGAGAGGAAGACATGACGCTCCTCTTTCGCTCGCTGGCAGAACCAGCGTGCTTGGAGGGCTGCAGGCGATCGCCACTTTGCAGGCCTAGTCGAGCCGTTTCCCAGAAAACGGCTGGACCGAGAACAGCGGCCCCGATCTCGTGTGCAGAGGAGCTGCTGCTGGTCCCCCTATCCGCCCGGTCCCTGTGGGAGCGGCGGTCAGGTGACCTGCTAGGCTCGCTGTCGCGGTGAGACCGGTGAGCGTCCTCTCGGCGCGCGAGCCGCTTGGTACCGACGGCCGCGGGGACCCCTTCCTCGCCTCAGCGCGTGGCCGGTCGGAGACCGTCACGTCAGCCCGAGCAGCCGGCTGGTCGCTGCGAGAGCGTCCGCTGGCCTGGCGAGAGTCGTCTGCACGACTCTCGCCAGTCTTCTGCTCCGCGCTTCAGTCTTGACGGCGAGCGAGCTCGGGCGTCAAGACTTTGGCTGGACGGTCTCCCGCGGGAGACCGTCCACTCAGTACTTCTCGCGAACGAGAAGCCGAGGCGGATCCTGGTTTAGCGGCAGAACCGCTAGAACCAGGCGAGGAAGTGCCAGCAAAAGCTGGTAATCCTCTGGTCCCCGTCTTCTTCTCCTTGGTAGAAGAAGAGACGGGCCCTGTTCCCGAGGGAGCAGGAGGACCAGCAGAAGAGCTCCCCGAATCGCTGGAGCGAGACGGGCCCTTAGAAGGTCCCGAAGGAGCCTTCTTAGGGGGGAAAACCCGGGTTACCAGCTGGTCGCTGCAAGAGAAATTCGGCCGCTGGCCTGGCGGAGTCACCTGATCGACTCTCACCAGCTTTCTGCTCCGTGCCGCTCTTGGCGCCGAGCGAACTCTGGCGCCGAAACTTGGCTGCACGGTCTCCCGAGGGAGAACGTACACTCGGGACTCTCTCGCGAACGAGAGGACCGAGCCGGAACCTGGCGTAGCGGCATCGCCGCTAGCACCAGGCGAGGAAGTACCAGTGCTAACCGGTACTCCTCTGGTCCCCGTCTATCTCTTCCTTATGGAAGGGGAGACGGGCCCCGCTCCCGAAGGAGCAGGAAGACCAGCAGAAGGACCCCCCGTCCCACCGGGGTGGGACGGGCCCTTAGAAGTTCCCGAAGGAGCTTCTTAGGGGGAAGGCAGCCTTCTTCTTCTTCAGCTTATGGGCCTTAGAAGTCGAAGGGGAAGAGGCAGCAGCAGACGATGAAGACGAAGATGACACCTTCCTCTTCTTCCTCTTCCTCGTCAGCTCACGCAGGACAGTCGTCAGGTCCTCCATCCAGGCCGGAGACGGGGCTATTGCCAAAGCAACACGGCCGGACTGCACCTGTCCGGAAGGACCTAGGACTGGGGAAGACACACCGTGGGCAGGAACAGCATGGACAGGCTCAGGAACCAGGAGCGACAGGAACAGCAACCAGCTCAGGAGCGGCAGGAACAGCGGCAGCGGTAGACCCAGAAGGGACAGCCAAGCCAACAGCGGGAATCACATCAGCGGCAGGTACAGCAGGCCCAGCGATCGCCTCGTAGAATCATCGGCAGCCAGCGGGAACCTGGATACTGGCGGCCGGTCCAGGGGCGAGCTGCTGGAACAGCGGAAGTCTGGGGCAGGCAACACGAAGAAAACAGGCGGCGGCGGCAACCACCCCTCGGTACGGCAGCGGCCCTAGTAGCGGCAGACGGCGTCACCGACACAGCATGGGGAGTGTAGACCAGGCGGGGGGGGGGGAGCCGCATAAGCGGCCGTGGTAGTATGGGAGGACCGCCCACCCAGACCTCGCTAGACGCTGCAGCAGCCCGTGGATGCTAGGCACGCCCTGCCGCCGCGGTGGTCCAATACCTGTCCAAGGTTCGTCTCCCACGGATGTAGCACCTGCGGTAGCATAGACAGATTAGTAAGAGGGGTTCCCTCACGCACGGGGGGAAGACATGCCCCACCCCGAACGCAAGGAAGACCCCAAATACAAATACAACGAGGAAGCTGAGAGGGGCGGCAGGAAGGAAGACGAAGAACTCGGTATACCAACGGGAGTCGCGGGAGAGCTTTCCGACGCCTTCCTTGGGTCAGACCTTCGACCCAACCCCCTACCCCCCACAGCAGGTGAATAAAAGTAATATGAAAATGAAACAGAAAAGTAAATATGAAAAATGAAAACAGAATACTAGGCCCTTGCGATTCGGGTACGGCAGCGGCCCTAGTAGAGGCAGGACGGCCGTCACCTGACACAGCATGGGGAGGGGTGTAGATAGACCAGGGAGGGGGGGGGGAGCCGCATAAAGCGGGACCGTGGGTAGTTAGTGGGTAGAACCGCCCCCAGACCTCGCTAGACGCTGCAGCAGCCCGTGGAATCGCTAGGCACGCCCTGCTGCCGCGGTGGCCATGGTCCATACCTGTCCAAGGTCGTCTCCCACGGATGTAGCACCTGCGGTAGCATAGACAGATTAGTAAGAGGGGTTCCCTCACGCACGGGGGGAAGACATGCCCCACCCGAACGCAAGGAAGACCCCAAATACAAAATACAACGAGGAAGCTGAGCGGGGGGCAGGAAGGAAGACGAAGAATCAGGATACCAAGGAGTCGCGGGAGAGCTTTCCGACGCCTTCCTGGCAGACCTTCGCTTCCCCTACCCCCGCACAGCAGTGAAAAGTAATATGAAAATGAAACAGAATACTGCCCTTGCGATCACTTCATAGAACTTAAAGGGGAAAAGATCAATTCCCGGGTAAGAGCGGAAACTTGATCCAAATAATATGATGCTATCATATATATATGAAAATGAAACAGAATACTGCACTTGCGATTTCACTTTCACAGAAAATAATCGTAAGGATCAATTCCCGGGTAGAGCGAAAATTGATCCAAATTAAATTTTATGCAAATAAATAAATGAAAATGAAAGAATACTGCAATTGCGAATCCACTTTCATTGCATTTTATCATACAAAATAAAAGGCTCGTGCCGAGTGCAATCACGCTCTCGGTAACGAACGCACAGGGCAAAAAATATAATGAAAAAAGTACTTACATTTTCAGTTACACACTCGCCCAAAATACATGACTCGGCGCTTGAGCGCGCCCGCCCTCGGCACCGAGACATAATTCAAGGGTTCAATTCATGAAAAGAGAGGAAATCGCCGCATCTACGGCGATAGCTCCATGTTGGTTCATAATTAAGTAATGAAAATGAAAACAGTGTACTTACAGTTTCATTTTAAAGTCAAACAAACCATTAGTAGAAAACACAATATAAACAAAGCATACGACGGTGAAGCGGGTAGAGAGCGATGACGAACACGTCCTTCACACCCGCGGCCGAAAGCAAAAGTAATTTGTTTACCTCCCAGTCGCGCACCTTGTAACTACCGTTCTCCCCTTGTTCGAAGCTTACGACAGTTCCAGCTGCTGCTAGCTACTTCCTATTGTTAAAGGACCGATGGTTTGTATTACGTATCGGAACAATTAAATTTTATGCAAATAAATAAATGAAAATGAAAAGAATACTGCAATTGCGAATCCACTTTCATTGCATTCTATCATACAAAATAAAAGGCTCGTGCCGAGCGCAATCACGCTCTCAGTAACGAATGCACAGGGCAAAAATATAATGAAAAGAGTACTTACATTTTTCAATTACACACTTTCGCCCAAAATACATGACTCGGCGCGAGCGCGCCCGCCCTCGGCACCGAGACATAATTCAAGGGTTCAATTCATGAAAAAGAGAGGAAATCGCCGCATCTACGGCGATAGCTCCATGTTGGTTCATAATTAAGTAATGAAAATGAAAACAGTGTACTTACAGTTTCATTTTCAAGTCAAACAAACCATTAGTAGAAAACACAATATAAACAAAGCATACGACGATGAAGCGGGCAGAGAGCGATGACGAACACGTCCTTCACACTCGCGGCCGAAAGCAAAAGTGATTTGTTTACCTCCCAGTCGTGCGGCGCGCGACTGTCGGACAAGCAGTTAACTACCGTTCTCCCCTTGTTCGAAGCTTACGACCGTTCCAGCTGCCGCTAGCTACTTCCTATTGTTAAAGGACCGATGGTTTGTATTACGTATCGGAACGAACAAATTTTTTACTGTACCACTTCTAGGTAAGACATTTCGTTTCAAAACCCGCCAAGTAGATTCTATCGTGTTTGTGTGTATGTTTTTCTCATGTGGGTCTACAAAATGCAATGTGTGATTAATGTTTTTGTGTGATTTGAAATGTTGACTTAAAGTGTGATATGATTTCCAGCAATCAGAAATGACAATTGAATCAGGATGTATGTTATCAATTAAAATAGGAAGAAGTGTTTCTGTAGTCCTGTCTGGTACAACCTGAAAAAATGTTTCTTTTGTTTGGCGGTCAATCCCGCCGAGAACCCAACAACCATCGACACGTCTGCCTTTGTTGAATTTCCTTCTACCAAACTTGGACTCGTCAATCTCGACCACATAACCAGGTCCGCCAATTTTCCGATTGTCCATCACCAGAATATCGACACAAAACGTCCCGGCAGAAATTAAACCAGTCCACAAGAGTGTTGGGCGAGCCGATCCTCAGATTAAGTTGCATATAGTTCTGGGAAGCGTCGTGAACCCAGCCGTGGATAAGCACTAATATGCTCTTCAGGGAGAGATGGGACCCCGAGAAGAATGACCCGTGGAGAATTGAGATGTATTTGCGGCAGTGCCTTGCGTTGCACCGCCATTGAAAACTGTCCCCTTTTTTGAAGAGGCCGATGGTGCCTTTATTACAGGCCTTACACACGCCACTAAAATGACAATTTGTCGAAAATTGCATTTTTCCTAACTATACAAACATGAGGTTCCTTTACAAAATGGAAGGATAGCTAGAGCCGGCAGCTGGAACGGTCTGTAAGCTTCGAACAAGGGGAGAACGGTAGTTAACTGCTTGTCCGATCGTCGCGCGCGCGCGACTGGAGGTAAACAAATCACTTTTGCTTTTGGCCCATGCAAAATACGCAGAGTGAGGGGTGGCATGAGGAGGGACTTTGTGTTAAAGGACCTCAGGTTTGTATAGTTAGGAAAAATGCAATTTTCGACAAATTGTCATTTGTTCCGATACGTAATACAAACCATCGGTCCTTTAACAATAGGAAGACTCACTTCTTGGTGGGTGGAATCTGAGTCTTTTGATGAACAGACTGGTGTTCGTCCATCCCTGGAATGCCTCCCTGGTCGTACGAGCGAGGGAGGGATCCAAGCCTCTGTCCGATTGATCGGGGTGTGCACCGCAGGATCAATGGTCAGACCTCTGGGCCGAGTACTAAGAGAGAGGCAAGCGTATCTCTTCGTACCAGCATTGTAAGAACTTTTTCCTTTACATGAGCAAATGTAAAGTAATGGGTTTGTCTCATGTTGGCATCCACTTTCCCCCCCTTGTTGGAGAAAGTGGTGGATATTTACTCTTATCTCTAGTTAAAGAGATAAGATGGAGCTCTGTTGAATAGCTTACCTGCATCGGACTCCTTTCCAGCGAGGTAACGACCGTATCCCTCTGCCCACAGGTAGAGGTAGAAAAAGATGGTGAAGAGAAGCCAGTCACTCTCTCATTCACGCATTCATTCTCCCAGTCATAACAGGGAACAGGAATGCGATGCTGTTTCTGCCTGCTCGGGTGCTGGGTAAGCTTACACAACGTGTTGAGCAGCCACCACAGGTCCCAAGGAAAAAGTATCCAAGGACTTGTGGGCAATATCCCGAAGGTAGAAGGACGTGAAGGTGGTCTGGTTGGCCCAGACACCTGCCTTCAGGACCTGCGCCACGGAGAAGTTCTTACGGAACGCCAAGGAGGGTCCGATACCTCTGACTTCGTGGGCTCTCGGACGGAGCGTACGGATGTCGTCGCTACCATCAGCTTCGTACGCTCTCCTGATCACCTCACGTAGCCAGAAAGAAAAGCGGTGTTCTTGGAGACTTCTTTTTTCTTGGTGACCCCAGTGCTAACGAAGAGGCGTCGACACTCAGGCCTGAGATGTCGAGTTCTCTTCAGATAGCGCCGTAGCGCCCTCACAGGACAAAGCAGCATCTCATCCGCATCATTATCTGTAAAGTCCAGCAGGGAGGGGATCGTGAAAGACTCGAACCTGTCGTCAGGGATCGACGGATTCTGAGTCTTAGCTACGAAGTTCGGGACGAAATCGAGCGTCACAGATCCCCAGCCTCTGGTATGTTTAACGTCATAAGAAAGGCCATGTAGTTCCCCTACTCTCTTCGCCGATGCCAGGGCCAGCAAGAAGAGGGTCTTGAGGGTCAGATCCCTGTCTGACGACTCTCGGAGTGGCTCGAACGGTGCTCGAGTCAGACTCCTAAGGACGAGAGTCACGTCCCACGCAGGGGGCCCTGAGTTCCCTGGGTGGGCAAGACCTTTCGAAGCTCCTCATTAGCAAGGATATCTCGAAAACGAATCGTGATGTCCAACCCCTCAGTTTCAGGACGAGCGCCAAGGCGGCTCTGTATCCTTTGACTGTGGGGACTGAGAGGAGCTTCTCTCGGCGAAGAAACACGAGGAAATCCGCTACCTGCTGAAGAGTGGCTCTGAGAGGAGACAAACCCCGTCTACGACACCAACCACAGAAGACGGCCCACTTCCCCTGGTACACAGCTGCAGAGGACTGTCTGACGTGTCCAGCCATCTCTGTTGCTGCGCTACGAGAAAAGCCTCTCGTTCGCAAGAGATGGTGGATAACAGCCAGCCGTGAAGTTGAAGGGACTGGACTGCGCGGTGGTACCGTTCTACGTGTGGCTGGGCTAGAAGGTTGTGCCAGTGGGTAGCTCTCTCGGTGCGTCTGCAAGAAGAGCCAACAGGTCCGGATACCAAACGGCTTGAGGCCGTTTGGGAGCCACCAGGATCATTCTGAGATTGGGAGTGGACCAGCGCTCGACTGATCACTTTCCGAATCAGACAGAAGGGAGGAAAGGCGTAAGCGAAGAGGTTGTCCCAGGGGTGTTGGAGAGCGTCCTCTGCAGCTGCCCATAGGGTCCGGCACGGCCGAGAAGAACACCTGGATCTTCCTGTTGTGCCGGGTGGCGAACAGGTCTACGACCGGTCGCCCCCACAGGTTGAAGAGCCTTTCCGCCACATCTTGGTGTAGAGACCATTCGGTCCCTATCACCTGATCCCGACGGCTGAGCTTGTCCGCTACTACATTCCTCTTGCCTGGAATGTAGCGTGCTGACAGCTCTATCGAGTGAGCCGTGGCCCACCCCACTCGTGCACCTGCACCGTCAACTGATGGAGCGGAAGAGACACTAGCCCCCCCTGCTTGTTGACATATGCCACTACTGTGGTGTTGTCGCACATCAACACCACTGAGTGTCCCACCAAGCGGGTCCCGAAACTCTTGGAGAGCGTTGAACGCTGCCTTGAGTTCCAGGACATTGATGTGAAGGTGCTTCTCGTGATGGTCCCACACACCTGCAGTCAGCAAACTCCTCCAGGTGTGCGCCCCATCCCTCGGTCGATGCGTCTGAGAACAGAAGCATCTCCGGGGGGGGAGGGGGGGTGCGTATGGGCACTCCTCTTAAGAGGTTCTTGTCGTCGAGCCACCAGGCTAGGTCCTGCCTCACCTTGTCCGTGATAGCCACGGGAAAGTAAGGAGGATCCTTGGCCTGGCCTGGGACCAACTCTCCCTTAGCCTCCACTGGAGAGACCGCAGGTGAAGACGCCCTGTGAGGGACTAACTTCTCGAGTGACGACAGATGGCCGATCACGACTGCCATTGCTGTGCTGCCTGTTCCTGCCGCGACAGGAAACCGGCCGGCTGCCTCCCTGAATTTGCTGATACGCAAGTCTGCGGGAAAGACTTGCCCTGCTACCGTATCTATCAGCATACCCAGGTACTTCATCTTCTGCTTGGGTTCGAGATCTGACTTCTCGTAGTTTATCACGATCCCCAGATCGCGACCAAATTAAAAACTTGAGGAGTCGATCTCTGTCCTGTAGCAACTGCGAGCGGGAGCTCGCCAGGACCAGCCAATCGTCGAGATACCTCAGAAGACGTATCCCGTTCGAATGGGCCCAAGCCGACACCAGAGTGAACACTCGCGTGAACACCTGTGGGGCGGTTGAGAGACCGAAACAAAGTGCCCTGAATTGGTACACCGTCCCGTCGAATGGATGAAAAGCGGAGGTACTTTCTGGAGGACTGATGGATGGGTATTTGAAAATACGCGTCCTTCAGGTCCACCGAAAGCATGAAATCGTTCCCCCTGATCGAGTCGAGCACTGAGCGTGCCGACTCCATCGTGAACCGCGTCGTGCGAACGAAGCGGTTCAGGGGAGAGAGGTCTATCACCGGGCGCCAGCCCCCCGATGCCTTCTCCACTAGGAAGAGGCGGCTGTAAAAGCCTGGTGACTGGTCCTCCACGATTTCTACAGCTCGTTTCGCCAGCATGGTCTTGATCTCCTGTCGAAGAGCGTTGTCCTTTGCTGATCCCCGGACATAGGTCTGTAGATGGACCGGTTTGGAGATGAGGGGGGGCCGAGACTCGAAGGGTAGTAGATATCCCTCCCGAAGGACGTCTACTATCCAGTTCTCGGCGCCGTAGCGCTGCCAAGTCGCCCAATGGCTCGCCAGGCACCCCCCCACTTCCGGCAGCAGGTGAGGGGGAACGCCGTCCCTAGCGTTTCCCTCCTCGTTTCGACTTCTTCCCAACACCTCCTCGGGGAAAGGAGGGCTGGGAGGAGGGCTGGTTACGGCCTCCTCTCGCAGAAGTCGAAACAACTGGAGTCTTCACACGGGGCTTGGACGGTGCAACCGTCTTCGCCGCCGTGGAAGCGCTAGCCAAGCTCTTTGGTTTGGCCGCAGTTACTCGAGGTTGCCCAGAAACCTTCGAGACTGCCTGGTGGACTAAGCGGTCACTCTCGTCAGTGCGCCGCCGTTCCACCGCAGCGTCCACCATCTCTCCAGGAAAGAGAGCTGGGGAACTCCTCAGAGGTCCATTTCTTAGCCCGAGTGCCGCCTCACGCCCAGCCCCCTTGGTCACTCGGGTAAGGACTGCGTCCCTTCGCCGAAGAACCAAGTTGGCCCACAGGTTAGCAGTCTGATGGGCGAGGTAAGAGATAGCTCTTCCTCCAGACTGGCACAGTCTCCTGAAGGAAGCGTCGTCTTCGAGAGCAGAACTCCCGGAGCCGGCCGCCACCTTGGATATTGTGAGGGACCACAAATCCAACCAGGAAACTGCTGGAATGCTGCCATACGGTAGATTCCAGGGCAAGTGCCTCCTGCTGCGAGAACCATAGGTTCTCCGACAGGAGCTGCTGCAGGGGGACACACCTGGAGTCAGCCTCGCTAACTCCGGGTTAACCTGTTTCGGCAGTATCGGGTCTTCTGATGGCACGTAAAAACGCCTCTGCCGCTGTAGAGGAGGAGGAAGCAGCTTAGAGGACCGTCCGGATTTCAGCGAGTCCTCCCGTCCTGAGACGAGATTCTCCACCTGATCCAGGACTGAGTCCGCAAGCTCTGATCGTGGCAACCCCACCGTCATTATGGGCTCCCTCTTGGGACCCCAAAATGACTCGAGCCGGGACGAAGGGCTTCTGCTGGTGGTAGCGACGATCCTTCCGCGAGGTCATTATGCAGACGCATCAGCTTAATGACCTCTGCGAAGTTCCTCTGTATCTCGGGCGTCACCAGCGTCCCTGTGGAGTAGGACCGTCCAGTCCCTCCAACAAGAGCATATCCCTCGATACTCCTCCTTCAGAAGGAGGAAACAGCGACAGACCCCTGACGGTCGCCCAATCCAACTACTTGCGCGTACGTCCTGGTCGGTCCTAAGACCGTGCCTGAGCCGTACGGCGTCATAGCTGGGTCACGAGCGGCGCACCTCTCGTGATCGCTCCTTGGTACCTCGCTCCTCCCGGTATAGCCCGAGGAGGTTGAAGGTACAGGAGAGGCAGACCTGACGCTCCCCCCACGCTCGCTGGCAGGACCAGCGTGCGTAGAGGGCTGCTGCCGATCGTCAACCCGCGGTGACGGTCTGCAGCAGGCCTAGCGTCGCCGCTCGCCTGGGGCGATTGGCTCAGCTGGAACGTCGAGACCGCTCTCTAGCGTCAGGCGAGCTGCCGCTGGTCACCGTCTCCGCCCGGTCCCATCGGGAGCGGCGGAGGGGGCGGGTGACCTGCTAGGCTCCCTTTCGCGTCGAGACCGGCCAGCGTCCTCTCGGCGCGTCAAACCGCTGGTACCAGCCGTGGCTGGTACCTGCGGCCGTGGGGACTCCTTCCTCGCCTCAACCCGTGGCCGGTCAGTGACCGTCACGTCAGCCCGAGCAGCCGGCTGGTTCGCTGCGAGAGCGTCCAGTGGGCCTGTCGAGAGTCGTGTGCACGACTATCGCCAGTCTTCTGCTCCGTGCCGCTGTCTTGACGGCGAGCGAGCTCGGTCGTCGAGACTTTGGCTGGACGGTCCTCTTTAGAAGAGCGTCCACTCGGTGCTTCTCGCGAACGGGAAGCAGCCGAGACGGAACCTGGTTTAGCGGCAGAACCACTAGCACCAGGTGAGGACGCACCAGCCGAAGCTGATGCACCTCTGGTCCCCGTCGACTTCTTCTTTGCAGAAGAAGCGACGGGCCCCGCACCCGAAGGAGCAGGAGGACCAACAGAAGAGCTCCCCAGCTCGCCTGAGCGAGCCGGGCCCTTAGAAGATCCCGAAGGAGTCTTCTTAGGGGGGGAGGAGGCAACCTTCTTCTTCTTCGGCTGTTTGGCCTTAGAAGTCGAAGGGGAAGGAGAGGCAGCAGACGACGAAGAAGACGATGAAGACGACGACGACACCTTCTTCCTCTTCCTCTTCTTCTTCGCCAGGCTCCGCAGGACAGACGTCAGGTCTTCCATCCAGGAGGGAGCCGGGGCAGTTGCCGAAGCAACAGGGCCCGACTGCACCTGTCCGGAAGGACCTGAGACTGTTACAGCAACACCAGCAGCGGGAACGGCAGGAACAGGTCCGGGAACAGCAGGAACAGCATCTGAAAGGGAATGTGCACCTGAAACAGAAAGAGTCGCTGGAGCGGCCACAGGTACGGCAGGCACGGCAGGTACTAAGGGAGAGCCAGGCGTCCTGTCGACAGTCACCGACATCCGTGGCACTGGCGGCAGGTCCAGGGGGGTACTTTTGGGGCAGCGGAAGTCCGGGGTCGGCAGAGGGAAAAAATCCACCCGGTGGTGGTGGGGGCATCGTCCTCTTTGAACGGCGGCAATTGGTTTTTGTACTGCCACCGTGGGTGTCACCGACATTATGTGAGGCGTATAGACAAGATGTGGTGGCATCTCATACGCGGGGGTAGTTAAAGTGGTCGTCGTGGTGGTCACCGCACCATGCGTGACCACGGCCGACCCCGCCAACCGCTGTAGCAACCCCTGGATGCTGGGCACTCCCTGCAGTCCCAGCGACTCCCACACCTGTCCCAAGTCGTCCTTGGCTGCTGGCACACCTGCGGAAGCAATAGTCGGGTTAGTAGAAGGGGCTTCCCCGCGCCTGGGGGGCGAAATTCCCCCCCCAGAGCGGACAGAAGACCCCGAATACAACTGTACGTCCGGGGTAGAGAGCGCCCGCCCTCCTCCACACTCGACGGATCGAGGGAGGAAAAGGACTCCGCTACCCCCCCCGCAGGGGAAGGCGCAAACCGTGGGGGCTGGCCGGGAGGCAGGAAAGAGGACGAAGTGTCCGTCACCAAGGGAGTCACTGGACTTTCCGATGACTTCTTGGCCGGCCTAAGTCTCTTCCTGCCCTCGTACAGCACCCACTGCGCCTCGGACCAATTCATACAAACCCTACATGGTTCGTTACGAGAGCACTCTCGCCCTCGGCAACGAGTACAAACCTCGTGGGGGTCCACCTCCACAAAGGACCTGAACCCCCCACATTTACGTCCCTCCAGCCCGGGACACACTCTACGGGCGACTGGAGGGCGCGGTGAAATTTCAATTTCATCTGATCCACTCATTGTAATCAATTGAAATAAGGAAATAAGTACTTACTAACACTCCTGATAAACAGAAATAGAAACCAAATACTCAAGAATAGAAGCAAACGACAAGCGGGCAGAGCGATGGCGAACACGTCTTCTTCCCACACGGCCGAAAGCAAAAGTGATTTGTTTACCTCCAGTCGCGCGGCGCGCGACGATCGGACAAGCAGTTAACTACCGTTCTCCCCTTGTTCGAAGCTTACGACCGTTCCAGCTGCCGCTAGCTACTTCCTATTGTTAAAGGACCGATGGTTTGTATTACGTATCGGAACAAATCCCCCAGTAGGCCTGTTTTCATTAAATAACTAACTAGGGATCGTTCGTCGTGACACAAAATGTATATGTCTTCCAGTGTGACGGGAACGGCGGCAGCGAACGCCACGTGTGCGGGACACGACAAATTCTCGGCAGAAGAAGACATGGTAATTATGACGAAGCACTGAACTGGCTGAGAAGCAGGAACAGACTGAAGGCGAAGGGTCGGGCAAGGTCGAGCAAGGTCCGTTCCAGGTACTAGTTATCCTAGCGGATAACTAGTACCTGGAAAATATGTATCGAAGAATGTAAAAAAATGTAGGTCCTACAGATGAGTTGGGCAAGGAAAGAAATATCGAATAATGGGGAAAAAATGTATCTCCTACAGATTATGTTGGCACGGGTAAAACTATCATGGGCAAGAGTCAAAATATCGAATAATGAAAAAAAAATGGAACTCCTGCAAATTAGTTGGGCAAGCATGGGAAAAAAATAGAATAACGAGGGAAAAAAAATGGAGGTCTTACAGTTCAGTTGGGCATGGGTAAAAATATAGAATACTGTAAATTAAATTGGAGGTGGTAAAGATTAGTTGGGCAAGATTAAAAATATCGAAGAGAATCGGCGGACTAATACCAACCAGGAAAAAAAAAACACAAAATGGCTGCCGTTTGTTGTGGCTTTCATGTTGATGCATGTTCGGGTTCGGGCCGGGTCGGTCCCGTGGGTTGGGGTCGGGTTTGGTCGGCTGCGGGTCATCTGCGAGAACTACTTACCTTGGCGGAGGGATTACGGACCGGGCAAAATGGTGTTACACGGCCCGGACAACTGAACTGTAATCTACACAAGTCGCGACTGATGCCCATCTCCGGTGTCAGTACGCGTTACTATAACGTACTTTTTCGGAGGGTGGCATGCATTGATCGTCGTTGGCCTGATGCAGGCCATGCGGTGTTTTACCCTACTACCTAGCTAGCCAGAGGGCTCCAAGATCAGGTACCTACCCTGGAAGTCAACAGTTTTTTAAAGTGTTCTGAAACTTTTAATAGCTAATTACACTTACATGTCGGTGGAAGACACTTATTTTCAATATAACGACGAAGTATTTTCAATGACACAACGAAATAACGCGTCAGACGAAGGTTAATTTGCTCCATTTTACGGAAATTCAAAGAGGGAACTTGGCAGTGACGTCACTCACTGTTTACATTTGTTAATTTTCAGACATGGACTAAAATACATTATATATTTCAAATACGTTGTGTATTTCTTCTGTAACACTCAAGATTGATAAAATTAATTATTTACAATATTCCACCAAGTTTATTACTTAACTTAAATCGTTTTAAGTACGAAATATGTTTTCCTTTCATTCTAATTTCAGCTAGGAATCTTAAAGAATAAAGGGACTAAAATACTTTATATATTTCTTTTTTAAGACTCTCGTATACTATATATAATATTTCATGATGTTCCACGAAGACTCTTACCTAATGTAAGCATGCTTTAATTATATTTTCGTTTCAACTATGAATGCTATACCTTGGAACCGTTTATTGATGCAGAAAGAGATGAATAAAGATTCAGAGAGAAAAATTGATTATATAATTTGCTGTATAGAAAGTAGATTTTGTATTCTGGTGAATAATTTTTACTATGCAAAATATTTTCTCCTTTTTGTGCTTGAAAGGGGCAACCACGAGAAAAAAAAAATTGTGTAAGAAGTCATTTTCCGTTAGCAGACGAATTTCGCTGCACTTCGAAAACATGATAAATCTTCCTCGACTATCTTTGATGTATTTTAAAAATTTTAAAAGGTTTTACGTATTCAATTTTATGTTCTATTGACAGTCGAAGTAGCCATAAAACCTAACCAAACTCTAATACTGTGTTTGTGCCATTATTATTATTATTATTTTTTTTTTTTTTTAACTCTATCACAGTCCTCCAATTCGACTGGGTGGTATTTATAGTGTGGGGTTCCGGGTTGCATCCTGCCTCCTTAGGAGTCCATCACTTTTCTTACTATGTGCGCCGTTTCTAGGATCACACTCTTCTGCATGAGTCCTGGAGCTACTTCAGCCTCTAGTTTTTCTAGATTCCTTTTCAAGGATCTTGGGATCGTGCCTAGTGCTCCTATGATTATGGGTACGATTTCCACTGGCATATCCCATATCCTTCTTATTTCTATTTTCAGATCTTGATACTTATCCATTTTTTTCCTCTCTTTCTCTTCAACTCTGGTGTCCCATGGTATTGCGACATCAATGAGTGATACTTTCTTCTTGACTTTGTCAATCAACGTCACGTCTGGTCTGTTTGCACGTATCACCCTATCCGTTCTGATACCATAGTCCCAGAGGATCTTTGCCTGATCGTTTTCTATCACTCCCTCTGGTTGGTGCTCGTACCACTTATTACTGCAAGGTAGCTGATGTTTCTTGCACAGGCTCCAGTGGAGGGCTTTTTGCCACTGAATCATGCCTCTTTTTGTACTGGTTCTGTGCAAGTGCCGGGCATTCGCTTGCTATGTGGTTTATGGTTTCATTTTTCATATTGCACTTCCTACATATGGGAGAGATGTTATTTCCGTCTATCGTTCTTTGAACATATCTGGTTCTTAGGGCCTGATCTTGTGCCGCTGTTATCATTCCTTCCGTTTCCTTCTTTAGCTCTCCCCTCTGTAGCCATTGCCAATTGTCATCGCTGGCTAGTTCTTTAGTCTGTCTCATGTATTGTCCGTGCATTGGTTTGTTGTGCCAGTCCTCTGTTCTGTCTGTCTTTCTCCTGTCTCTGTACTATATTTCTGGGTCTTCGTCTACTTTTATTAGTCCTTCTTCCCATGCACTCTTTAGCCACTCGTCTTCACTGGTTTTCAGATATTGCCCCAGTGCTCTGTTCTCAATGTTGACGCAGTCCTCTATACTTAGTAGTCCTCTCCCTCCTTCCTTATTATTATTATTATTATTATTATTATTATTATTATTATTATTATTATTATTATTATATTATTATTATTATTATTACACAGAGCTACTTTCGAACTAAATCTGTAATGTTATGACCTACAAATAAAAGGTGTTGTAAAACAGAATTGTAGAACAGACCTGTGAGAGGATGCTTTTGATAACGAGAGAGAGAGAGAGAGAGAGATGACGATGATCCATGCGGTGGTATATGGATGGTGAATCAAAGTGTATTCTTTATGTGTAATTGCACAGGCTCCGAAGACATCAAGAAAGAAGACAACAGAGAGAGAGAGAGATAGAGAGATGATGACGATGATGATAAGATAATGATCCATGCAGTGGCAAATGGACAGTGAATCATAGTGTATTCTTATGTGTATTTGCACAGGCTCCGAAGACATCAAGAAGAGAGAGAAGAGAGAGCAGCTTGTACAAGTCAATTCTAGAATAGCAGTTTGGGAAGCAGGCTTCAACGAGAGATTGAGAAACAGAATAAGTTCATAATCATACTTAAAAGTTCACTGTAACACTTTGTAGGCTTATTCTACAGGGATGTTTCTTGAAGTTAATTTTCAGAATTCCGTAACCTGTCCAATTTGCAAGGCTCTATTTTTAATTCACAAATTTTTGTTTATTTATATATATATATAATATATATATATATATATATTTTTAGTTATTAATATTATATATATATATATCTATATATATATATATATTATATATATATATATATATAACTATATATATATAGATATAATGAGAATCAAAGGATTCGGTGTAAATTTAATTGACAACTTAAAGAGAGAAACTAGATCCAGGAGCATTTTCTATGAGCTGAATTTTTTTTGTGCATCGTAATTTGTTCCTCTTGAATCCCTGTATTTTTTGTCGATTTAAGTTAGTTCAGTATCATTTCTTCACAGTTTTAATTTGCTAACTCTCATCGAGATTGGGTTGCAGGGATGAAATCTATAAAACGTAACACGTAAAACGGAATGGAATATTTAAAATTTAGGCCAAAGGCCAAGCGCTGGGATCTATGATCAGTTTATTCAGCGCTGAAAGGGAAGCTGAAAGTAAAATGGTTTTAAAGGTATGACAGGAGGAAGGCCTCGCAGCTGCACCATAAAATAATTGTCAGAAGAGTGTTGAGGAACGTAAGATGGAAGAAAGAGAATATGAACGGGAGTACAAGTAAATGGAATTGCTGCGAAGAACCCGAAGTTATGCCTTTGCAGGCTTCGATCATTGGGTTCAGACAACGAAAAGGTGTGTGTTGGTTGGTACTAGGATCCATAGAAGGGTCCCGGTTGGTACAGTGAAGGAAGGACGTCCATGAAATAACAAGAGCCCTTGCAAAGGGCTGGGCCTTAACCTGTTCATCAGGTTTACCAAGGGCAATGAAAGCAAAATACATCTTTTTTAGAAAAAAAAATGTTTAGAAACATAGCAAAATAAACTACGTAAAAAAGAAGTTTGAGTTCCACACGAAAGAAAATGTATTCCTATAGATAAGTGGAATATACTACAGATTAACGTAGGTTATTTATTTCAGTTTTAAACTCCATTTTTTAAAAGATGATAGAGCACAATAAGCACAGCCTTATTATCACAATCTTTATTGCTGATTTAATTTAGAAATTTGTTTAGAGATAGAAACATCAGAGACCTTCCCCTTAATATTATACATGTAAAATTAAAACAAAATAAAATCTATTATTCCAAGTACCTTCCATTTAAAAAAAATATATAAAATTATCAGTATTCCTGATATATATATATATATATAATATATATATATATATATATATATATATACTATGTACGTATGTATTTATTACTCAAAGGGAACCATCAGTATTATCCAAATATTCCTCATTTAAACGAGAACATAAAACAATCGAGTTTCCTGCACAGTGTATAATGCTACATGAGCCGTGGCCCGTGAAGCTTTCAGCCACAGCCCGGTGGTGGCCCGTCCTATAGTATTGCCAGACGTTGGATTATTGCTAACTTTAACCTTAAATGAAATAAAAAAAAAACTATTGAGGCTAGCGGGCTGCAATTTGGTATGTTTGATGATTGGAGGGTGGATGATCGACGTTCTAATTTGCAGCCCTTTAGACTCAGTAATTTTTAAGGTCTGCGGGCGGACAGGAAGGAAAAGTGCGGACAGAAAATTTGGCGGGTGGACATACATGGCCGTCTATCAC